>NC_064418.1:33300000-33626428 GCF_023375975.1 Astyanax mexicanus
AAAAGAGTGAGGTAAAGGATTTTAGCCCTTCTTAATTTAACCTATTGAGTTGTCTGTTGTTGTGTTGTTCACAATATACAACTAGTTGTGCTGAAATCGCAAGTCCTTCAGTTGCTGAGACTTTCACACTACATGACTAATCAGTGACACAGGGTCACAAATTACAATATATTTTTTTGCTGTTAACTCAACTGCTGCTCTCCAAAAAAATTTTTGTCACGAAAAAAAAAAACACCAGAACTAAACACACGAGAACAAGCAATGCCATGCCAGAGAATGAGCCCAGCATAAACGGGTTCATATGAAGCAACTAAGCAAAATTAGTTTATAAATGTCAGTTTTATACTAAAATATGTAATTATGTCCTCAACACACAACTATGTCAAATGTTTCAGCACCGCAGACATTTTTTATCATTTTAAACTCCAGTTAAAAGCATTTTAAACATGGTCTACCTGTATCTCCAAACTAGCTCACCAACCAATCAGCTCACAGTAGCAGTAATGCTAGTGCTTTACAGTGTAAAACCTGTTTTCTATAGATTAACTGAAATATACAGGCGTGCTATTTTTTTTTCTTTCTAAAATGCAAGAAATATTCAGAACAAGTAGTAACTTTTTTTAATTGTAAGGTTTTTAACTTTTAGCTCCATTCACCCCATTTATAGAGGACTCACTCACAGGCTCCCTCTAGAGTTTAACAGTCATTTCATGATAAAACAGGGCAAAAAGAAAGTGTCTCTTTCTCCATAATTCTATTGGCAGTATGTAGCCGCTGTTCAGTAGCCGCCGCTCGTGACTCCCAGTCGCCCACTGGGTCAGATATCTAGCATGCCAAATATTTGCCGACGGGTGTCTTTCAGTAATTCACACTACACGACTCTGCAAGCGCCGAGAGGTCCTCGATTTGCCTCTGAGCAGAGTTTTTGTCAGCGATCAACAACAACAAACTGTCACAGACAAAAAAAACTGGGTTAAAATTGTGTAGGGTGAACCTGGCACAATATGAAAGATGGCTCTACACCAGGTGTGAAATGGTACATATATTCTTTATGAACCATCACAGTACGGGGGTCACAGTTAGGTCCACACACCTGCACAGAAAACATACTGGAACAGGCAACCAAATGAACGTATTACAGAACCAAATTTCACAGGCAAGTTGCATCTAGAAGCTTTTATTGTGCACTGCTCCTCAGCCAATCAGATCTGTGGAGATTCAGGCGAGGGGATGGAACAAATGGTACAAAGCGAGAAACAGCAGCTGGGGAATAAAAGTGAAAGGTTCATTCAGAAGGCAAGCTCTAACATGTAGAGGGCAAAAGTTGACTTACAGTGAAGAATGACCCGAGTCAGACCTGTGTATTCTTCCCACAGGCAGCTCCAAACCAACATGTCTTATATGTTCTGAGACAATATCACAAAAAAAAAACAGCAACAGCAGCAGCAATAGGAAGCGGCTTTAAACTAAACACATATCTTTAGAGCAGACAAACACACACACACACTAAAACCTGGACTGACCAATGATCTCCTTTTCATGTGTGGGAGAGTGGAACAGAGACCGCTTTAACACAGATTTAAAGAAAATGAAAATGAAAATTAAAGACTTTTTTCCACCCATCCTACCGAAATCGTACCAAACTAGGGGTTATACCGTGGTGTAAACTGAAATGTGAATTTTGTGTACTGTTAAACCCCTGCTCTGCACTGCTTCCCTAAGAACTGTCTGGTGTGTTTGTGCTCCCAGATCTTTGGTGGCACATTTGATTTCAAATGATTTTGATTTCAGCTCTCAAAAGATTGGCTACTGCTTCATTCATAAAAAGATGCAAATGGTTGTGAAGTGAATTCTATTGAAAGCAAACAAAGTTAACTTTCTCTTTCTCTCTATTTGTGTTGTTTTGCAATTCCCTTTCTAATCACAGTAGTCTATGTTAGCATGACTGTAGTGGATGGAAACAACTTATTTCACTCTTTTGTTCTGTTAAAACTGTGTAATCTTGCATACCTTTTTTGCAAATTGTTTGGCTCGAGACTTGGATAAGGGCTGGATAGTGCCTCCTTCCCTATTGACAAGCCAAGTTCATAGCTCTGTTCTTCAATTCTTGGGGCTGGACGCCTGAACCTAGTGAATAGTGCAGTATCATCTAAAATTGTCATTCTGTGATGTTGTGCCTGCCAGCCTGCCAAACATGGAGGAAAAACGATTAGTCTGCAGCAGAGCTCCAAGTCAAATGATGGATTAGCAGCCAGAGAACTGTGTGTGTGTGTGTGTGTGCGTGTGTGTGTGTGTGTGTGCATGATTGTGTATGGGTTGTGCAGAAATGACAGTCCTTGACTTTGAAATGTCCAGATGCTCAGTCATAAGACAGCTCAGTGATACCCTCTCGTCTAGCCTGCCAACTGACCCCATGGGTCATCTGTCTCCTCAGTGGCCTACTGTCATTTTAATGAAGCAGTGTTCATCTGCTTGTCTATCACAGGCACACTTTCTGTCTCACTGACCGTCTTGTACAAGCAGACATATGAACACTCATCCGTCCCCCTGATGTTCTGTTCAGACAGACAGACACACGCACCCTCACACTCGTGTGCGGCGGTCTAATTGTGTGTTGAATGAAAAATGCTGGTTTCAGGCTGATTTGTGCCATTTAAATTGGGCTGAGATTGTCCGTTTGGCTTGGCATTAAATTGCATGCTTCTCTGTATTCCGTCCTCCAGTTCTTTATTCCTTTCGCCTTCTTTCCTCTCCATTAGTCAGTTTTAAATTAGCGTAGAACAGCTATTGGCGCTAAAGTTGATCTACTGCATGGTGCATTCGCCTCTGACTACATTAAAATACATTAATGGCATTGTAGTGATCTACATGATAAAGCGTTCCTTCTGCATTTATTCTCAAGGACTTAGGGAATGCCTCTTCACCATATCCTTTTCTTTTTATGTGTCTGCGCTTTGAGAGAATGCATATTTCTTTATCACTCATTCTCCCTCTATTTCTGTGCCTGCACTCATTCCGCTATGATAATGTATTGTGTATTAAATCAGTTTCTAACAGCGAGCGTTGCTGTTTTCAGATCAGAGGACTTAAGCAAACATCATATCACACAGGAACATACGGCTTATCTTTTCTCATTCCCGTCTTACTGAGTTAAGGGCCACAAGTATGGATGCACCACTATGGAGTACCCTGTCATGGCGGAAACCGAGAACCGATGATTTTACACTTTTGTTTTGTGTTTTTTCGAATAGAAAAGTGACACACTATCCATAAGTGAAGAAAACAGGTTAAAACTCTAAAGATTGATAATGAGCCATAATGACATGGGGCAAAACAACGACTCAAAAAAATAACGAGTTTATTTAATTTTGCCAAATTGAAAACCTCTGGAATATAATCAAGAGATATAATCATTTTTCATTTTCTGCAAATAAATGCTCTAAATGACAATTATTTTTTTTGGAATTTGGGAGAAATTTCAGTAGTATAGAATAAAACAACGATGTTCATTTTACTCAAACACATACTTATAAATAGCAAAATCAGAGAAACTGATTCAGAAACTGAAGTGGTCTCTTAATTTTTTTCCCAGAGCTGTATATACTATAGTTGCACCACTGACTGTTTTTTTTTAATAAATGAAAAGAAATCTAATCTCATATGCATTTGTATTTTTTTATCTCTTTTTTTCTCACTCTATCGACCTGCTGTCTTTTGTGTACCTACTGAATAATATACACAGATGGCTGAAATAAAAGCCATAATTCGGGCTTAAAATAGCAAGCTTTTCATCTGGGAGAGATACATGATTGAGCTGGCTGGAGTTTAGAGGCGGTGGGACCCATGTGAGGCGGGCGATGCCATTAGTGAAGTCATGGATTAAATGAAGTGGGTTTTTTGAAAGTGTTTGGAGGTCCGTGAGGAGAGCGCGGCGTTGCTTCTACTGCCATGCACTGTTGTACTCCAGTGCTTCGGGGCCCACCGGACCTTCCCCCTCGAGAAGCAGTTAAAGGCCTGCTCAGTGCCGGGGAAACGCCTTATCGTGGTTCGGTTATGGGCTTCACTTTATGGCGGAGAGGCTGTGCTGCTTTGAGTCATTCATTTTCTGATGTCTGTGATCTGAAGCTGCGAGAAAGATCCTTATCAGATTGATCGCTGTCGGCTGTGCGCTGGATCTTCTTTATTCTCATTCATTCGCTCGCTCGCACGCACGCACGCACACACGCACACACATGGCTCATCCTTTTTATGGCACGCTGGAGGAGAACTGCCTCCCACATGAGGATTGAGCTAAAGTTTGCTGTGTGTAATGGCTTTGAACAATCCGCTCTCGCTCTGTTTCTGTCTGTTTCTCTCCTTCTCGTTCTCTCTGTCAGGGCATTTGCATGGCTCAGATCGGACTGCTCTAATTGCAGCATTCAGAGGCTTTAGATATGATCTGGCCTCAGACAGCTGGGATATGAAAGGTCAGCTGCTCTGGAGCGCACGGCATAAGAGATGAAGGGCCTCCTGTCGCCTGGAAACAATAGAGCCGCCCGGTGGAACAGAGGGGCCACATCCGGTGACTCAGGTGGCCGTGGCTACGTGACTACGTGGCGCTGACGCTTTGAAACATTCAAATAAAACATTAAAAAGTAATCCTATTAATTCTGAATAATCCTGACGATAGTAACTTCACAGCTGCCTGTCTCGCTTTGTGGCAGGGGTGCTGCACAAGGGGCTCTTTATGCCTGTTTTTGCTCGACTGAAGCATTTTAATGAAGCTGGCTAGTCCCTGAGCTCTTCCTACTGCACACTGTGCGGACCTACACACACACACCTACCCACACGCACATAGACACTCCCTAAATTTCCTCCCTAACTACCTGTCATATTGAACTTAGCCGAATACATATTTGCCATGTGTCTGAGCTGCAGCAGCACGTTGGCAGAGATCTGGTAATGTAGCTGGAACTCATTTCTAACCCGTCATGACAGAAGGAGTAATAAGACATAGAGGAGAAAAAAGAGATGGGGACAGACCGAACAAGACTGAAGATGAAGAGACAGACAAGGTGAAAGGAGAGACAGCTACAGATTGAGCAGAAGACCATAAAGATGGGCCCGAAGAAATAAAGAAGAGAGAACGTGTGAAAGAGTGTGTTAGAAATGAACAGGAGGCCAGAGAATAAGACGGGAGCAAGAGAGCGAGGGAGAGATGAGAGGTAGACGGGGCTTGTGGAGTCTCATCTCATCAAGCCTGTGAAGAAAGTAGAGAGGATCAAAGCAGCTGTTGCTCCCTTTGAGATACCCTGAGCTCCTCTGCTGTAACTCCACAGGCCACACTGCCTCTAAACCCCCAGTACCCCTCTGTACCTGATTAGAGCTCAGCTGCTAGTAATCACACACCACCTCTAGCACTTAAGGGTCACCTACAGTAGGGTTCTCTACTGGTCAGGTAGTTCCGACACTATGTTCAATCCAATAAATCTATGTTGTTTAGACTGTTGTTAGATGCAAAGCACCCCATGGCTTCGAATTAATGATACTGTATTTATTTGTGCTCATTATACACAGAAGTGCTGAATACTGAACACATTTTTTTCTTGTTTTTCAAAGAAAATGTAATTTTCAATTACAAATCTACAATTTAAAATTTTTTATTAAACACTGGACATTTTCAACATACCAGCAGACATGCCGATAAAGCACAATCAATACAGTGTTTCAACAATATATATTTTGCAGTGGTGGCTATGCTATTATAAAAACTGCCAGGGGATTTTAATTTGAAATGAGGAGGGATGCAGACACAGCCATCTGTCTCCGCTGGGTTGGAACGGTTTAGCCATGTTTTCTAACAGCTGGGTTAAAACATGTATGCAAATTCTGCAGGCCCCGGCTGACTAATGCTTACAAACACAGCAGCTAGCATTGGCCGGGCTGGAAAGGTTAAGCTGTGTAAAAGGCAACTGGTTTTCTAAGCTGGATTACTCGCTGAGTTGATGACAGGCCGAAGCCCAGTGTGAGCTGAGTCTTTATAATAATGTCCTGTGGCTATAGGAAACCCTCCTGTCTGTTGATAGATGTAAGCTAACTTTGACGTCCTTTTCAATCAAGGGAAGTAAGCACTGCAACATGTCTTTTCACTAATATGGCAACTAAAAAAAAATGTAGCAAAAAAAGCACTTGCGGTGTTCGGATCAATTGTTTTCGACGCCAAATATTTGGTTCATCCCTAATTTGTTCATAATTTCCTGTATTATTAGCTGCTTTTGATGGTTGTTATATTGCAGTGTTTTTAAGACTGTAAGGTGCACCTAAAATCCTTTAATTTTCCCAAAAATCGACAGTGCGCCTTATAATCAGGTGCAGCTCATGTATGAATTCTACCAGTCAGGTTGTAAGGAGCAGTAAAGCCATTTCGCTGAAGTAGCCTACAGTGTTTTAAGTGTAAGTGTTCAGTGAAGTTTCTGTTTCTCTTTAGAACTAAGGCTGGGTGCAGCAGCATTAGCATTAGGTGCTAACTTCAGCGCTAGCTCATTTGCTGTTCAGAGGTGAATATTTTGGACTAAAGGAAGCTAGGTGATAGCGGCCTGGGTTACAGGAAGACTCATGGTTCCTCAGTGTAGCAGTGTAGTATTGGGTGGCATTTACGTCCCACTAGTGCTGCAGTTAGCGGCTAACCTTAGTACCGGAAAAACTTCACTGAAAACTCACCCTTAGACAAAAAAATTGCAAATCTAAGCTCACTGTAAATAAACGGAAGCGCTGTACTCACCCAAATTAACAGTTTTCAGGAGAGAAAACTGTGGAGATTAACATCCAGCGCTTGTTTGACTAAGAATTACAGTTTAGTTAACGTAGGCTCTTCCCTAGCTACACCATTTGAAGGTAAACATGGTGACACCCTTGTTCACTTCGATGTATGCATCATTTCTAGTGTCGTTGAATGCGCCTTATACTCCGAAAAAGTTAAAAAAGCTACTGGTATTAAAATTGGCATATAGAATAATGCAGGCACATGATAAGGTATGTTCTGCAAGCTCTGTTTTGCATTCACGCATCAGCCTAAATTCATACATTACCCACAATTGGAAGTGTATTTTCCAAAACAGCTCCTCTGGGAGACAATTATCTATTGTAGGGGAGTTTCTATTTATGAACATTCCCGGCTGTCACTCTGAAAACCTTGAAAGTGGAAGAAGATGCTTTCCTCTCGAACTACCATTAAAGTCAATCTTTTAGTGATTACAGATACGTGAATCTTCAATTATTCAATTATTCACACAGAGAGGGCTTTCTCTCCACAAAGGCCTGTCAGTGCTACCTGCCTCAGCAGAAAACAGATTACACAGAAATGCTCAGTGTCAGAAAAAAAGCCATCTCTTTTGCTTTTTGCTCTGTATCTATTTTCTGCAGTCTCCTGCACAGAAATCCTCTTTGTCAGTCTGTGTTGAAAAATTGCAATACAAACTCAACCTCTGCTTAACTGTTACTTCAAATCCGTTCCCGAGGGACCACAGCAGGCACGCTTTAGCGTTCTGTCTGCTTCAACACAACCCGTTCACCTCAGAACGCCCTTGATCTTCGGCTGATGTAATGCAATATTTAGAGCACTAGAGTGTGTGTGTGTGTTGCTCTGATTCGTCTGGACGGTATTTGCGTAACCCTCTACTCTGCTTTACTGGGTCTAATGAATGTAAACAAAATGTAATACCGGCTGGCATCTTAGAGAGATTATCTCTTATCAGATCACCATCTAAACATTGAGTTTTTCTCTCTAAAACAGAGGAAAGTGAAGTCAGGGCTATTATGAGTCATGCCAGCAGATGCTGACTGAGTGATACGTATATATTGGCTGACCTCTAGTATTGTCTAATGAATAAAACAAAGGAGGCTAACACTTATCTGAAAATCAGAAACATGTAAAATCATTTTAACGTAACCTTAGCATATGCAGTGAGGAAAATAAATATTTTTATGCCCTGCAACTTTGCCATTTTTCCCACTTAGAAACCATGGAGGGGTTTGAACTTTGTGGTGGAAAATAAAGATTAGTGACAGAACAAACACGAAAATCTGAGTCTGGATCAAGTGAGTAGCAATTATTTAATTAGAGAAAAGACAGAATACATTTCAAAGCATGCGTTCAAGTCTCTCCCCCGTACAGCCAACATCTCAGCATATTTATACCTTTTTAGGCCCCCTCAGGCCATTGCCTTATATGGTAAAAAGCTTTGCCTTATATGGTAAAAAGTCCACGTATCCTGGTATATTACCTGGCCAGTCTTGACCAGTCGGTCCGGTGCATTCCTACAGCCTGGGGCGAGGGTGAAGCTTACACTTTAGTGACACGTAGCTTCCAGAACCTTCCAGTATACTGGTCAGTAACTTGTGCCACGTATGTTTTATGGTTGATGCCTCAGGGATGTGATCGTGTGGTCACCTGACCTGCACGCCCATGTAAGCCAATTTACTCTTCTTATTGATTATGAATCACCTTAAATAAATATATTTCCATCACAACTTTTCATCTTGGGTGCATGTTAACTGTGAGAGACATAATCTAAAAAATAAATCCAGAAAAAGTGTGTTAATGCTGCAAAAAAGTATTAGAACACCTGTGAAAATTAATGTTACTATTTTGTTAAAGTAGTCTTTGTTTGCAATTACAGCTTTTTTACCAAGCTGCTTGGCAGTTGCCCCGTAGCCCTTTTGTTTGTGTGTTACTGCTGCAAATAAGTATTTGAACACCTCCCAATCAGCAAAAATTCTGGCTCTTAAAGACCTGTTAGTGCACCTCTTAAAAGTCCACCTCCACTCTACTTATTATTATAAAATAGATGCACCTGTTTGAGGTCATTAGCTGCATAAATACACTTGTCCACTCCACACAATCAGTAAGACTCCTACTACTGACATGGCTAAGACCAAAGAGCTGTCAAAAACACCGGAGACAAAACTGTAGACCTCAATAAGGCTGGAAAGGGCTACGGGGCATCAGTATCTGAACACCCTGCGACATTGGAAATCCTACTTAGAAATCACGAAGGGGTCTAAATGTTTCAACTTAGGTGTAGGTCCATAGTGAGAGACATAATCTAAAAAATAAATCCGGAAATCACAATGTATGATTTTTTAATAATTTATTTGTGTGTTCATACTGCAAATAAGTATTTGAACACCTGTGAAAATCAATGTTAATTTTTGGTAAAGTAACATTTTGTTTACAATTACAGCTTTTTCACCAAGCTGTTTGGCCCCGTAGCCCTTTCCAACCTTATGGAGGTCTACAGTTTTGTCTCTGGTGTTTTTGGACAGCTCTTTGGTCTAAGCCATGTTAGTAGTTGGAGTCTTACTGATTGTGTGGGTGTTTATGCAGCTAATGACCTCAAACAGGTGCTTCTAATTTATAATAGTAAGTAGGGTGGATGTGGATTTTTAAGAGGTGGACTAACAGGTCTTTGAGGGCCAGAATTTTTGCTGATTGGGAGGTGTTCAAATACTTATTTGCAGCAGTAACACACAAACAAAGGGCTACGGGGCAACTGCCAAGCAGCTTGGTAAAAAAGCTGTAATTGCAAACAAAGACTACTTTACCAAATATTAACATTAATATTCACAGGTGTTCTAATCCTTATTTGCAGCATTAACACACACAAGAAAAATATAAAAAATCATACATTGTGATTTCCGGATTTATTTTTTACATTATTTCTCTCACAATGGACATGCACCTTAGTTGAAAATTTCAGACCCCTCCATGATTTATTAGAAGGAGAACTTGCAAAGTCGCAGGGTGTTCAGATACTTATTTTCCTTATTTGCCAATAGACAAAAAAATCTTACCATTTGTCACTTGCAGCCAGCATTGCAGAAACAGTCAACTCTGCCTTGTGAACTAAAACAAGTTTGCTGTTAGCTGATGTGTGCTGTTGATATGTTCTGTTCCGTGGCACAGCCTCTAATAGGCAATCAGAAGGATAAACAGAGTATACCAAGAAAATATAATGCAAACAAATAGAACATAAATACTTTTAACCCAGTAAATATGCCCCGAAAGCACCGGTCTTCTACTATTGATATAATCTTATCATGGCAATAAATCACTCACATAGTGTAGTTTTTATGTTTTTTTAGGTGCTGCTTTTTCTATTCCTCACTAAGAATCACTAACAAAATAACTTATGTGACATTAGAGCTTTCAGAAACATTCTTCAGGCTGGAGACAATTCAGGCATGGAATGGTTTTGGAATCTCTGTCTTTAGATCATAGAAAATTGCGAAAAAGAGCTTATTCTAAGGGTTGGAGAAGCTTTAGGTATGAAATAGCTCAGGAATCCCTGTGTTATGTAATAAAAAAAATAACCTTTTAGAAAATATGAGCCTGGAAAAAGTTTAGAAATCCCTGTATACATCAATGAAAACATTGGGCCCTATTTTAGTGATCTATTGGAGCTTAATTTAGGGCATGGCGGTGTGTCTCTGGTATCGTGAGGGCGCAAGAAATACGCCTTGAAACAGCTTGAAAAGCACAAAAGGCATGTACTAATTCTTTTAATTAATCATGAGTATGTTTTGGGCATATTGTGAAGTAAACCAATCAGTGTGCCAATTGCCATTTCCATTTAAGAGGCAGATGCACTCTGACTTTGGCGCATTCATACCTTAACAGTTCATATCTTAACATTTTATTCTTTATTCTGTTAATTGCTGAGTTAAAAGTCGAATTTGCGCTCTGCAGTGCGTCTGTGTGAACCTATAGTAATTAGCTGTGATGATTGATTGTTGTCTAGGTTTATTTCAGTCAGTGATGCACCTATATTTTTTTGCCACCAAAATAGCAACACACCAGGGATTTCCCTGAACACACCTCACTTCCCGTCCACCATGCCCATCAATGTAGACGATATTTGACAGCGCAGGTGCAAGGAATGAAAATAGACTGTTGAGACTGTAGGTATTCCCATTTTAGAAGGTAAAAAAAGGATCTTTGGGCTTTCAGAAACATTATCCATGCAGGAGAGGGTTCAGGCATGAACAGATATGGCCTATAGAAAATTTAGCTTTCTGGAAACATTTACAAAATTGTAGAAAGTGACAAATGACATGATACAATTTTGGGAATGTTTATATTAGATTATTGTAAATTGAGCTCTTAGAAGGTGGATTTTTCTAACTTTTTTATGAGAGTGAGAGTTAAAAGTTTAGGAGTCTCTGTTTTGAATCAAGGAAAATTGAGCTTTGAGAACACCTAACTTGAAAAGGATTGGAAACCCCTGTTTAAAGATCATTAAAAGTAACGCCTGTGGAATAGAGCTTTCAGGAAACATTATCAAGGCCTGAGAGGGTTTAGGCATGGAACTTCAGAAAAATGTTTTTTAGAATTTCAGAAAAATTGACAATGGTGCTTTTAGAAGATGGACCTTTTAGACATATTTTCCGGGGAGATGATGGTTCAGGCAAATGTTGGATATTTCTGTTTTACGTCATAGAAAATGGTGATTTAGAACATTAAGCCTTTAGAAACGTTTTTCAGGTGCAGAGACTTTAGAGAGGCATGGAGGTATTGGGTGATCCCATTTAAAATAAATGAAAAAGAAGCTTTTAAAAGAAGCTTCCTGTTGGAGAGAGTTTGAGGGTTTGAGCATGACAAAGTTTGGGAATCCCTATTATAGATCACTGTAAAGGGAAGCTTTGGGGAAACTGAGCTTTCTGGAAACTTTCTGAAGGCTAGAGAGAGAGAGAGAGAGTTCAGGCATTACAAAGCTTGTGAGTCCCTGTTATAGAGTCACTGAAAATGGAGCTTTTAGAAAACGGGGCTTTTAGTGAATATTCTTCGGGCTGGAGAGTTTAAACTTTGCTTGATGTGTTTTTATATGGATGGATATTTATAAAAGCGCTGACATTGCAGGCGCAGTAATGGCTATTTACCTTTGTCTCTACCATGGCTGATGATCAGGCTGTTTCACTACGTCTGTGGGAAAGAACACAATGTCTATATTAGAACTAACAGCCCCCTGTACACACTACATAAGCTAACACAGTGTCCTTCACTCTCTGGCTAACACCACAAAAACCCTGTGTTTCTCAGCGCGCATCCGTGACGGAGGGGCTGTGTGGCCGTCCCCAGATTGGGCTGTGAGTGGGTCAATGGATGATGTTCAGAAAGCTCACAGCACTGAGGTCTCTGCGTGTCGACGCTGCAGAAAATCCACTTGGCACAGCTCAGAGGGATGATGAGGACTTTGCGGCGGTGACATATGGCGTGGCGGAGGCCTGCTCTTTGTCCTCCACTCCGCTCAAGTGTTCACTGCTGTAAGTCCTTAGAGCACAGTGCGAGGGAAGAACACGCACGATTCAGCCAGTGCAGGAACTCAGGCCTGTGTCATTAGCTTCTCTACAAAATAGGACCTGGTTTAGGACCTTTTGTGTTTAGGATCCTTACAGAAGGTCTTCTGGAGATGTTCCAGTAAACAGTCTTACTCTCCTGGGGTTATCACTCTGATCTGTAAAGTACTTTGAACTGCAGCTTACAACAACTTCATCAGACACACCACTGTGCAAAGGAAAGTAATGCTTTGAATTAGCTGTTGGCTCAATGACATGATCACTCTCCAACTGAGAATTTGCCCTGTTTCTGCTAGCATTTTGTGTGTACAGTGATGAACCTAGCACTTTGTACACAGAACAGTAAAATGTTCATTAAGCTGTTATTCAGCTGTTAACTCTTAAAAGTAGTGTAAATTATTTGGTAAACATTTGATGTAGTTGATCCTGTGTCATCCCACAGCCAGGGCTCTATTTTAGGGCCTATTGAATTATTACTCAAGTGCATGACAGTTATGAGAGTGGAAAAATCAAATGTGAGCTTACATACACTGCTGCCTAACAGTTTAATAGATCTATAAACACTTTTGTGTTATTTTGGCCTTATTTCATATAAAATATGAATAATATTTTATGCTAATATGAATTCTCTTTGGAAATCAAGTTTATTAGAAAGCAGTCTATTCTTCTTTTATTGGTGCATCTGAGCTACTGTCCAAGAAAGGCTTTCTACTAGATTCTGAAGCATTATTGCTGTAATGATTTAAGATTTTCAGAGTCAGTGAGGTCAGGATATTGTATAATCACCACCTCAGCTCATCCCCAACTCCCCAACTCCTCCCAGAAATACTGGATGCACCTAAAATCCTTTAATTTTCCCCAAAATCTTCAGTGTGCCTTATAATATATAATATATAATATATAATATGTATATTTTTTTTACCAATCAGGTTATACGGAGCAGTAAAGCCACTCCACTGAAGTACAGCATTATACAAGAGTTTCCGTTTAGTTCTCCAGCACCAGATCTTAAGTACCATTAGCATTAGCAGCTAACCGCACTAAGCGCTACCTCTTTTGCCGTTCAGAGGTGAGTATTTTTGGCCTGTAGCCTGCTGCTAACCCTGGCTAGCACTGCTGGAGCAGAGCTAAGCATTAGCCGCAAACCGTGTTAAGCACTAGCTCTTTCGACATTTAGAGGAGAGTATATCGAACTGTAGTCTGCACATTTACTGTGTTAAAACAAGCTATGTGGCACGAACCGGTAGCTGATAGCTCCCTGGCCTGTATCGGAACACCCAATGTTCCAAAGTGTGATGCTGTCGGACAGCATTAGCTGCTGACTGCTACTTGTTAGCCGCAGATGCTAATGCTCCAGCCTTAGTGCTGAAGAAATTCAGGAATCTAAGCTTACTGTAAATAAAAGGAGGTGTTTTACTCACCCAAATAAACAGTTTCCAGGAGAGAAATCTGTGTAGATTAACATGCAGTACTATTTGACTTTAAAATAAAATGTTTTTTTTTTTTTTTTTAAGAATTTTTAGGAATTTAGAATTTTCAGTTTTGTTTACTTAGCTTAGCTTTACTTAACTTTGTCTAACTACACCCCAAAACACCACCACCACCCAGCAGTAAGACCTGCTGAATTAGAAGGAAAAGGTTGCAAAACAGTAAAATGCACCTTATAATTTATTGCACCCTATGTATGAAATTAGAGCAGAAAATTGAGGTTCATTGATAGTGCGCCTTATGATCTGGTGCGCCTCATAGATATTCGTCATAGTAAATTGTACAATTCTCTAATCAAACATTCTAAAATAGAAAAATCAGGACATTTTCATTATTATTATTCGTTTTAATAGATACTGTACTGTTCTATTTCAGAGCCTTCAGAATATTAGTCCTGAGTTCCTTTTTGCTGTTTTGGATTAGTAAGGGCATGGCATTGTCTGCTCTTGTACGAACACGGTCACAACCCCACTTGAACAGCACATAGAACAAGTGTTTTGTTTTTTTTTCTCTTGAGATTGACTAGTTTAGCTCTGCTTCTGTGGAAACAACTTTACTCTGAATCAGTCAATACACTGCTCTGTTGAATGGTGGGCAGGAAACAATGCCAGTTCTCATTACACTCTGCTGAAGACAGGTGTGAAAGGTGTGTGGAATGGTTGTTAGCTTTCAGGAACGTATACTTTGTTGTAAGCACAGCACACCTTTAGATGCTTCATGAAAGAAAAACTTTAAAGTGGCAGTCCGTTATTATTTTGTTTCCAAACTGAAAACAGAGGCATTTCTGAGTGGAGACGGGACAAAACATTGATGGAACGACCATCCCTGCTAAGCCTAATATATTCATTCTAAAAACTGGGGTGTCGGGTTGCTTTTCACGGGAGTTCTTCTGGCCACGTCACACGTCTTTACGTACTTATGTCACATGGACAGCCTCTGAAAGAGGATCCGGCTCAGTTTAACTGAATGCAAGCGGCTGGTGGAGCAATGGAGACTTCAGAAGGGCAAACTCAGAGCTCAGTAGCTCATTCACTCAGAGCTCAGTAGCAAATTCACTCTCTCACTGACTGAGCATAACCTGGAATCGGATTAATCTGCTCTGAAAGGAGACTGCATCACACCCGCCCAGTTTAAAATGATTCTTCCGCATGCTTGATGCAATTACCCATTCTCACCGGAGAGGGCCCTAAATCCCAGAATTTGCGGACATCAGCTTTAAGTCTGGACTTTTTAAATAGGCAATGTTAGGTGGAGTATATTTGTATATTTAATGCCCTCTCTTTTACCAGCCCCCAGTTAACTTTAGAAGTGATGTGTTTTGGTGCAAGAAGTGAAATATATCACAAAAAAATGAATATAAATATAACTGTTATGGCTAGTGGCAAGAGTGGTGTATCTAAGTTTGAAGGGTAAGGGGAACGGGTGCCCTTGCTTCTGCATTCATGAAGTTTTGTTACAGCCACTGGTGCTGATATGATTGGGCCCAGTGGGCTACAGAAGTTAAGAATAGAATAGAAAGTGTAAGAATGCATATAAGTTTAAGTTTAGGGAAAAAAACCTACTGATCATCAACAGATAAACACAGTAACTATACAGTAAACCACTACCATCATATAGTATATCACAAACCCTGATTAACACGAGAAATAAATGATTAAATGAAGTTATGTTGGTCATTATTTCTTATGTCTGCAAAGCAAAAAGGCAAGAGGTATAAGTTCAGATTTGAGTTTATATTTTTGGTTTGCTCCACTAACAACCCATTGTCCCCTACTACGGTTTTTGTGTTCATTCTCACAATGAACAATGCTTAGCAAACGTCTCAGTTATGCTTATTCTTTGTTTTTGCAACCTATATTCCTATTTATATTGCGTTCAACCCCCAAGTTTACTGTGTCATTCTTGTTTCATTTATATGCTTCTCTTGGTATTTATTCTACAGAAATGCTGACTAGGCTGTGCAGACCATACTTATTAAAAAGACTGCATTATACACAGCTCTGGAAAAAAGAGCTTAAAAATGAGTTTCTTTGATTTTACCAAATTGAAAACCTCTGGAATATAATCAAGAGGAAGATGGATGATCACAAGCCATCAAACCAAGCTGAACTGCTTGAATTTTTGCACCAGGAATGGCATAAGACTGGTGGAGGAGAACATGCCAAGATGCATGAAAATTGATAGTGATTAAAAACCAGGGTTATTCCACCAAATATTGATTTCTATAAATTTGGAATTTAGGAAAAATGTTGATTTTACTCAAACATATACCTATAAATAGCAAAATCAGAGAAACTGATTCAGAAACTGAAGTCGTCTCTTATTTTTTTCCAGAGCTGTATATTTCAAAATGGAAAAAGTACAGGAATTTATACCAGATTTACAAGATGTCAGTAATGCTACATATATTGTGTTTCCTGGATTGGATAAAAATAACTAATATTAGGCAGTAGGACTGTAACAAATGATTATTTTGGTAATCCTCTGGTCAGTCGATTAGGTTTTCATTTATTCAATTAGCCTTCAATTATTTCTGCCATGCCCTCATCCTCTGCTTCCTGTGGGCCCGGCTTCTGTTACAATCTAGATGTTATGAGGATGTGTCTCACAGAAAGTGCACTTCCTATGGGCTAGGGAGTGCAGTGGATTATGTATTGTTTATTCAACACTGATTTTTTATATCCAAGATTGATTATGTTGACTAATCTGCCTCTAAAAGATGTAAAAGTGATGAAAAATGATAACAGTACATATTTAACTTTTTTGCATGCCTACATTGTGATGGTGATGCTGAAACTATACACAGCTCTGGAAAAAATTAAGAGACCACTTCAGTTTCTGAATCAGTTTTTCCAGTTTCCCTACTTATAGGTATATATTTGAATAAAATGAACATTGTTTTATTCTAAAAAATTCCGGACAACATTTCTCCCAAATTCCAAATAAAAATATTGTCATTTAGAGCATTTATTTGCAGAAAATAAGAAATGGCTGAAATAACAAAAAAGTGCAGAGCTCAAGACCTCAAATAATGCAAAGAAAACAAGTTTGTATTTATAGTTTTTAGAAGTTCAGAAATCAATATTTGGTGGAATAACTCTGGTTTTTAATCATAGTTTTTATGCATTTTAGCATGTCCTCCTCCACCAGTCTTACACACTGCTTTTGGATAACTATATGCCACTCCTGGTGCTAAAATGTGGTTTTCAATTTGGTAAAATCAAAGAAACTTATCATTTTTAAGTGGTCTCTTATTTTTTTTCTAGAGCTGTATATTGTGCAGCACTAATTCAAGCACTTTTTTAATTAAAACAGTCAAATATAAATGCTTTAATTATAAAAAATAAAGAAAAACATATGTAATAAATCAGCCAACAAAGGAAATATTGAATAAGCATAAATACATTATTCCCTATTATTTTACTACTGTTATGTGCTGACTCCTACAGATGACGAACTTCTGCTGAATGGTACAAGACAACACTCCCACTCGCTGTTAATGGCATACCCCATGGAGTGATTCAAACCTTTATTAGCTTTCTGTGGAGCAGTTTTGACAGCCTTCTGTCAGCAGTGTCTGGCTGTATGTGCCTTAGCATTTTAGAGGCACCAGCTAAAACGGCCAGTGACCCATTTAAGGGGGGCTGAAGTCACTGGCACTTTTTGGTTTTGCCCACCAAAGCCTTGCAAACAAAAGTTTAAAACTACAAAAATCTGCTAAGCGAGATACAGGGGTTGGACAATGAAACTGAAACACCTGGTTTAAGACCACAATAATTTGTTGTCCTGACGGACAGTTCTGGTGGAAACAGGAGAGTTGAGGTGCACATTGAATTCTGCTGTGATTGGGCAGCCGTGTTTTTACGTTTTTTTGGATACAATCCAGGTTAGCACCCAAACATCCCTTTCAGACAGCTTCCTCTTACAGCGTCCACAGTTAATCCTGTTGTATGTGTTCGTCCTTCTTGGTGGTATACTGACATTACTCTGGATACCGTGGCTCTTGATACATCACAAAGACTTGCTCTCTTGGTCACAGGTGCACCAGCAAGACGTGCACCAACAATTTGTCCTCTTTTGAACTCTGGTATGTCACCCTTAATGTTGTGTGCATTGCAATATTTTGAGCAAAACTGTGCTCTTACCCTGCTAGTTGAACCTTCACACTCTGCTCTTACTGGTGCAATGTGCAATTAATGAAGATTGGTCACCATGCTGGTCCAATTTAGCCATTAAACCTCCCACACAAAAATGACAGGTGTTTCAGTTTCATTGTCCAACCCTCTGTAGATGGCAGTATTGAAATGTAAGCCACATGTGGACTGGACTATGCCAGTGCTTATCTGTTAGTGTATTTAATGCTCTCTAACCTGTAACTACACTGTTCTACATGTTGTCCTTTGTGTTCTTATGTGTTGTATATTGCAGTATTACACATTCTCTGTGTGTAGATATACTATAGCAGTATAATTAACAGCTCTCAAGACCCTGTAGTGCTTTAAAGACTGAATTCTGTTATGGGTAACTGGGGAAATCACACTAAAGACCTGCTGCCCTGCTTAGGTTACTTTAACAGCAGCCCTTGATTAAAATTACCTGAGGCCTGGAGTGGCTATTGATTTATTAGGAGACACTGTTAAAGGAATTGTAGTTACTGGAACTGACATGAGGATCTTCAAAGCGGATTTTCTCCCCTGCTACTGTGGCTAGGGGTCGGTCTGTGCTGTAAGTTGGAGTACCATTACTAGCCATCTCAACAACATGAGAGCATGAGGCACTCAGGCTGAGATCAGGAAGTCTTGTTCTTGTTAGGGATAAACAACCCCCCATACTCCCCCTGCTTCATGCCTTCCTTTTGCTTCATATCGCATGCCTGCTTTTAACGGCTCTCCTCTAAGAATAGGACAATAATTGCATCAATTAGTGATAGAGGGGAGGAAAGAAGTGCAGCCCCTTCAGCACTAGATAATGGTTAGTGCTCAGGAGGAGGAAGCTGATTGGTGGCGGGGTCCAAACCCTATCACCACTGATTTCAGCTAGAGATTAAAGACGCCCTTATACTTAGCTCTGATGACCAGTGCCGGTCAGGGCTGGATGAAAGGACATCAGCGAGGGAGCGATATGGGAATAAGAGTAGAGAGAGAGAGATGTGGGAAAAAGAGTAGAGAGAGATAGATAGAGCTTGAGACAAAAATAGAGATAAAAGTGAAACATGTAATGCATTTATCACAACACACAGACACCTCTTAATTATTGCCTTGTATGTTTATATGTAAAATGTCATCTTTATATATAGGATTCATCACATTGAACTTTTCAGATCCTAATGCAAAGTGTATTGTAAGACAACACCTACACAGTATGTACAAAATAGAGCTGTCACTGTTTAATGTGTTTAATGTGTTAAATGTTAAGCTTAAATTAGTGATTTTCCAGTAACTCTTTCTTGCACCATTTTAAATGTCAAATAGAATGATTTTAAAGCCTTTTTAAAAAAGCAATAAATGTAATTTAAGACCCAAAAATGTAGTCATAATTTCTTTAATAGAAAATAATTTGTTCTATTGGAAATCAAAACTTAACATAGCTAATTCGCTGCTAATGTTATTATGTTATTTAGCTTGCTGCTAATGTTAGTTCTCTCACCGGATACGTAGCTAACTTGCTGTTTATTCCACTATGTTAGCTAGCTCTCTGCTAGCCTTAGTTTTCTTCACGGTAACGTAGCTAACTCACCCCTTATGTTACTATGTTAGCTAGCTCTCCGCTAACCTTAGTTTTCTCCCCGGTAACGTAGCTTACTCACCCCTTATGTTACTATGTTAACTAGCTCTCTGCTAACCTTATATTTCTCCCTGGTAACGTAGCTAACTCACTGCTTATGTTACTATGTTAGCTAGCTCTCCGCTAGCCTTAGTTTTCTTCACGGTAACGTAGCTAACTCACCCCTTATGTTACTATGTTAGCTAGCTCTCCACTAACCTTATTTTTCTCCCTGGTAACGTAGCTAACTCACCGCTTCTGTTACTATGTTAGCTAGCTCTCCACTAACCTTATTTTTTTTCCCTGGTAACCTATCTAACTCGCCCCTTATGTTACTATGTTAGCTAGCTCTCCACAAACCTTAGTTTTCTCCTCGGTAACGTAGATAACTCACTGCTTATGTTACTATGTTAAGTAGCTCTTCGCTAACCTTAGTTCTCTCCCCGGTAACGTAGCTAACTCACCCCTTATGTTACTATGTTAGCTAGCTCTCCGCTAACCTTATTTTTCTCCCTGGTAACGTAGCTAACTCACCGCTTCTGTTACTATGTTAGCTAGCTCTCCACTAACCTTATTTGTTTTCCCTGGTAACGTATCTAACTCGCCCCTTATGTTACTATGTTAGCTAGCTCACCACTAACCTTAGTTCTCTAGTTAATCTATGCTTTCCCTCTGGCAAATAAACGCACCTTCTGAAAATTGAATACCTACAGTAAATTTAGGACAATTTAAGACCTTAGTTACTCAGATTTTAATTTAAGACATTTTAAGAATTTTAAGGACCTGCAGGAAACCTGTCTTTTTATACAAAGCCTAGTGTGGTTCCTATATAAACCATGCATAGCTACTAGTTAGATTTGCTGTTTAATAATGTTGAAAAACAAAAAAATATGTAAATATGGATTTAATCTCATAACTAACTCTAAGTTTCCTACACCTCTCTCCTCTCCTTGTTTCTCTTTCTTTAAAGCTTTTGTATGAAGCCCTACAGGACTGGGTTGTCGGCTTCCTTGGAGTGCTTGAGCTCCACCCAATTCAATTAAATTCAGCTTTATTATCATTAACCTGATACTGGGTTGTGCGTTACAACAAAACACAGTTAGGAGCTTTCTAATGCAGTAATAGAAGGACATTAGTGCAGAGAGAGAAATTAAATAGACATAGCTCAGGGCATAAAACAAGGTGCATGGACAATAAGTACAATAGACAGTAGACTTTATAATACAATACAATATAATATAATGCAAGTATGTTTTTTGTGTGATTAAGGTGCAGCTATTACTAACTGTAGATAATATTTAGTTCAGTGATGTCAGTGGGCGATTATACATACCTTTGAAATAAGTTTAAGGGCTGTCAACGTTAAAGCATTTACGCATTTGATTAATGTGAAATCTGTAACTATTTATAATTTAATTTATAAGTTATTTATAAGTTAATTAGGCCACCAAGTTTGACCCCAACTTCCGCCGTAATCTATTCCACTCAGACTTGCTTTGGCAGTATTCCATGTGTTTATTTATTAGTTCATGCATGAGCTAATGCAGCACCAAAGTACAGTTATGCTGTTGCTTATAAATAAAACAAAATTAAATAAAAGAAAATAAAAGAAAGGAGCTCAGTCCAGCGTTCACTGTGTTACAGCATTACAGCACAACACACACTCTACGCTCTCAAAGTAGTGGCTGTGCACTACATAAGAGTAAGAGCCCCTTAAAGAGACAGTGTATACATTACTGAATACTGGCCGTTACATATATCCCCCAGGTCATTTAAATGCTCATCCCCGCATTGTGAGAATGTGTGCAATACCAAACTCTTCCTGAGATTTTAATACTTAGCAAATTAAGTTCTCATTCAGAAGCCCTTACCACCAAGCTGAGGTGTTTACAATAAAGAAAAAAGTCCTCTATTAAATTTGTCATGCATTCTTTATTGTAGCACCCCATATTGGTTTGATCCCCCACCACTAAAATAAATCTAATTGCATTTTACACTTCTTACATTCATTCTTTTATTTACATTTAAATATCCACTATAAAAACTTGCATCTTAAGAAGATCAATTGCGAATAATTGCAGTTAATCACAGAAATTTAAATTAAATGTTTTAATCGATTGACACCACTAGTAAAAAATAATCCACCCAAACATAAGAACTGATTTTACCACTTTTAGCATCAACAGCTGCGGCATAACACTTCTTATAACTGGCGAGCAGACTTACATATCGCAGAAATATTGCAAAATGCTTTAATTCAGCCAATTTGGAGAAACATCATGCATGAAAAGCTCATTCAAGCCGTCCCTCAGTATCTCAGTGAGTGTGATGCAGCATTAATGCAGAAAAGTACAATAAGATCTTGGAGCAACGCATGCGGCCTTCGAGATGACATGTTTTTTCCATTCTTCAACAAGACAATGTAAAACCACATGGTGCGCACAGTACAATGGCAGTGTTGCAGAGAGGATCTCATTTTAAAGGTTTTTAAAGCAATAGCAGAACACTGCTCCTGCTAAGAACTGTGATTGTTATGCAGTTTTTGCTGCACATCATCTAAATAAACAGCACTAATTACACTGTCTGCTATATCCTTGCGATGTTTAAAAAGCATTTTCGATATGATAAGAATATTTATCACAGTATGATAAATTATCATCATATTTCTCACTGTGCTCTATGCGTAACTACATCAGTGCTTTGACAGTACAAATGTAAATGTGTGAAGAAAGCAGACCTTGAACTGATAGAAGAAGTAAAGGAGAGAGTTGGAGATGGAGAAAGAGAGAAGGTGGAGTTTGATCAGTGGTACAGTTGAAGAGGACGAGGCCAGCCTGCCTGAAAGCCAAATTGGCAGCAGAAGAGAGAAGTTGTTTGGGGGATCAAAGGCAGAAAGTGAGGGAGCCATCCATCCTGGGAGAGGGAGAGTGTCTGCTTCCTTTAGGCTTGATGTGCTGTAGGTTTAATGGCGGCAGAAGGCTGCCTCTGTAGGCTCAGGCAGGAGGGGAATGAGCCGTTAGTGGAGCTATCAGCGCCGGTGAATATTCATCGTTACTGCAAAGTACACTGCTGAATGCTTTCACCACTTAAAGGAGCAGCACGGATAGGATGGTTTTTGGTGTAAAACAGCTTACAGACTCACCGAGTCATCATGATGTGTTTAGGTTTGCTGCAAGGGAAACAGATAAACAGCTTTCTTCCACAGCTGTCTCCACTGATGAGCTCTAAAAGAGACAGATGAGCTCTGGCCTAGCTGTAGCCCCATTTAGCTGAGATAAGGAAGGTGTTCTTAATGTTTCTTAGTCAAATAGGTGCTGCTCCTTATCAGATACACAGTTATATTAGTAATCATGTTGGCAGTGGTTTACTGATCGCATTGATATCATGGTATCACCCGATATAACCTGAAATATAACCTGAGTAAATATAAAATGCACTTTTTAAATGATGATTTCATTTGTTCAAGAGTTCAATTTCACTACTAAACACAACCAGGCCTGATTACTTACAGACCTGTAGAATAAACAAAAAAAAAACACTTAAATAGAACATTTTCTGACAACATGAAGCAGCTAAAAGATCTCAAAAAGCAACACATCATGAAGAAAATCAAAAACAGAGTAGAAAACCAAAAAATTGATCATCAATCAGTCTGGAAAAGGATACAAACTAATTTCTAAGGCTTTGGGACTCCAGTGAACCACAGTGAGGGCTACTATTCACAAATTGAGAAAGCATGGAACACTGGTGAACCTTCCCAGGAGTGAACCGCTTAGCAGAATCACTCCAAAAGGGCATGAACAACTCATCCAGGAGGTCAATAAACATAGCAAGGATATCCTCCAAGCTAAAAGAACACCAAAGTGTAGATTTCATTGCAGAGAGTGAAATTAGTGCCGTTTATTTGGATGATATGCAGCAAAAATTGAGAAAACATGGAACACTGGTGAACCTTCCAAGGAGTGAACCGCTTACCAAAATTACTCCAAAAGATCATGAACAACTCATCCAGGAGGTCACAAAAGAACCCACAACAATATTTAAAGAACTGCAGGTCTCACTTGCCTAAGTTCAGGTCAGTGTTAATGAGTCAATAATAAGAAAGAGACTGGTCTAAAGTGGTATCAATGGGAGAGTTACAAGGGAAAAAACACTGCTGAGCAAAAATAACACAATGGCTCACAAGAACACAATCTTACATTTGCCAAAAAAAAACATGTTGATGATCCCCAGGACTTGTGACAAAAGTGGAACTTTTTGGAAGATCTTTTGGATATTGATTAATCTTAGCATTTTGTGAATTTTGCGGTGGTCTCTTTTATAATAAATGCCCTAAAAGGCGTTTTTAATGAAAAAGTGCTCAGCAGTGGGCTGTCACTAGCTGAAGTGAGCGAGGCCATGATACCTATTTTGGGTTCGCTCGTTTTTCTTTTTATTTTCTTTTATTGGCTAATGCAGGCTATGAGGGTAGAAGAACACTTTCATGTGCAGCATGCATACGCAACAAAGACTGACCTATTGTATTTCAAAAAGAACAAGCACTAAATGATGGTTACTAGCAAAATAAGAACGAATTACAAATGAGAACTCGTAAAACACTTTTAGTCCTCAAATTTTGAATAAGTATTAAGTTTTGTTTTGTTGACTGCACCTCCAGTTGAAAACTGAACCACCAATGCTCACACATATTCTTATTATTATATTACAAACTTATCATTAAGCTAATAATTATTAATAACCAATAAGTATTCAAATTACTGGTCTGGAAAAAAACCCCACAAAATTGAGCAAAATTGCAGTTCTCATTTGAAGCCTGTATAAAGACCCATAATTAACCTTTCATGCTTCTGTCCAGTGGTATAACAAATCTGCAGTGCAAACAGAATTTCCTGAGTTAAAACAAATGCTCTTTAAAACTTCCTAATGCAAAGTTTTAATTCTGTATTTTAGCACACTGAATTAAAATGGATTGAAATGTCTCAAGCTGTATCACAGTATATATTTATATACTGTAAGAACTGCTCCTGTTCTTCACACTGTAAAATGTATTAAGTAGGGCATCTCCAGAGTGTGGCAGCTGTAAATGATGTATCTGCTCTCACAGACCCCAGAAGGAGAAGTTCTGGGAGTTAACTTTCAAATACAGTGTTGAATGAGAGCTTATGGCAGGCAGAGGAGGAGTGTTGTTCATCTCATGCTTCACATAGAGGTGTGTCATGGCTATCATACGCATCAGTGAACTATGGTGGGTAGAGTGTGGGAAAGGCAGTGTGAGATGGATGGGTCACTGTGAATTACAGCCGCATTTTCTGGCCCTGTGAACTAGAGACAGGATGGGAATTTTGGACCGGTGTCAATATTGGCTATTTTTTTATAGACACATCCATCAATATGAAGAGACGATGCTAAAATACAGACATTGAGAGAAGACTTACCTGGATAAACATTGTGGAGAAATAGGACATTTATTTGTATTGTGAAAGCGCTGTGAAATCAATACAGTGCACTTTAAATGACCTTTAGCCGTTGGATTGCAGTGTAATCTGAAAGTTTAGTGTATGTGTAAGCAAATATGGGTTTAAATCTTTAAAATATGGACATTGGAAATTGAATGGTGATTTAATATATAATGTTATATACAGATGATTTGAATAATTTGAATATCATTAAAATATATGATCTATTTTAAGCATTTATTTCTTGTATTGTTGATGCTCATGACTATATGTCTCAGAAAATTAGAATATTATATAAGACCAATTGGTACTTTTGGCAGTGTGCCAAATCCTGCTGGAAAATGAAATTCGCATCTCCATAAAAGTTGTCAGCAGAGGGAAAACCATCACTGATTGGTGAAAACTTCACACTAGACCTCAAGCAGATTGCACTGTGTGTCTCTCCATTTACTGATGATCAGTGATGGTTTGGAGATCCATGTCATCTGCTGGTGTTGATCCACTGTGTTTTATTAAGTCCAAAGTCAGTGCAGTGTTTTCTCTGTAAATCTAACAGCACTTCATGTTTCCTTCTGCTGACAACATTTATGGAGATGCAGATTTCATTTTCCAGCAGGACTTGGCAGACTGCCCACTCTTATAAAAGTACCAATTAGTCTAATATAATATTCAAATTTTCTAAACTTTGAGTTTTGAGTTTTCATTAGCTGTAAAGGCTTAAAATAGATAATTCTGTGTGCAATACATCTATATAATATATGAGTTTCACATTTTTTGAGATGCACCTGTACATTTTTTAAAGCATTTATCTGAAGATTTGTATATTTAAGATCATAAGGATGACATTATACAGATTTTCTCATTTCTTATATCATTTATAAAGTGGACAAATCAGAAATAGTGAACTAAGCAGCACTTTACCCGAAACATGATTAATTTAATGATAATAAAGATTATTATTAAACTAAACTTTTCTTTTTGGCCCAAATGTGGCAACCGCAGTGTTGCTGCACGGATTGCAAATACTGTCCGACATTAATCAGTGTTGCCTTTTATACTGGCCAAACACAGCCGCACTGCAGCAGGTGTGCATGTGAAATAAACCTATTTTTGTTCCTTGCCTCTAGAAGGAACTGGCATGTAACCCAAAATGTTATAGAAAAGTTTAGCTTCAAGCAATAGGTTCTTTTTTTATTTAAATGTTGTGCTCTCCTGGATAAAGCAGATGGAACATTAACTGAGCAAGTTGAAGAAGGGCGTGTAAGCTCATAAAACCATACAGCATTAAACTTAGAAATTCTGAAATAGTGAGCTGCTTTTATAATCTACTGCAAACTTTTATTTAAAATCATTTTACAGTGTAGCTGCTGCAAAGTTCACAGCAGGGTAAGGGTGGAGTTTGGTGATTAACAGACAGGATTAGAATGTATAATTCAAAAAGTGAGAAATACTGTGATTTAAATTGGATATAATATTATTTGAGAACATTGAGGGCCCAGAATTAGGGGGAAATGTAATGTATATTGCATATGTGACTCATATGCATCAGAAGGCTGTGAGTAGAGGTGTGCACAAGGTGGGTTTGCATTATCCAGGCAATAACTAGTGAGCAGGATTTAATTTGCAGCACCGTGGTCAGAGCAGGCAAACACCCAGCAGTATGAAGTGAAATTCAGACTTAAAGCTGGCTTATTATGTCAAGTTGCCTTGATATTAGTATGGTTCAGTATGGTTCATTTAGATGACTTTGAGACCAACCTGCTCAGGCAATCTTCTCACGCTAGTCTGGTTAATTTTCACCCTTGGTGTGACACTTGGGGCCATATTGTACACCCTGTACAGGGCGTGTTGCGATGCCCGTTGCTATCTTACACCCTGTCAACAGTCTATTTTTACGTCTTGTGCCCACGCCATCAAAATAGCACCTGAGTTTAGGAATAAATCTACACTGATGGGTGTGAAGGTCTGAAAGTGTGGTGTATTCAGGTAAATATCTGGCGTATTGCTATTTTGCCACACAGGTGCGCCACGTTTGAAATTAACCTAGACAACAGTCAGTCATCAGAGTCCATTCTAATACATATGCCGCTCGTTAAAAACACACATAAATGCGCTGCAGAGCACAAACTAGACTTTAACGTACTGTTCCTTTAAATGAGCTGCTGTGTACCTTTATATAGTGAATGCGCAGGTCAGAATCCTCTGCTGAGATGCACAAAGCGCAGCACTGTTAAGATACGAACGTGCCAAAGTCAGAGCTCATCTGCTTCTTAAAGGGAATGGCAAGTGAAACACGGATTGCTTTATTTAATGTAAAGCCCAATAAATCCTCATGATTATTTAAGAAAATTATAGTACATGCAGTTTGAGCTGCTCAAGGTGTATTTTTTGTGCCCTCATGATACCATAGACACACCAACCCCCTAAATCCAGCTGCACGATCCGCAATTGACCGGTGCACAATAGATCACTAAAATAGGGCCCTTAAAGAGGAGCTGGTCTCAGTTCAGTCCCAAGCAAACTCTGAACCGGTTCGTTTGTGGTGAGAACATGACTTAATCTTGATCCCACCCAACCAATGACTGTATAATGACTACATTAACAAAAGTAACGCAGCCACAAGTCTAGCACCTCTGCTGGCTGGTTGTAGTATGATGTGTAGCTCCACCCATTCTCCTAGGTTTAAGTAGGAATACAGAACTTTTTTCATTTAATTTACTCCACTAAATCTCCAGTGTCTAATTCCAAACATTATGTCTCTGTTAATATTGGCACATGTTTGTTTTTCCCTCTCAGATATTTAGAGAGCTATGTTATAATATGTTATAATAATGTTATTCTGCTATTTCTTAAAAATGCAGGGTTATATACACAAATAAAGTAACTGACAGCCACGGTTAAAACTGGCATACTTTTCAGATAATTACTACAGTTACAGTGTGAACAAATGTTAAATCTGCCATTGCTCCATATGAAATATGCACATAATTATGCACAGTCCAGAACACAGGACCCTCTTCCTGTATTTACCTTTTTGCTCCTACCGCAGACAGGAGACAGGTCTCACCAATAAGCTGAGAGAACATTCTCACACGGTTTGTTGAGACACAATTTGCTGAAATTAAGATGACAGTGCTCCAAGATTACAAACTAATTAACTGATTCAGACAATAGAAAAGAAAAAAATAGGTGTGAACTTGCCTTAAGAAACCACACTAACAGAGCAATCACACCAGAGTTTGTTTTATATGAACCATAGCTGATGGTAGATAGACGTAAAAACACACTACTGCTAGATGCAGCAAAATGCAACTGATGTGATATTATACAATACTTTGATTTACTCAAAATATGATATCTTTAAATAAAAAATTCAAATACTTATTTTCAAATTTTACAGACATTTCTTCAATCAAGCCTGCTATTGCAACTTATTCCAGACAGTAATGAGAGTTTTGAAAGTGTGTGTATGTGGTCTCGCCTCCAGTGTTTTCTTATCGTCCTCATTAGCAGGGAAAGTGACCCCCCTCTCCGAGGCATCTTCTACCGCGGGGTCACTCGGGGTCACTTTGGGGCCAGAGGAAGAAGCGATGTGGACACTGTGATCGTGATAAGGCACTGATTAGGCTGGCAATTTCTCCCTTCAGCAAGGTGACTCAACAGCACTCTCGGCCCAAACGTGCAATTAACACTTCTCTGATTTATTGCCTTCAGTGACCTCTATCAAGTATTTACTACAAATATCCCCAAACCCGGGCGGCAGTGACTGGCCTATTAGTGGCTGACTTTCCTCCATAAATAAAGTAAGCTGATGAAGAACAAATTAGCTAATTAAAAGCAGTTTATAGCCAAGCGATGAAAAGTACGGTGCAGCCATATCAATGGGGAGCTTAAACTTTACTTTATAATTGGGCTGGTCTGATGAAGTCCTTGGAGTGTGTAGAATGGTAAGATTGGTACTGAAACCTGCATGCATCATGTTTCCTACAAACATAAAACAGGTTCTGTACGTAAGATGTTAACATAAACAGCTCAGTCCCAGCACTGAAAATCATTTCCAAAAACAATCCCCTCCAGCCTGCACTTTGAGGACAGCTGATGATAGATATCTCAGTGCTTTTCCATATAATTTCAGAGCAGTCTGCACCGTTTTCTCCCGACACATATATTACACCTCGCGTTCTGGGTGTTGCCGTACAGAAAGCGGAGGAGGAGCTTTGATAGAGGGAGCTGAATTTGCATGAAGTTTTGAGTTGTCGGGTGTCGTTCATCTTGGTGGCTGTCTGTGCTCTAATGATGTCTGTCAGGCTGCAGTACAGGGAGTGCGAGCTGAAGGTTAATCGCTGCCTCCCGTCCCTTTAGCTCTGGAGAGGACCTGCCACAGTCTCTTCCACAGACACGCTGGACAGAATGCACAAAGAGCTCCACTAAGCACCCTGTTCTCTGCTTTCCTACACTTTCTCTCTATATATATCTCGCTCTTCTTCTCTTGACCTCTTTCTTTATGATCCTTATCCTTCTCCCCCTCTCTTGTAGGGGTCTCTATCTTTCTTTTTCCTCTATTTTTTATTTATATTTCTCCATCCCTTCCCCTCTGCTCCTGATTTCTATTTCTCTTCCTCTCTCTGCATCCTTCTCTCTCTCTTACAGTCAGACCCATTCTGTTTCTCTCTCTTTGGATCAACCCCTCTATCTTGCTGTCTCTGCGTATCCTCTCTCTGTGTCTCTCTCTTGTGGTCTCTTTTCCTATCTCTTTCTTCCTTGTTCTTTCTCTCTCTCACTTTTCTTTTCCTTTCTCTGATTCTGAATCTCTCTTTCTCTTTCTCTCTTTCTGCATCCTTCCTTCTCTCTCTAACAACCCCCGTCTGTTTGTCTCTCTTTTATTCAACCCCTCTCTCTTACTGTCTCTGACACTCTCTTTTCTGCTTATCCTCTTCCTGTATCTCTCTCTCGTGGTCTCTTTTCCTATCTCTTTACCTTTTTCTTTCTCTCTCTCACTTTTCCTTTCCTTTCTCTGTCTCTGATTCTGAATCTCTCTCTCTCTCTCTTTCTGTCTGTATCCTTCTCTCTCTCTCTCTTACAGTCCGCCCCTCTTTGTTTCTCTCTCTTTGGATCAACCCCTCTCTCTTGCTGTCTCTGACACTCCTTTCTGCTTGTTCTCTCTCTGTATCTCTCTCTCTCTCTCTCTCTCTCTCTCTCTCTCGTGATCTCTTTTCCTATCTCTTGCTTTCTTTTTCTTTCTCTCTCTCTCATTCTTCTCTGATTCTTCTTTTTCTCTTGTGTTCTCTTTGACTGTATCACATGCTTTTTGGATTTATTCTCTCTTGTCTCTCTGTCTCTCTTTCTCTTACACACACACACAGACTTGCAGACTTCCTATATGTCACTCTATCTGACTTTGTTTTTCTTTGGCATGATCTCTCTGTTTCTTTGACTTTTTTCTCCTTTCTCTTGACCGTCTGCTTAACCCCTTAACAGGCAAGCATTTCTGTTTATTTTCTGCCTGATATTACATGTTTAAATCTTGGATTTGTATTCAAACATTACATAAAAAGATTTCATGTTTGACAATAAACATTACTGCAAAATCTAATAATCAGCTTTAAAGATATAATTAATAAAAAAAAAATCAAATTGGCATTTTCCTAAACTTAAAATCATTATTTTCCTGAATACAAATCAAACATTTCATGTCCTCCAAACCTTTAGTTTTTACGTCTATTTTCCAACCTGCAGAATTTGGGTTGATTTCTGGTTCTGATCTGGAATTATTAAGTGAGTAATTATTGAGTAGAGAGAAAACAGGCAGCTTCTTTAAGTGTCCTGTAGGAGATTTTAAAGCCCTCAAAGTTTTCAGAATGTAAATAAGTTATTTTACTGCAGAGGGAAAACTCTTTTGTATCATCTACACCTGTAGCCTGTATACGTTCCAAGGCCTGTAAACATGGTTAGCTCTCTGACTCTTTCTGACTTCCTTTCTTGCTAAATCGTTTTCTCTTTTGCACTCTGACTTTATTCTTCACTGTTTTGCTCTCTCTCTCTCTCTTTATCCCTCACTTCCTACTCTTTTGTCCTTTGCATTCTCTTTCTCTTTACATCTCTAGATCTTTCTTTCTCTCTTACAGTCTTCCTGTCTCTCTCTCTTACTCACTCTGCCTCTCTTTTACTCTCACTTTATGGATTTATCACGCTCCTGCAGACTGCCTATATCTCACTCTTTTTAACTCTATTTTTCTCTTGCTGTTTCTTTTTTCTCTAGCTTCTCTTTTGTGTTTTTGACTTTCTCTCTCTAGATCTTACTTTCACTCTCTCTCTTTTTGCATTTGCATTGTCTGGCTTTATTTTTCTTTTGTTGTCTTGTTTGTTCTCGCTTTCTCTCCGCCTCTGACAACGTTCCTTCTTTTGACATCTCTCTTGTAGTCTCTCTCTGTCTGCCTAAAACTCTCTCTCTATCTCTTTCTCTTTGTATCTTTCTCTTTCTCTTGTTCTTTTTTTATATTGTACACCTCCCTGTCTGCATATCTCTCTGGCTTACTCTCTCTCTCTCTCTCTTTCTCTCTCTCTCTCTCTCTCTCTCTAGATTGCTTTTTGTCTGCATGTTTCCCTCTTTCTCTCTCCCTCTCTCTGTCTCTGTCTCTCTGTTTATAAAACTCTGCCTCGAGACAGAGATCAGATAGGGAACACAGTCTGATGCATCTAATGCTTTCACTTCCACTGCTTGACAGAGAAGGATGAGCTCTGCAATAATGAGGGAGAAACAGAGGGATGCTGAGAATGATGATCAGCCCAAAACTAGCTTCTCAACCCAAAATCCATATGAATAATGTGCTTTATGTGCTGTTGTATGGAAAATATCATATATAATGTATTGAATTAATTACAGTAATGCACAGCCTGAGGTCAGGCTCGATGCGAGCATCTATAATTATTAAAAATGCCCACTCTAAAATCTTAACAATATACTGTTTATCCACATGTGCTTACTGAACGTGTAATTCCAGTACCATGTACAGTGATCTATAATAATACAGCTTCTGCTCTGGGGTTGCTTGGAGGTTGCTTGGAGGTTGCTCTGAGGCTGGAACATGGCAGCGGGGGGTTCGCTACCAGTCAGCCGCAGTGGCGCTGGGCACTGACGTTGGGGCAGTAAGGCCTGACTCCCAGTCAGAATTCTAATTAAACCCAAAGGTTTTTGATGGGGTTGAGGTCAGGGGTCTGTGAAGGCCGGTCAAGCCATTTCTTTTTGTGTATAGGGTCATTGCAGTGCTGAAAAAGAAAAAAAAATCCTCCATAAAGTGTGAAAATTAGATGCTCACACTATTCTGTAGTGCTCTTGTTTGCTGTAACACATCCCTTACAAAACGCAGCTGCCAATCTTCTCATATTAATTAACGTATTAATTATTTTTTACATTCATTTTAAAATGTCTAGTTGTGGTCTCTAGTATGAATGAATGCTATGTGAGCTATTTTTTTGTGAAAAAAAGTTCTCAGTTGTTTCTGTTTAGCTCTACTTTTAATCACTGAATTAGTGGTCTCTGAAGAAAGACAGGATTTCGGCTCTTGCTCATGAATATTTGTGCATGCAAACACATCGCCTCTGATTGGCTAACAGCACTGCAGCAGAGAACACCTACCTGCCTTCCCCCACAGTCAACTTTACAGCTCTAAAACTCAAAGGACAATGTTTTCAGAGACACAGCCTTTTAAATCGCAGAGTGCTTATAACCAAACAGATCGTATTTTCTTGTCCTCTTTAACTCAAAATCTTTCAATAAACAGTGATAAAGGAACTGTATTAAAATCTCAATAATACACTCGAGGTTCGTGCTATAACGTGTAATATTGGTATATTGCCGTAGCAGTGCACAGCAGCACAGCAGTGCCAATATTACATGTTCTAGAACTCCCTCTTGTATTTTATTGCTTCATTATTTTAGTTATTTGCTCACTCAGGGACTGAAGCTGCAGAAGGGTTAAGGATAAGAAGTGGGATGGAATCTGGATCGGTAACTGAAAAAGAAAGACCAGTGCATTCCTATTCCTAGTGTTAAAAATGTTTTCTTATGCAATACCTCCGTCCTACTGACAGTACTTCTTTCTTACTGGAATCTAAAGCTCCTCATGTATTCAGTCCCCATAGGGTGGAGATTTGATATTTTTATCAGTCATTACCACTCTTTCCTATAACTTGTGTTGTTCTGCTAAATCAGTTGTGCTAGCTGCAGCCTGCCGCTATTCAGATTGCTGATTGTGATGTCTCAGTGTTTTTCCTACCGTTTTATTTCAGCCTACACACCATTTACTTTTGGCATGCGTATTTAAATCCCAGGGTACGTACAGCATATCACGTTTTATGGCCATATTGTGCACCCTTAGCCACCACAATGGATACATCAGTTGCGTCCTCAATTGATGTCAATAGGATATAGCAGCTAAACAATTCTGCCAATCTATTAATAATAATAATAATAATAATAATAATACTTTATTTTTATATAGCACTTTTCTAAAAGCCAAAGACGCTTAAATCTAGGCTGTGGAATTCAGCATTTGAGACATAGTTAATATGACTGACTGTATCATTTCATCGTCTATAAAAAGTGTAATGAAAAGATCAAATGTTTGTTTTTACAGGCTGCTCAGTTTTGGCCCTGGATTGCCGGCAAGTTAACTTCTCCAATGTCAGTCAAAACTCAACATCAGTGTCTGTTAAGAGACTCTGCGAGGGGCGGTAATTAGTTTTTGAGCACTTAATTGTGCGCTGGAGCTGTCAACAGTGTTTCAACCAACGACACACACTTATTAATATGTCTGCCACGGGAGGAGGGAAGAGGGACGAGTAAAAGGAATAGAAAACGAGTGGCCAGAGAAAGACAGTGAGGGAGGAGGGAGTGAGTGATAGAGGGATAGAGAGAGAGAGAGAGAGAGAGAGAGAGAGAGAGAGAGAGAGAGAGAAAGAGAGAGAGAGCACACAAGCGTTCAGGCGAGGAACTCAGCAAGGAGCAGCAAACATCCTGCAGCCCTCCTACTGTGATCCATCACCCTGGTGTCATAAGAAATGCTGATGAAATCTGCCACTGCTGCTGCTGCTGCTCAGAGACAGTGAAAGAGACTCAGGAGGAGAGAGAGAGAGAGGGGAAAACAGTGGGAGGGAGAGGAGAGATCCTGTTCAGGTGATTTCTGAGGCCACAGATTTGTCTCTGTATCCTTTTCCCCGCTCTATATGAGGTAATCCAGTAAATTTCTGTTCTTGATAAGTAATGTCTCCGCTGTCTTCCAGCTCCAGAGTCCTCTTTTAATGGATATGTCAAAGTGGCCCCTGCTTACCACCCTGCCAGGCATTCTGCCTAATTGTGTTTCTAACTCTTTCCCTGAGCCAAAGTGTGGAAATAATTGTTGCTCAAGGATATCATTTGTAATTAAAGCAAATTGTTATTTTGTCCTTCAGAGTGCACCACTGAATTACAACCAACGCCATGCTCTGCAAGAAACACTAGACTGACTTTCCTTTACAGCAGCACACAATAAGTAATCTTGTAGTTTGGAACCCATTTAAGGCAGTTGCCTCTAAATGAGGAACATTACCGAGTGCAAGGTGACCAGATTTGCCACGCAAAATAGTGCATTCTAGCAATTGAGCTGCCATCAATGTAGGGCTGGTCCAATTTACCCCTGACCTCCAGTGCTTAGGCTAATTTTACAGATAGCAGTTTTGTTTTCACAAATGCATCTACTGTATTTTGATCTATTTTGTCAATTAGGCTGTCATACAACTGAACACGCTAAAGACATAATTAAAGCATAATTAAAGCACCCTGACATTTCAGAAAATGGTATTTTTGCTCCATTTGCTCTTGTAACTATTATGAGCTGTAAACGCATATTACTTTCTTTTTATTTTTGGATAAGTGGCTTCATGGCTCGGCTTTTAGAGCACAATGATTTCTGCCATACTGAGAGCAAATGCAAATGCGGAAATGCAATTTTTTTAAAAAATTTTTTTGCAACTGTACTTACGCACTAAGAAAAGTAAGTACAGATTTGTACTTAAAAGAGTACAAAGCTTGTCGCTGGTGCTGTACCTTATATTGAGGTACAAAAAAGTACCTTTCACTGAAAGTCCTTTTTTGTACCCATGGTTTTTGTGCCAGTAAAGATTATAAACATTATAAACATTATCATCAACTAAATGATCCAAAATTGTCTGGCTTTCACATAAAAAATGTGCAGTTAAAATATATATTGTTTATTAGTACAGTGGTACAGAATACTGAACGTACCTTTTGGATGGGTAAATGGTACAAATTTGTACTTATTGCTGATAGAAATTACTTTGTACTTCAGAGGGAACAAATCTGACCCTGTAAAGATCAATATTGTACCTTTGAGGGTACAATTATGAAGAGTGTACCTTTGAGTACAAAAAAGTACTCGTATCATACCTCTGTTTTTTAGAGTGTACTGTACATAATCTGCAATCTGTTTGATTTGCCCTCCCTGGTTCTGGATGTACATAAACAGATTATTCAGTGTAACAAGTGTAACAATAGCAGTGTGAAATGACTTTCTCTGTTACTTTGAGCAGCATGGTGGTTTGGTGGTTAGCCAGTTTGACTCTCAGTGCTGGGGTCTTGAGTTCAAGTCCCTATCTGGGTGGAGTTTTCATGTTTTCTGTTGTGTCTGCTTGAGGTTCTGTAACAAAAAAGCATGATCTAATTCATTCCATTAGATTTGTTATGAAACACTGTAAACTCAAAGGCAGGCTGCCAGACAATGAGCAATTCTCACCAGACTTAAACATAAATGGATTCAGCCCTACAGTTTTAGAAGCATCTTTAATTATATTTAATCAAAATGTATTTTAAAAATATAGTTTTTTTTTTACCGTGCAGTTTGTTGTTTTTTTATCTTAGTTGGTAATGCATACAGGAAAATTAAAAACTGTAATAATAAAAAATAATAAAATAAAAACAAAATAAATCCCCCTAAAAATCTGAAAAAAATAAATAAATAAAATTGAATTGGGAAACATCAATTCTGTATAGTTGTAGGTTTGAATCTGAACATTAAATTTGTTTTGGAGAAATGTTTCATTATGTCTGCAGTATCTCACTCTGTACAATAATAAGATACACATAGACAGACACACAGATAGACATCACCAGCAGTGGTCTTTGTAATTTGCTGATGATGGTTAATCATGACTGCCAAAACGCTACGCTAACCAGCCTGGCTAGGCTAAGCTAAATTAATGCTGGGCTAAAGCAAGCTGCGCTAACCTAACCACAGTCCAGCCGGCTAGCTAAAACCAACACCACCCAGCAAAACAAGCAGAAATGCTCAAAAAATGTGCAGCGTTCACCTGAAGACAACTTCACGGAGCAGGAGAGGAGAGAATTAGCGTTATTTCACGCTCCTAACGTTACCATCTTCACTTATTCCCAATTTTGATTTCAAGCTAACTTTCGTGGTGTTAGTCTGCCTGAACCATACACTGTTTTGTAGTTAAGTTTCAGTTCTGTTACAGTTGTTGTGGAACTACTTTTTGGCGGAAGGCACAGTCCATATTAAAGCATAATCAAACTGAATTTCTTAAAGTTCTTCGATTTTTTTTTTTTTTTTCATTTTGTAAAAAAAAAAACTTGTATAAAAGCAGTAGAACACTCAAGGTTGTGTGTTATCACTCGCCTTCAAGCTTTCTGATGCCTCACCTTTCTCACTCTGCACCTCTAGCTGGGATTACTTCCTGAGGAAGGAAGTGTGTGAGTAATTGTGTAATTCTTCCTCCTAGATTTAAATCCCCTTTTAGTCCCTATTACCATCCTAATTTCACACTTATTCCAGTCATGAATTGTAGCGGCTCTTACTGCATTAACTAGTCCTGTTAAAGCCTGTGTAGTGAATGTGGCTGATCCTGTGTTCTGTGTACATATGCTAATGCTATTCTAAAGGTTTTAGCTTCGATAGGCACTAATCTCTTTAATCCAAGCCACTTCCCTTTGCACCTTTACCCTCTAACACAAAGGCAAAAGAGGCAAAAGAGGGGCTGCTTTCTGCTTTTAAAGCTCCTCTACTCTTTTAGTAATGTGGTTTCCCAGCGCTGTTATCACTTTCATTTTAATATGTAAAGCAGATGATCCAACAAAGATGCAAAATCTCTAGGTTATTTTGTTTGTGTCATGAATTACTATTTTGATCATGAAAACAAAGGAATATACGTCACAGTTCAGTCAGGGTTTTTTGCTTCTCTGATGAAACAGTATGAAAATAAGCCCTTAGAGATGGGACTAGTTTTTTGAATATGTGTACACGCTGGCTCAGAAAGAATGTGTCCTAAAAAAAAAAAAGAATAATAGGAAATAGGGCTGAGCAATATGGATCAAAACTAATATCTCAATATTTGTTCTTTAAATGAAGATATATATGATTTATATCTTAATATTTTTTCATCCCATAAGCTAATAACAATTTTATAGAGGCACTTTCATATCCTGTATATTAGACTAGCCTTGTAGTTCTAGCTGCATTTTATATCAACATTTGAAAGGCAATTCAAATTACAATAATTAATTATAAACCACACACTCTTCAAATAAGGCACACCTGATTATAAGGCGCACTATCAATTAACATGCATTTTATGGTCAATTTTTTATACATAAGGTGCTAACGTCTAGAAGTTTGATTTTGGTAATTTGTGAATCTATTTCGAATCGTCCACATCCAAATCAAGATGCAAAAATAAAAAATTTCCCCCAACCCTTCCATTTTTTATAATAAAATACAAAATTAATTAATATAAGTACATGTTTTAAGATGAATAAAAACTTTTACAAAAAAGAAATGTTATCCTGCTGTCCATATACACGCCTAACAGCAGTATATTCTTGTGGACATGCACATGCAAATTATTTAATAATGAAATGTATTTTTACATTTTCACTGCATAAAACAAAACGAAAATCCACACTAATATCTTTGTCCATATCAGCCAGAAACACATTATGTATGCCCAGTTTCCCCGGTTTCCCTGGTTTATTTTACGCCAGTATTGCGCACACAGAGGACAGTATTAATATTGCATGTTGTGTTAAATTACTGATTTCTGGTGAAATCTGGTGAAAATATCTGTAGTAAATAATGCAGAACAACGAAGAATCTAATATCATGAAGCCCTAGTTTCATCAGATTAATTAAATATAAATTCCCTCATCATGTATATCTCAATCTATGTTAAACAGTGTTCTGTCCATACCGGTTCTACCTGATTTGTCCAAACAGGGCTAATATGTACCGTATTTTTCGGACTATAAGGCGCACTTAAAAACTTTTAATTTTCACAAAAATTGACAGTGCGTCTTATAATACGGTGCGCCTTTTGTATGGATTTTACTCGTCAGGTTGTAAGGAGCAGTAAACACACACTCCGTGCAGCGTTATAGAGAGTTTCAGTGCTATACAGAGTCCAGAGCCGTGCAGCTCCGAGGCTGAGCAGCAATAGCATTAGCTAGATGCTAACCGCTAAGCTAGCTAGCTTATTCACTGAGATCAGTATTATCTAAATTTTACTCGTCAGGTTGTAAGGAGCAGTAAACACACACTCCGTGCAGCGTTATAGAGAGTTTCAGTGCTATACAGAGTCCAGAGCCGTGCAGCTCCGAGGCTGAGCAGCAATAGCATTAGCTAGATGCTAACCGCTAAGCTAGCTAGCTTATTCACTGAGATCAGTATTATCTAAATTTTACTCGTCAGGTTGTAAGGAGCAGTAAACACACACTCCGTGCAGCGTTATACAGAGTTTCAGTGCTATACAGAGTCCAGAGCCGGTGTTCTGTCGAATTTTCCTACCCATCGATACATGCTTCCCAAACGTACTGCGCATGCGCCGACCTACACAATTTAATTATTTCTCCTGTTTTATGTATAATTAATCTGGTTTAGGGGGGGTTTATGTGCATTAAACAACCTGGACGCACTGTCATTGCACAAAAGTGTAAATGGAAACTAAAAATTACACTTATTATCATAAATAAAATACAAAAGCAGTTTGTAATGAGCTATATTTACTATAACTTTGCCATGGTACAATGAATTATGCAATCCAAATCTAATAACGTACATCTACTGCAATATCACTGGGTACATGCCCTAAAATAGTGCTTCTTTTGTATTTTTACAGTTAAATATACATTGGGGCAGCACGGTTCGACAAGGTAGGAGAATTCGACAGAACACCGTGCAGCTCCGAGGCTGGAGCAGCAAATAGCATTAGCTAGCTTATTCACTGTTCAGAGATCAGTATTATCTAAATTTTACCCGTCAGGTTGTAAGGAGCAGTAAACACACACTCCGTGCAGCGTTATAGAGAGTTTCAGTGCTATACAGAGTCCAGAGCCGTGCAGCTCCGAGGCTGGAGCAGCAATAGCATTAGCTAGCTTATTCACTGTTCAGAGATCAGTATTATCTAAATTATCTAAAGTAAACACACACTCCGTGCAGAGCCGTGCAGCTCCGTGGCTGGAGCAGCAATAGCATTAGCTAGATGCTAACCGCTTAGCTAGCTAGCTTTTTCACTGTTCAGAGATCAGTATTTTCTAAATTTAGCACTTTTAATACTGCTGGAGCAGTATTATTAGAGTTAGATGCTAATCGCTAAGCGTTCACCGTTCAGAGGTGAGTTATCGGCCTGTAAGTCTGTGCTGCTTTGCCTGGCTAGCATTAGCTAGATGCTAAGCGCTAACTCTCTCAGAGGTGAGTTTTATCAGCCTGTAATCTGCTTGTTTACCGTGTTAAAACAAGCTACGGGGGACGAATCGCTAGCTAATATCTCACAGTCTTACCAGAACACGCAGGATTACTCAGTGTAACGCTGTCGTTTAAGTTTGGGTTAACTTTACTAGTTTAGGTGACTAGCTAGCGTGCTAGCGGATAGCTATGCTAACGCTGGTGCAGCAAGCCTTAGTGGACATCTGGAAATCTAAGCTTACTGTAAATAAACTGAAGCACGTTACTCACCCAAATAAACAGTTTTCAGGAGAGGAATCTGTGTAGATTAATATCCAGCACTCGTTTGACTTTGAAAGAGCTAGATTTATATATACTGAGACGCTCCACCAGCAAGCGACCACCCCCGGTGGGGGAAGGGAAACATGGCGCCACCCCTGTTCACTTTGATATAGGCACCCTTTCTAGTGTCACTTAACGCGCCTTATAATGCGATGCGCCCTATGTATGGAAAAATAGCAGAAAATAGGCGTTCTTTGATAGTGCGTCTTATAATACGGTGCGCCTTATAGTCTGAAAAATACGGTACATAATTAGGGCTAAAAATATTGATTATTTTGGAAATTATTTTGGCAGTCGGCTAAATGCTGATCTGATCAGCAAAGTCCAATAATTCCTGTATATCGGTTTCTTTTTGTCTAAATTAAAGTGTATTCAATATGATTTCAGCTGGGACGTGCGTAGTATAAGACCTTTGGGCTTTTTTTGTACTTTCCCTGCACAACTTTTATGACTTCCTTACCCACTATGATGTATTGTACATACAACAAAATAAATAAGAATAAGAAAGTGCAGAAAAGGCTGATGTAATTTATTTTGCCCAGCATGAACCTCATTACCCTCAGGTTCTCTGGCAGCAGATTTAAAGAAAGGATGCTTTGCCAGAGTCTCTGACTGTATTGTCAGTGGGTGTGTTCAGGTATTTGATTAATGAATACTGAGTTAATTATCCAGGTGTGATTATTGGAGTTTTGTATGAGTACTGTTAATACAAGTACTCCCTCGCATTCCATCATAGAAAGTTCAGAAAGGAAAGAAACTTACCATCTACTAAAACTGTGTAGTAGAAGTTCTAGCAGGGTCATAAAGTAAAGGGTCATGACTTTAATGAATGACTTCAGCTGTTATATTTAAGGTAGAAACTGCAAATATAATAATTATCCACTAAGTTAATTGGATAATTTAAGGATATAGACCATGTCTCAATTACCTGAGCTCCTCCTCCTTAGTCCTATATATAACTCCTAGTCGCACCTCGCACCCGCCACCACCCCGTCACCTTCTTTATTTTTAACTCTCAATCTTAAGCTACCCTGAACTCGTGTTCAAAGTATAATAAATATAATTCACCCTCTCACACACACACACCCACTAGTGCTGTGCGATAAAACGGTAACGATAATTATCGCGAGATAACTTCCCCTCGGTAGAAATATAAGCCACAGTCGATAAAAACGTCAATATAACTTGTTCCGGGAATGTTTCAGGCAGACAATGTAAACAGCCAACGAGAATAAAAATAGCTTCTCGCTGAACCAATCATGTGGCTAGAATTGATTTACGTCAGGTGGAGGCGGAGCAGCTCATGCACTAATGTTTGGGTCGGGCAAGAGAGCAGTGTGTGTTTGTGTGTGAGAGAGAATCTGGGGTCACTGTGTATGTGTGTGTGTTTAACCCGAGTGCTGGATTTAGTCTGTTAGCTTGTTAGCTTGCTAGCCTGTTGTTGTTTTCATGGTTGCGGCCGAGAGCAACCACTGTAAGTTCCATCATTAAAGCAACGACTTTAAACGTCTTTCTCATGCATCCTTTCAATGTGTCCAGCCCGACGCTACAATATGATGCCAAGTGACATGTTTAAGCGGTTAGTTAAAGCACTTACTAGCTCCCAGCACAGGTGGTAATATTGTGACCGGCCACTGGACAGCTATAAAACCCGAGGCAGTGGACAGACTTGTCTTCCTGTCCTGCAGCCTATAATAGAGTGTGTCTGATGCGAAACACAAAGACAGTACAGTACGAGACAGTACTGCAATAAAAGGGATTTATTGTGCTTTTCTTTATTTTGCTGTAGAGCATAAGCTGAGAACAATTGAGTGAATCTAATGTTCTCTTTTGTTTAGATTTTTTAAAAACAGAATTTACTTTATTTTTTTTTAGAGAATTGCATTTGATTTGGAACTCACCAAATGATTTAGTTCTCTGTTTACTTGTTATTCTGTAACATTTGAACTTTAAATATACAGGATTTGAGTGTTTTATTTTTATTCATACAGTTATATAATGTTCTAATGTTCATGTGTTAACTTCTGTCTAAATAAAATTTAAACTAATACAATTTTTCATAAGTCCCTTAATCCCTCGCTTATGAGTTAAAATAAACCTTCAAGTGTGACAGAAAGTGATTTGATTTACATCATGATACAGATTGATATCGACTGATACGGAAAACTATATCATGATAAGATTTTTGTTCCATATCGCCCAGCCCTAACACCCACACATACCACATGGTGTGGTCCATTATTGCATGAATATACAATATTATTTTAAATAATTTCTTCTAAATTTTTGGCCATATAATACTGTGATATTAACAGGTAAGCTTCCCAGTCCCTGTTCACAGTTAACTACTGAAAGCAACACAGGAACAGCATATGTGTTAATGTGTTTACTATGCAGTAAGCTCTTTTGTGATCACACTGAAAGCATATTGTAATGAAGAGTGTAAATGGATACTAGCAGAAGTGTTTACAGTCCCAACATCTCACTCAGACAGAATGGAAGATACTACATTAGCTTAGAAGAAGTCAGTGTGTAGAAGCAGCAAGTAATTATCATCTAACACCTCATTGTTAGCTCCAGTTTTAACCATAGCTCTTCTGAATAGAGACTCTTCATAACAATGACTGTAAAAACATGGATGTGTGAAAATTGAAAATTCAGCCCCATTGTTCTTAATGGAGGCACGTGCAGCGGTGGCACTGTACAACTCGTATCTGTCAGCTGGAAAAGTGCTGTTTTTTAAAAAGGTAATACACTAAATTATGCCTGGCCCACACTACAGGATACTCAGGCACATTTTGAGCTGATTGCTTTTCCTAAACACTTCCTGCAAAAAGACTGCTGATTTCAGGATGATTGTGAACAATGATCTTTAGTAGTGTGTGGTGTGCATAATCACATTTCTAGTGCTTCAATCTTCACTATAGCAGTGTGTGCTGCCCTGATTGTGAATCTTAAATATGTAACATGTTTATTATTTACGACTTCGCATCCTGTAGTGTGGGACAGATGCCAATAATCTAGTGGGAAAGTGACTTTAACCTTCATTATAAACAATGGGGGCTGAATCTTTTTTTACACATCCAGGTTTTTATAGTCATTGTAATGAAGAGTGTCTAGAGCAAAGGTCAGGAATAGGCTATAATGAACTATAATGAACTATAATTAACTGTAATGAAAATAAAATAATAAAATGCTTCTCTGGCGAGCTTTTATTTACATTCCTCCCCTGTTATTCTGTCACGCTTGACGTGACTTTAGTTTCCGCCCGTTCTCGTTTTTCCTTTCCTATCTCCTTATAAGGGAATATGCTAATTCACTAGCTGTGGTAGCGTTAGTGTATTGGACCGTGACCCTGACGACACGGGTTCGGTTCCGTGTGAGGAGCGGTGTGTTTATTTATTTTACCTGCTTTGAGATCAACTGTTCTGCAATTGGGTTCAACAACCCTCTGGACTGGAGAGTTACTGGTCTGTAGCACTAGATCCCGTTACACTTCATTTTCCAAAACAGATTTTTTTTTTGTGGCCCACCACATAATGGCTTGGAAAGTATCTGGCCCCGCCTCCAAACTTGCCGACCCCTGGTCTAGAGTTATGTCAGAAGAGCTACGGTTAAAACTAGAGCTAACAATGCAGTGTTCAATAATAATGACTTGCTGCTTTTACACACTGTCTTTTTCTAAGCCAGTTAAACAAATGTTTTTAACAAAGTAAAATTAAAAAGTCTCTTCGATTCTGCCATTCTGAGTGTGATGATATGTAGCAGAAGTGGACAAAAATAACTGTACTAACCACCCATTGCCTGATCATTTGTGCACTCATCTTCCTGAGGCTTAGTCTCACATCAGTATGACCTGTTAATTAAATCTAATAATTCCAGGTATGGAACAGAGACCTGCACAAAATCTGTACAACACTAAATTGGTATCTAATATGCCAAAATATCTTCACATCATCAAAGAATCTGTCCCATCAATTAATTCTTAATTCTCTAATTTTAAACTAGCTCATAGGATCTACATTACCCACCTGTCAAGGCTTCCTGATGTAACTTTCCAATGACAGAAACTGTAGCAGATGTCAGTTTGGCTTAACTGGAGATTATATGCATATGTTCTGGTTATGTTCAGTTGTATTGTTGCAACTAATGATTATTTTGTTAGTCGACTAATCTGACGATTATTTTTCTGATTAGTCGATTAGTCAACGATTATTTCTGCCATGCCTTCCATCTCTGCTTGCCGTGGGTATGGCTCCTGTTTCTAGCTTTCTCTATTTTCGCGTCAAATCGTTAGAAACAGCTAAAGATGGGATTTAAATGCCCTTCAAATGTCCAGAAAATTGCTCTCTAAATGAGTAAAGTGCTGATATTTAATGAGGAAATGTGTAATCGGTTGTATTTGGGCACTTTTCAAGACACAGGCTGTTGAGTGTCCCCAGTACTTTGTGTAGAGCTGCAAATTAACGATTAGTCGACAATGAAAATTTGGAGTCGACAAATTTTTATAATTGACAATTTCGATTATATCGACTAATCATTGCAGCCCTATTCAGTTTTAAAAACTTTATGGTTATATTCAGTGTTGGGCATGCTACTTTGAAAAAGTAATGAGTTAAATTTACTAGTTACTTCTCTAAAAAAGTAACTGAGTTACTAACTGAGTTACTCCACTATAAAAGTAACTAGTTACCAGTAAAAGGAAATATTGTGTTACTTTTGTGTTACTCGCCCCTTTAATGCTGAGTGAGTGGTACAGCAAAGAAAAGGTATGATGGCAGCTAAAACAGCAGCTAAGAAATCAATTTAGAAAGGATGGTTTGAACCCAATCTAACTTTATTACACCTGTGGTGTGGATATTTTTTGGACATTATCATTTTGGATTGGGCAACAGCTAGATTAGGCAGTTAGGCGACAACCCTTTATTTTTGGACTTATGTCGTAAATTATGTTAAGACTTTGTAGTGTTGATTTATATGTTTATCATTTTTCTCAAACGTTTGTGTGATTATCCTTCCATGTCCTTTGTTTCAGTTTTAATGTTCTATTCTAATGCAGAGATTTCTAATTGTAACATCAATAAAAAAGATGTTTACAAAAAACAAATAAAACTGAACTAAAATAAAACCACTATTTTAAAAGTGCATGATAGAAAATTGGAATAGTAGTTTTCGAAAATCTGCAACTGCTGATGTATTTTTTTCTGTATGCATCTTGAAAATATAATATATTACAGTATCTCTCAGCTCTGCATGTACACTGCTGCAGCTCCAGTTTTCTCCTTCCTTTCCTGCCTCTGTCTTTTGACCTGTCGCCCCTCCCATTCTCTGCTTTTTGTCCCATCACTGTTCCTCCCTCTTTTTCTATTATCTCTCCTTTCTTCTTACCCCCCACCTCCGCCCCACCATGCTGTCCTTATTGAGAAGATGTGTAAAAGGTTAAGAGAGAGAGGGGTGTAGGGGGTGATGGTCATGCTGTATTTACCTCCTCTCATCATGGCTCCCTCCTTTCCTCGGTGTGTGCTCTGAATGAACAATTTCTCAGCTGTCAGCGTCCAGTTAGTGCCTGAGAGCTTTTATTCTAACACTTCGTTCCAGCTCCAGAATTATTTACGCACTTTGTAAGAATTTGCATAAAAGCTGATAAAATGCCATTTGTTATGTATCAGGTGGATCTCACATAAAGCACTTGGAAAACGTCAATATTTAAAAATAAGGTGATAAAAGGGTTTGTTTACATTTATATCCACTTTCTTTTTATAGCCATCGTCTCCTGAGAATAATTCTGGAGGGTGTTGTATACTTGTATTTTTCCTAGATTTCCTATTTCAATTTTTTTCCCATTTTCTTCGCAATTTACACACCCAGTTACCCAACCAACTCATTAGGACTCCCCCCATCACTAGTGATGATCCATTACCAGGAGGGTAAAGACTAGCACATGCCTCCTCTGATACATGTGAAGTCACCAACCGCCTTTTTTCGAACTGCTGCTGATGCAGCATTGCCAAGTAACATCACAGCACACTCGGAGGAAAGCACAGTGACTCGGTTCCGATACATCAGCTCACAGACGCCTCGTGCTGAGCGACATCACCCGTTGCACACTGATGTGAATAATTTGGGAGTTTGAGTAAAGCCTGGGACATTTAAATTCCAAATTTGTGCCAGTATTTAACGTTCCTCAGTTCACAGTGTTGTGATTACCGGGAATTCATTATAGAAGGCATTACTACCCACAGTGAACAGTGCAGTGTGCAGTAATGATTGTGACCGGCGGCATCTGGCTAAAATTGTCCATGTTAACAAACAAGTAACTGTTGTAAAAAAAAAATCACATCCTTATTCATTGAACAAGGACCCTCACATGCAGGTCAGCACATTTTTATTTAGCATCCACTGGACATGGCAAAAGTCACAATACTAGCCCCATGACTTTTGGAAAAATACAGCTCTGGCAAAAAAAATTAAAGAGACCACTTACAAATTATGAGTTTCTTTGATTTTATCAAATTGAAAACATGAAATATAATCAAGAGTAAGATAGATGATCACAAGCCATCAAAACAAGCTGAACTGCTTGACTTTTTGCACCAGGAGTGGCATAAAGTTATCCAAAAGCAGTGTGTAAGACTGGTGGAGGAGAACATACCAAGATGCATGAAAACTGTGATTAAAAAACAGAGTTATTTTTGTTATTTCAGCCATTTCTCATTTTCTGCAAATAAATGCTCTAAATTACAATATATTCATTTGGAATTTGCGAGAAATGTTATTGTACTTAAAATTATACTTATAAGTAGCAAAATCAGATAAACTGATTCAGAAAGTGGTCTCTTAATTTGGTCTCTTTTACTTTTTACAGTGCATATCATTTATCACAGCTCTATAAGTGGCTCTAGAAGAGCTGGATACTGGATTAGCTGTTGGATTTTGATTCCTCTCCTAGTCTAGCAATCATCAGTGTGACCAATAATTCCTCAGCCGCAGTGAACTGGGCAGAAGTGCAGTGTTAGCAGATCTGAGGGAAGCAGACACGGGGGCAGCTTATACTGGTGGGGCGTACATTAAAGTGATCAATCCTTATGGAGGGAAAATAAATGGAAAACCTTTCCCTGGCACTTTTTTGGCAACCAGCAGGGAGCTTATGGCAGGATTTGACATTTAGTTTGTGTGATGTAGTCTTCCTTCAGTTCTTCTGAAAAAAAAGAAAGATGCTGGAGAGCAGCAGACTGTGAGTCTGTGTGAATGTCTCCTGATTGGCTGGAGTGGCTCCATGTGTGCTGATTGGAGCAGCAGACCCAAGTGTGCTCCCAGTCTCGCTGTTGGAGAGATCACCATGATAATCAGGTGCCTTAGGTGCGCTCCCAGGGCCAGAGCTGGAGAGCTGTCCGTGGTGCTGAACCGGCAACTTCTGCTTGAGGTAGTCAGCCTGTTCTCATCACAGCACATGATTTAAAAACAGTTTTAAAAATAACAGTGAAGTATAAGTATACTGTTAGAAGCAAAGTATAATTTTAGAAGTACAGTTAATATTCATAAGTATTCATAACATCGTTATAAACCACTACTGGACCAGAAAATGATTGTGCAGTTTATTTACCAAGACAAATCTGTGTTTGGAGGCACTATGGTCAGACCTAGTGATGTCCAGTATGACCAAAAATGAATATCACAGTATTTTTCAAGATTCTGATGCTTTCACAATATATCACTATTTTTATAATTGTTTTTATTATTATTTATTAACAGTTCTTTAATATAGATTTACTGTATATTATATAGGTTATATACTATATACTATATATAGGTTACTGTACTACTAGGAGTACATATAGTATAAAACATTAAGGCTTTAGTTTTATCACTTCTGAATGAAGTTCTGAATAAATAATTCTGTACCCAGGACAGTTTCTTGGCTCATCTGGAGGACGAGAGGAACTTTTTTCTGAGCTGTGGTTCGATTGCGTACTTCCATTCCTCTCTTTTTCTCTGAGTGAATAATTGCAAAAGCTTTGGTCATTTGCTGTTGTTTTTTTGTTTGTTTTACTTGGATAAAAACACTCATACAGTAAGGAACAGCAGCAGAAGCTCCTCAGATAAAGTGCTGTTCTGACCTGTGATAATGTGCCTATCGTTGGCCTAGGTTTGCTCTGAAATAAGGCATTAGATAGATGAAGTGTTAGAGCAGCCTGTATTAAGGAACTGTATTCTGGCAGGGCTCGGATGACTCACAGATAGATAGTCTAAGTCTAGAATAATCTGTATTACAGTGTGTACTATATATGTCGGTCATGCAGGTCTGCTGTACTGTCTGTCCTAAATGAAGTATATCATGCCTTGTTCCTCAGTTAGGTCTTACGTGTCCCGTTTCTCCTTGATTTCCGTCTTATTGGCTAATGCCCCACCTGCTTAACATTCATGAGACTGGGACTCTTCCCCATTTGAATGCATTGCCTGCCTGTATCTATTTGCATTGTATATTAATATGTAACCTTTCTCGCAGGCAGACGGCGTGTGGGGGAATAAAGCTGTTCCATTCAGGTCAGCGTGTTCTTCTCAGGTTGGTTAGGATCAGTTTCAGCTCAGCTGGGAGTAACTCTCCCAGAAGTCAGGCTTGTCACCCTGCCGCTGCCAGAACAATAAATATGATGAATCTGCCTCTTTAATTATCCAGCGGTTCCATGCCAATAGTCATCAACTGTCAGCGGCAATTAATATCGCAGCAATAACTATTCCTGCTGGCAAAGTTTAAAAAAGAACGAATGCATCACATTGCGAGTAGTAGTGGTTAATAGCACCGTTTATCGTCGCCGTCGCAGCAGCCGAGGAGCTTGTGAAATTAGAATAAAGTGGGATTCCACTTCAGTTTTCCAAAACGTGATTCCATTAACAGTAAGCCTTCTCAGCGGAGGCTCCCGCAACCACACACATTCATCACACCAGCAGGCAGCTTTTTTTTTCTGTTTTTTTTTTTATTTTTATATCATTCACAAACGAGTGCACAGAACTCTTAATTCAAATATCAGCCAGCTGACTGAGTGGAGACATTCGAGGAAAAAAATGATTATCATAGACGCAAAAGTAAAGAATACCCATCCCCCCTGACATCTCAATCATACAGTACTTGCATGTAATTCACATGCATGTGTATTTGTTTATTTATAAATTTGTTTATAATGGGAGAAAAAATGCAGCCATGATGGTAGTGTAATATTTGTGTCAGCGCTGTCGGCTCTACAGACATAATAATCAGGTCAAAAACTGTTTCATTAGGGAAGATTTCGTCTGACCTTTCAGCGACAAGAGCCGCAGCATTCTAATTTCCCATGAAATAGCACGCATCAATACGTTTGACATTTACATTGGAGGGAAGCCGAACGTGTGAAGCTGCCATTGAATCACAGCAGCAGGGAGAAGACGGAAAAGCCCCGGATTACCCGAATTAGACCCATGGAAAATGGGAACATGAATAGCGCATTAATGCAGCCAAAATGTTTGATACAATTTTAGATCCTGCCATGTCTATAAATTTTGCTTTCCAGATAGTGTAAATGAAAAGTAATGGTGAGCTTTTGGTAAAAAAAAAAAAAAAAAAAAAAAAATGTCTGTAAAACCTTCTTTTTTCTCATTTCTCATTTCTCCTCATGACTTTAACCAGCTCATTTAGAATGTTAAACTTTATCATTAATTGATCAAAATGAATGAATGATTCTCTATGAGTTATTTTCCCATTTTATTTTATGCTGCCCACCGTGAAGCAGTAACACATGCATGCATGCGTATGAAGTAAAGCCCTTCATCTCCTCAGACTTCAGCTCAGTGAAGAGCTCAAAGCGCTCCTTTTCTGTGTCATGGGGCTGAGCAGAAGCTTGCAGGCGAAAGCTTCAGCTCGTGGATGAGAACAGACAGGATATGAAGAGCTCCTTTCAGCAATAGGTCTTCTAGCTTTAAGACACAGTGCCTCCCTTCACTTAGACCAGACTACATCAATCTCTGTACTGTGGCTTCACTGAGACAGGTCACGGTGGGCCTTCCAAACAAACCAGGCCTAATAATCAATTGTTCCAGTCACAGACTCTGACAGGCTCATAAAAGAATGCAGTCATTCATCTTCCATCCATCTCTCTCTCTCTTTGTCATCTTCTCTCGCAGTGATCTCTGTTTCACTCTCTGTTGCCTACCTCCTCCTTGCCCACACCCCCATACCCCAGTCCACCATGTCCTTTGCTTTTATATGTCTGCTTGTCATTGTCTCAAGCACTTTCTAACAACCTCTAACCTCTGTCTCTGCAGATCAGCTGAGGAGGGCGGCCATGGAGCAGAGAGTGCCGCGCTTGGTATTTGAGGTACAGTATGTACAATGTTCTGTTCTATTGCTGTTTATGATGAACACTGCTGTTCATTTACTTTCCACATAGAAATGACATATTAAACTTCCCACACTTCAGTTTCCTAGGGGTGTCACGATTTTGATATTTCATCGAAATCGATCGATTGGCGAAGCGCACTGTAGCTCAAAGAGCATGTGGACATTCTCAACTTCTTAAAGAAAAACTTGAAAATATAAAAATAACAGTTGTTTTGTCTAGCCTCAAATATGTTAATAGTTTTGGTACCTTAAGGAGCATCTTTCTCTCAGATAAAGTTAATATATCTTTGTTAAAGAAAAAAAACGTGTCATTCTCAGGGACCGAGTCTTATTTTTCATGTTTAACTGTTATAGTAGGATAGAGTTCAGTTTGTTAAGGCTCTCTGCTTTATTATTTTTACATGACTGTTCCTGTATTTTTTTTATTATTTATTTTGCTATGTGCACACTGCTGCTACCAAAAAAAGCCACTAGATGGCATTACAAATATATCTTAATTAAATAATTTAACTTTGACCATTACTTCCTCTAATGTGGTGTATTACAGATCACTTGTATCACTTTGCATCACTTATATCAAGCCCAATTTTTAAAATAAGATATTGTAAATTTGATGAATCAAACCAATGAATGACCAAAGTCTAATCTAAAACTGGCATAGGCCTCTCTGCTGTAAAAAAAAATAAAGAAAATCGAGAATCGAATAGAATCGTGACCCTAAAAGTCGGAAATAAAATCGAATCGAGGATTTAGAGAATCGTGACACCCCTATCAGTTCTTCATAGATCCTAAAATAGAACCCTGTTGGACTCCGACAAAATTTGCTGAAATTTACAATAGTTTCTGTATTTTGATTAATAGCAGAATGATACCAGCAGGTTTAAAAGGTTAATGATTACATTGCCTATGCCCAAGGTAAATTAATCATTTGTGCATTCAGAATCAGTGCAAACTCAAGCAAACTCCAGATGATATCTAAGCAATACATGCATAACGTTATTATTCTGTTCGGTTTCAGTTGGCCTCATCTGTGCTCTCTAGATTATTTGGATTTCTTTGTACACAAGCAAACACATCTTGTTGTTGCTGTTGTTGTTATTGTTGCTGCTTATCTGCTTGATCTTGCACTTAAAGCACTTGACTTCCTGTTTCACTGGAGTATAAAAATGAAGTGTTGTAGGGTTAGAATAATATTAGTCATCTATCAGCAAAGACACGATCAGAGAATGCGTAAATAAAACTAATAAATCATACAACAGCTTTTTTATTCTCATCCCACATCTCTGCTATGAGGACAAATAAAAAGTTTTAATCCACTGCAGCTGAGATGAATGTGTCTGAAATAGTACACAAGTCTAGTTTGCCATCAATTTATGATAGTAATAATTTTCTTTACGGACAGCAGCTGGATAGTTGAGGCACTTGGTTGTGTCCTGTTGGACCAGTATTCACAGCTGTAATTAAATGACACAATGCCAGTAAACAGTTTGGAAGGCTTGCCTGAAGAATGCATCTGTTCTCACCACCTAACAAATACAAGCAGCTAGAGTTCCTAGAGTTGGACTGGGACTGTTATTGTCATTTTAGAGCATTTTTATGCTGCAATACACTGGTATGAAAAGGTTTGGGCACCCCTGATAATTTTCATGATTATCTTTTATAAATCACTGGATCAACAGTCGTGGTTAAATACATCATATAGCAGACAAGTGAAATAAAGTTTATAGGATTTACAAAAAGTGTGCAGTAATTATTTAATCAAAAATCAGGCAGGTGCATTAATTTGGGAACCCCAACAAAAACAATATCAATATTTAGTAGCTCCTTCTTTTGCAGGAATAACAGCCTCTTAACACTTTCTATAAGCTGGTTTGTACAAATGTGCTTTAGCATACCTCAATGCTTCTTCTGCATTCCTCTCCCATACAGCCTCTCCTTCAGTGCAAAGTATGTTCAATAGATAAATAATGCACAGTGACACCATCTGCAGCAAGATGATGTTGTAGGTGATCGTTCTCACCATCCTTCTCCTCTGCATATCTAAGATTTTTCTTGGTCTGTCACTTCAGGTCTAAACTAGAACTGTTCCTGTGGTTCTTCCATTTCCTCACTCTGTTCCTCACACTGGAAACTGACAGCTGAAATCTCTGAGATCTGAGCTTTTTGTATCCTTCCCCTAAATGAAGATGTTAAACAGTTTTAGTTTTCAGGTCATTTGAGAGAGTTTTGTTTTGAGACTCTCATGTTGTCACTCTTCAGAGGAGATTCAAAAAGAAGAAAATCTTGCTGTTGGCCACATGAATCCTTTCTCATAATTGGATTCACATGTGTATGTAGGTCAGGGGTCAATTAGATTACCAAACAAATTTTGTCTTTCAATAATTAGTGCTGAAAATATTTAAAACAATAAAATGACAAGGGTACCCAACTTTATGCCTAATTTTGTTTAAATTATTATAATATATAACTGGAAACTTCAGTTCACTTCTCAAATATCACTGTGTTCATCTGCTGTATTAATACTACCACTGTAGTCTCAGGTTTCTTTAAAGCTTGAGTAGGGGATTTTGTAGAAACCTAGAAATATAAGCTAGTTTATGAAAATAATCATGCTTAGCCTGACAAGTAACAAAAGCTGGATGAAAAGAAAGGTACACAACTTGGCAAGGGGTGTGTGTGGTCTCAGAAATCCATACTTTGATGGTGTGGGCATTGAAGGACAACAATTACACATACATATGCCAGCTAACCACATCAGCTCATGTTCCAGTATAGGAAACCAATAAGATAATAAAAAATACTCGCTATTGCTTAGAACTACAGTGCAGACATTATTAAACATACACTATACTATATTGCCAAATTTTTTGCTCACTCACCCAAATGATTGCATTCAGGTTATTCAGTCACTTCACATGGCCACATGTATATAAAACCAAGCACCTTGGCATGCAGTCTGCTTCTACAAACATTAGTGAAAGAGTGGTGAGGGGTTGCTTTTCTGGAGAGTTCTAGTAAAAAGACCTAATAATGCTTCAGCATACCAGTATAATTTGGACAATTTCAAGCTCCCAACTTTCTAGGCTATTAACAACCAGAGCAGCCACAAAGTAGTTCAACGCTGTTTTTGTACTCCTGATTATCTTTCTCTTTGTGTTCACATTGCACATTGTTAACTTTAAGCTCTTTGTATGGAGGAGGGGGGGGGGGGTGGAAGGGGTAAGTGAAGTAGGTGAGTAGACAGGCTTTTAGGACAACAAATCATTTCTGTCTGTTCAAAAGAAATGATCAGACATGCTTTTAGTCTCCTGTGGTCTCCACCACTGGTAATGATTTTTTTTTGTTATTGTCAGAGCATTTGCTTTATTGATAGCAATTCAGAAATGTGGCTAAAATGTTTTTAAAATAAGTCACAAACTCCAGCTTTTACTTCATCCACTAATTGAAAACTCAGTTCTATCAGGCAGACTCCAGAGGAAAGTGTGCAATAATAACAGCTTTAATTCAATAGTTTTAACAATGCCTTAGATAACAATTAATGTAAAGTTAGTCTTTGCAGTAGGCCCAGTCATCGGCCTGGGGGAGAAGCGCCTGGACCCTTGCAGATCCTGCCGTATGTAGGAGACAGGGGCGGAGCCAATCCGCTGGCAGCTGACGGGAACAAACTAGAGGCAGTAGGGAGAAAGGAGAAGAAATGAAACTTACAAGCAGAAAAGGGCGTGTAAAGGGAGGTGAGAAGCTGGTGATTGGTTGAGATATGAGTGATGAGCACAGGAGTTTCCTGCTAGAACAAACACTGAAGCTTATAGTACTGTTATCTTGGCAATGAGAGAATGCAAATATAATGCATGTCTGCAAACAACTGAACAAAAATAAAACAAAGAAAACAAAACTATGTTTAGTGTTTTAAAGTAAAAAATTATCTTCATTTCTTAATAAATTTTACTATTTAGGCTTTAGTCATCTATAGTATTAAATACAGCTGATAAACACACATTTTCCATCGACATTTTTTTTCGGTTATTTTCTCCAGTATTGTATTTCTGCAGAGTTATGCCTGGTCCTTTAACTGAAGCAATCTTGTGAAGGTGTGTTTTTTCTTTAAGCATTATTCATTATTGTGTGCCGCACAAAAACTCAGAGCCCCTTTAAATGCACCCTTTATTCGGTTTGTTTGAAGGTTGACCTTCAGTCATTGCTGCTTATAGCCTTTTCTCTTCTGCATTAGCACATTGTGCCTCTAATTCAAAGGCTTTTAACTGCTCTTGTCTCTTAATTTCTAGTCATTACCAGAGGGCACTGACCACATTCACTCGCATAACAAGTGATTTATATTTCCCTATTGGAAATGCAGGCGTCGACTGCTCTGCGGTGCACACTTTCTATAGTGCAGCCAAATAAACTCCAACTCGCTGTGTTAGAAATTTAATTTCAGTATTACCCCAATTACACTCCTCAAAAGTTCATAAAGGACTATTAAAGAACACAGCCTCTCCATTTTCAGATTTATTCAGTTTTTCACATGAAAGCACATGAAAGGATCATAATGAATGTTTTGGAGCAGCACAGACGATCCATTACTGATAGAAAAATAAATGGCAATGGTGGCGTGTAGGTTAACTCTATGACTTGGACTGTGAGAATGCTGGGATGGTGTGATCCCCAGCTGGCTCGCAGGAACAATTAGCATTCATTAAAACACCACGAGTGCTTTAGGACTCTCATCTGGGCTGAGCTCTCATTTCACTCTTTAAAATCTCTTTGTCTAAAAATAGGAATGGTGCAAATTGCATTCTCTGGCTCTGTGGTCTGACAGCAGAGGGGTTTCTTCCTAACCGCTGTGCTTAATAGATTTGCTCGTTAATATTATTTGGCTTTTTGTAGTGTGCTCGCGAGTGTGTGGAGAATACTGCTGGCATAGACGAGCACTTACTTCAGTGCCTTAAATGATGCTAGTGTATTCTCTCTTCAGCCAGACGGACAACAATAGCTTAGCAGTTGGACCATATGCATTAAGTAGTAATGATAATGTTAATTCAGATAAACGATTATCATTGTCATAATTATCGTAATCAACGATATTATTATAATTAAAAATGTGTAAACAGAGTACCTCACATCACCTTATGTGGTTGTATGTAAGTGTTCTGCTCTATCTATGACTATTAGTGTAACAGCAAAGAACACCACTGAATCAGAATTTGGTCATTCAAAGCAGAGCTTAGATTCTCTGCCCGACCTGAACTCGGACCCGATTCCCACTTTTTATCTCGGACCCGGGTCGAGTCGGCCCTGTTTTTTAATGCTTTTTTTTTTTTTTTTTTTTTTTTTTAGAAACCTATGGCGTGATAATCGCAATATAGCTAAGTAACAAATCAAAACTGTATTTTAAAAAAAAGGTTGCACAAGTTAGAATGTTATAATCACGCAGCTCTGGAACTGCAGTGAGCGTTTGCATAGCCTTATTGATGTTAAATGTGTTTTGCACTAAGGCTATATAGGTCTATGCTTCTTCAGTGTTGCAATGTTAATTAACATCATTCTGAATGGATTCCTCTCATTCAAACAGTCCAAAAAGGTTTTAAAAAAAAGCTCAGTTTTAACGCTCTACTTGTTCTTATTTACGGGGAGGGTCAGATCGGGCTCAGGCAGAACGTGCATGGCTCGGGCCGGGCCGGGTTGGTTTTCTTTGGGCCGATCTAAGCTCTAATTCAAAGGGGACTTGCCTATTCAGTGGATCAGTGATTTTTTTTGCCATATGTGGAGTTATGTATATAACTTGATTTTGAGAGATTGATCCACGCCCTTACTCCTCCCACTCTCTGGCGGTTTATATAGGGAGGAGAGTGGGAGGAGTAAGGGCGTGGATCAATCTCCCAAAATTAAGTTATATACATAACTCCACATATGGCAAAAAATAAATTATATTCCTCTCTACACATTTATGCTCATACATTAACACTTTCAAGTTGAGAATATAAATTAGCATGTTTTTCAGTGATGATGTTCAACAGATTAAGAAAATTAAATGCAGATATAGATCATGGAAATATGACTGTAACACTTACGAGCTTTTAAAAAAACAGTAAAAAAAATCACTGCATTTGATGAGCGTATGAATCAGAATTGCAGTCTTATATAATTATGGAGATAATGTCATAATGACTTGGATTTGTAAAATAATAAGTCAGACAAGAGCATGCATGTATTAAAATTAGCTCTTATTGTCTATAATTTTTTTTATTTATCTATAAACATTCAAATTGAAGTGTAAATAAAAAAAAAAAAACAGTTGAGACAGGTCTTCAGTAGAAAAAAATTGCATTAAAACTAATTTAAATTAAAAGTGTTATAGTGATTTCTCTTTTACGCAGATGTATTAGATGACTGTAATTAGGTATATTAGGTGACTCTTTAACTAAAAATAATCATCCGTGATTTAGCGTCTACAGTATTGCAATTATAATTGCAAAATATAAATATAATACGTATAAAACATAATGAGAGCCGGAGCTTTTTGACCTTTGATTGTTCTATTTTTAAATTAAAACAAACAATAATAAACTAATAAAAATATACAATAAATAATATCAGTATATATATACACATTATATATATATATATATATATATATAAGCTCAGAAGGGAAATGACGTGCAAAAAGGGCAAAGATGTGACAAAATTCCAGAAAATCAGTTTTTAAGAAATACTATTATTGGGTGTAGGTGCTCCACATGGCAAAAAAAGTCATAGTACAGTTATAGTATGAACAATAATTCACTTAATATCATCACTGGCTTAAATGATTGCGATATTTGATAATATCATTTATCGACCCAAAGCTAATATCGTCGCTGTCCAATGAAAAACTCTTATTTCCAAAACAGCAACTTTACAGGAGAAAACCTTGTAAAGTTTCAATGGAAGTCAATGTAAAAAGAGTTTATTTCAGTTCACTTTCAAGAGTTTCTATTGGTCCGTTCATCAAGAAATTTTGGCACAGTGTAAGGGACAGTTAGTCTGTTCAAACTATGTAGTAAACTAAAAATCGACAAAAATGGAGATAAGTGTTTTTCATAGGACAGCAACGATATGCATTTATTGCAATGTATAATAGTTCCATAGGTATATTATGATTCTGTGATTCTTCCTCAAGGCCATTGGCAACTTGTTACTGAAAGAATATTGTCCAGTGCTGAGCTTCTGTCTGGCCAGATGAACTTCTCCACTGTCTCTTCTGCTTTTCTTCCTCTGCAGGCTGTAGAGTCGGGTGGCGTTGAATTGGCATGAGGTCTTGAAACCTGACTCATCTGCTAGTGTGGCTTTGTGCAGCTCTAGCAAGTGGTATTTTTGAGAGACGGAGGCCGATTTAATGTTCTTCAGTTCTCACAGCTGTTGGAAATTAGATTTCTACTGGCATTATGTACAGACATACAGCAGTCTATGCGGTAAGCATTGCTTGGAGTCAGAAAAATTCAAATGGTAAATCAGAGGATCAGGGGCGTTTAACATTCAGTTCTAGATGAGCTTTTGAATGCTCCTGACAGCATGAATACACAGCGTTTCATGGCCTCGTAATTTCTCATTGTCCTCGTAAAGACCTACAACTCTCCTTTTCAGGGAAGTGACTTCATTTGGAGCACAATAGTGGCGACCCTGCTGTGCTCAGTGGTGTGTTTACGTGTGTGTGTTTGTGTGCGTCCATGTGTGCACCTTAATCACAGTAATCATTACATTCTTCATTTGCTTCTGTTTATCCTCAGTTGTTCTGCTTAAAGGCTGAATGGATTTTGGCACATGCTATCATGTGGAGTTATTAATGCTCATATTCAGTGAATACCCAAACAAGGCTTTTATTATGGCTCGGCGGTTTGTGCAAATGTTTACAGAAACTTTTCTTGTGTTTTGACACTTTATTTGTTTATAATTGTATTTCATTTTCTTTCTAATTACCACAGCCACTCATTAGGATTCCCCATCATTAGTAATGCCCCCAGCTTTAGGCGGGTGAAGGCTAGCATATACCTCCTCTGATACATATGAAGCCAGACACTTTTCAAAACTGCTATGAATGCAGCATCATTGGGTACACCAGCTAACAGTGCTAGTAGTGGTGTGGGGAGAGAGCACTATCTACCCACCCTGAGAGAGCAAAGCCAGTTGTGGTCTCTCTCTCAGACTCCTGCTGCTGATGGCATGCAGCATGATCCAGGATTCAAACCTGGTCCACTGAACCTAAAAGATTACTTCACTGAACCACAAAACATTTCATTCAGTCGAAACACACCCAGAAATAAAATTTAAACAATGCGTTCCAGATTATTATGCAAATGGTATTTTTCCCTGATTTTTCTAAATGGTCGATGCAAATGAGAGTCAGTACGATAAGTCATCACCCCTTAGAGTATAAATCAAATTTTATTGAACAAACCTCCCAATATTAAAATAAAAAATAAAATAAAAAAACTCAAAATGCATTGTTCCAAATTATTTTCAAAACATTTTATAGGTTGTAAAGAACTGAACATGGTAATTTGTAGAATTTGCAGCATTAGGAGGATTCCACATTAACTAAAATCAAAAAGCTATTTCAATTAAAAACATCCTAACAAGCCAAGTTACACAGTAACATAGGAACCCTTCTTTAATCTCAACTTCAGTTTCTTGCATTCATTAAACTGGTGAATTTTTAGAAAAGTTTTTGCTTGATTTTTTTTGCATGATGTCAGAATAGCCTCTCAGAGCTGCTGTTTTGATGTGAACTGCCTCCAACCCTCATAGATCTTTTGCTTGATGATACTCTAAAGGTTCTCTATAGGGTTGAGGTCAGGGGAGGAAGGTGGCCACACCATGAGTTTCCCTCCTTTTGTGCCCATAGCAGCCAATGACACAGAGGTATTCTTTTGCAGCATGAGATGTGTGTTGTCATGCATGAAGATGATTTTGCTCCGGAAGTCACTGTTCTTATTTTTGTACCTTGGAAAGAACCTTTGCTGAGGTCATTTTTACACCTTTAGGGACCCTAAAGGTGTTGGGCCATGGTGGCCATCCACCAACCATCCACTCCTCCATCCATCTGGACCATCCAGGGTTGCACGACACTCATCAGTAAACAAGACTGTTTGGAAATTAGTCTTCATGTATGTCTGGGCCACTGCAACCGTTTCTGCTCTTGAGCTCTGGTTAGGGGTGATCAAATAGTAGGTTTACGCACCACAGCAAGCCTTTGAAGGATCCTAGTTTCAGCACTGTTATAAAACTGTTTTGAAATTGTCTCATAGAATAGAAATAGAAAAAGACCACATGAATCAGTGAATGGAGAATGTTGTGTTGTTGAAACTGAAGAACAACAGGCGTACCAACAGCCAGTGATATCCGACCTTGTGATAATGGCTTTTTTTTGCCAGTGTCTGCAGAATGGAAGCTCAATGCACACAAAGAAGCAAAGTACAGTGTGATTCACACAGGGATCCGCTCTAGGCTAAAATCTAATTCTACCTGAGTGACTTTTACCATTTATTTTTTCCATTATCTGCTCCCTGAAAACACCCTGAACTACCCCAGCTGGCTTAGAAAGTGTAGCTAGTTCAAAAAAACGTCAGAAGGAGAAATAGAAGCTTATTTTTGTATAGTAAGACTCAAGAACCAAACCATTGGAAGTGAGTAAGTGGCAAAAACTAAAAAAAGCTGAACTAAAAAGCTCACTGAACCGACACAAAGAGAGCAGCAAAAATGGTATGGTAAGACTAGCAATACTTACTTGAATTGTTGTAGAGGGGTAAACCTGCCAAAGCTAACAACTGCTTAAAAGGAAAATCAGAGTGTTTCATTCAGAGTCAAAAAAAACAGGGTTGTACAGGTGCTGGTCAACGAATTAGAATAATTTGAAATAGTGCAATCATGAAATTCTTTGAATGCATTTTTTGTGCAGAAAGCAAATCAGGTGTTCACCGCACCTGTCCTACTCGTTAGACTAATCACAGAACTCGTTACCTGGAAAATTTGCTCAGCTGAGCTTTCCAAAAGGTCCATTCAGGTCATTTAACTGTGACACTGTTGTTTTATTGAATTAGAATAATGGAGAAACCGTTTCATTGAATTAGAATAATTTTTATTATAATTACAATCATCACTTTCACAGTATTTTGTGGCTGCCCCCTTGGCTTGTATGACTGCCTGAAGTCTCCGCGGCATCGATTAGACCAGCTTGTCGCAAGTTTCCTCACTCACAGCTTCCCAGGCAGTGGCGATGTTCTGCTTCAGTTGGTCCAGCGTAGTAGGCTTTCTGTCGCGAATTTTCCGCTTGACGATGGCCCAAAGGTTTTCAATGACATTGAGGTCAGGCGAGTTGGCCGGCCATGCCAAAACTTCAAGCTGTTTTTTAGTGAACCAATCTTTGGTCGACTTTGCCGCATGACCCGGTGCAAGATCCTGTTGAAATATGAAGTCTTCTTCGCCGAACTGTTCCTCAACAGTCGGAATCAGGAACGTTTCCAGAACATCTTGATATACGGCAGCATTGACAGTCTTCTTGAGGAAGCAGAGTTTCCCTACACCTCGAGCGGACATGCATCCCCAGACCATAACACTCTGGGGAAACTTGACGGATCTTTTCACGCACTCGTGGTTGTAGGTTTCGCCACCACGACGCCAGACACGAGGACCTTGGTCACCGAAGGAGATGCAGAAGCGTGATTAGTCACTGAAGACCACTTTCTGCCAGTCTTCAGCAGTCCTCTCGCCATGTCCTTTGGCCCACTTCAGCCGTTTCTCCATTTGTTTCTTGTTCAGCATCGGTTTTACTGCTGGAACGCGAGATTTGAAGCCGAGTTCGCGCAGACGACGGTAAGTGGTTGATCTGGAGACGTCAGCGCCGGTCTGCTTGTTCCACAAGTCGGTGAGCTCGGAAGTGGACTTGAACCGGTTGCTGACTGCGATCTTTCTCAGCTGCTTGTTGTCGCGAGCAGAAGTTTTTCGGACGCCGGAACAGTTGGTGCGCTTGCTGCAGTTTTTCTTGAGAGCTTTGCAGACGGAAGACTGGCTGATGCCGAGCTGCTCAGCAATTTTAGTTTGGGTCAAGCCTTGTTGGCGAAGGGCTTGAATTTGAGCCACTATTCCGGTTGAGAGGTCGCGCTGCTTACCCATGATTGATTTTACAACTTAGAAATTCTACTCAACCCTGACTTTATACTGCACAGTGAACACTTTTCACAGAAAACAAAAATTCGAGCATTTATTCTAATTCAATGAAACGGTTTCTCCATTATTCTAATTCAATAAAACAACAGTGTCACAGTTAAATGGCCTAAATGGGCCTTTTGGAAAGCTCAGCTGAGCAAATTTTTTTCCAGGTAACGAGTTCTGTGATTAGTCTAACGAGTAGGACAGGTGTGGTGAACACCTGATTTGCTTTCTGCACAAAAAATGCATTCAAAGAATTTCATGATTGCACTATTTCAAATTATTCTAATTCGTTGACCAGCACCTGTACATTTGATTGACATCTGAGCATTTTTCACCCCAGTCAAAGTACCATGATTTGTATTAGTGCTGAACGATATGGCAAAAATTTATATTGCGATACATTCCTTAATTTCGGTCAATACGATATAATTTCAGAAGCAATATTAACAATTTCAAGGCTTGTCTGAATTAAAAAAAAAATTAAGTCTTTGAAACCTCCTCGCACAAAAAACTATATGATACTTTAAAAATAAAAAGTAAATCTAAGTAAATCAATGCTCACTTTTACTTGCATATAGCCTTTCTATACAAACGAAAAACATGACATCCCTGTCAAACATAAACCTATAACCTATAAACATATTACCAATATAAATCACTTAACTTAATAAATTACAACAGAGGCAGAGCTTCTTATTTTTTTGTAAACAAATTCAATAGATTCAATATCCCCGTCAAATTAACAAACCTATAGGCTTAATCAACTATAAATTACTTAGTTACAACATAAACTTCAAAAGCGCTTCAGCCAGAATAAGAAAAAATATTGTATGTAGTGGAACTGCTCCATTGGCTACCAGTTGATGCTCGTATCAAATTCAAAGGTCTTACTATCGCCTTCAAGGTGATGACAGAACAGCTCCTTCCTACCTGCACTCACTTCTGAAGGCTTACGCTACCTCCCGGCCGCTGCGCTCCTCCAATGAACGTCGCCTCGCTTTACCAAACACAATCCACACAAAGTAATCCAGACTGTTCTCATACAGAGTTCTTCCCCAATGGTGGAACAAACTACCTTACAACACCAGATCAGGAGAATCTCTCACTATCTTTAAGAAACTCCTGAAGACAGAGCTCTTCAACGAGCACTTACTCTCCTAACACCTCTAACACACTAACTACTTCTAACCTCATTTCCTTCTTCCCCTCCTGTAATGTAATGTAAAACTGCTTGAGGTGTGTTCGGTTCTGTCCATGACAGACACTGTAAATCATACATATCGAAATACAGCAAAAATGATTTCACCTTTATTTTCTTATTGCAATATATACCCAAATCGAATTATTGTCCAGGCCTACTTTGTATGTATAAAGTAAAACCCTTAAAAACGCTATATTTGGTACCTTTAAATCACCATGTTTAAAAGAACATGGCTCTTTATCGCTGTACATTTAGCACTGCTAAAGAGGAGGCCCGCAGGCATGCTCCGGCTCAGTGCGATATTTAACTTAAAGCTGCCCTGTATTCAGGTGTGAGTGGTATTGACTGGAACACTGGTGTGTGAGAGATGCTGCTGAACAGCAAGCAGTTCCTCTACAGAGCATGCTGCTGCTGCTGCTGCTCTCCCTCAGCTCCTGCAGAATTAATGACCTTTTTACCAACAGCTCTCTCCTTACTTTTAATCTATACATCAATAGCCGTGATCAATTGAATGTGAATTACAGAAGGTAATTAAAGAAATGCACATTAACACAATCCTCGGAGAGAAAAGCAAGCGAATGTCCCCTTAAGCCGGAGCAAGCAGCGTTTTTTTTTTTTTCTTTTCTGTGTGGAGAAATTCTTAGCAGGCCAGGGCCTGTGTTTATTAAGCTGCACGCTGGAGTACACTCCGGTCAATGGCTGCATAGGCTGCATTCATGTATTCAGTGGCGAGGCTGATCCTGGGTCAGCTCTGCGATTTGGAGGATTTGCTAAATACGGGGTGAGGCTTGGCTTGCCGCTCTGTTTGTTAAGCAACAGCAGGAGTGCTGATCCGAGACCAGATTGCCTTTCCTTCATACACATCTCCCTCCCCATTGCCTGCGCGAACCCAAGCCATTGGCTTAACTACAGTTAATATGGCTGTACTGGTACCATGCAAAGCTTCATTTCTGCCTTAGAAGGTCATAGAAGGGATTATACTGGAGTGTTCAAGGGCACAGTGTTGCAGGTGCTTGGTATGTGCATTGACTTAGTCATGATGTATTAACACATCCCACCAGCTCCAGGAGCTCGCCTGCCGGTTGAGCTGGGCTTTGTGCGAGGGATTTTAGTTTTTTTTTTTGGGAAGCCTGATTTGCTTTGAGTCCAAAAAAGATTCTATGAGTGACCTGGAAAAAAAAAGAAAAGATTCTGCAGAGTCATTGACCTTGAAGTGAGATTACATTTAGCAAGCTTTGAGAAGTACAGCCCGCAGCGTTCTATAACCAGCGGCTGAATGGATGATGAATAATGCACCACAGGCGCAGTCTCCCAGGCCCTGGCTCTCCTGAGCATGTGGTTTCCTGGCTCTCCTCGGTTCCAATCTCCCACCGCACTGCTTACCAGACAGCAGCGCTTCAGTGTCACAGAAGGAGTGAAGCTAATATCCGAAAACAGCTTTTACACGTCACCGATGAAACAGCACGCAAAACAAGCCCACCAGCTGCACTGTCAGTCTATAGTAAGGGGATTTAGTGTGTTTTGTTTTTTTTAAGGAAGCATTAGTTGATTAACTTTTTTTTACTTTTCCTTTTCTGAGCAAATTAAAACATAATAAATTGATTAAAATTTTAGCAGTGGAATCAGCACATGTGTGTGTAGATACCTGAGAAAAGACCAGTCCTGTCAGTCTGTATGAGCCATTCTTTACCACCTGTTACTCCACCCCTCAACTATCTGTTTAGCTAAACCAACATAAAGGCAGCGAGTCAGTGCAAGAGAAACAGTGTTTCTCTTGGGCTGGGTTGTAAATGCTGAGAATCTGTAGAATGCAGTGAATTTTTTATTTTTTTTTTACAGCTGACTAACAGACATCAAATAACTAATCAACATCATACTTTTTTCCCACTCAAATCCTTTACAGAAAGGTATGTATTATTGGTCAAATCAGGTAGTGACTGATATGCTCATTAGAGCTCTTTACATAGAACAATTGGATAGTACACTTAATACACTCAAATGTTCTCACAGCAGTTAAGCTCCTTTCCATTTGCATACAAATTACTAGTACAGAGTAGTTTGTAATGATGCGCTATGTAAAATAAACAGAAAAAAGCAACATATTTACTCAGAACTGTCTGGTTTTAAGTGTGGTTACAATGGACACTATTACATAATCATTTTACTACATTCAATTCAGTTTTTACATTAATGGCATGTTGACATGTTGATATAGCAATGCTTTATCACTTATATATACACTATATATACACTTATATTTTGTCTACTTACTGTCCAAATTGCATTATTAAGATATGAATAGTATATTGTCTATACCTTATCGTATTAACACCAAGAATGTCATGGGGGCAACAATACATGTCATATGTGTAAATACATACATGTAAAATACATACATGTAAAATGTCAACAATAAACCCAGTCTTTAAATATGCGAGTTTGATGTTTGATCTGTACCAAATAGAATCTGTAAAGTATGAAAGGGAGCAAGAGTGAATGATAATTCTATCTAGGACTAAGTATCACCACTGATTTACACAAGTGATTTGAAGGTCCCAATTCGATGTGATTTCTGATTTGATTTGATATAAATTATTTAGGAATATATATTAAAATATTAGTGTTAACATGAAAAATTAATCTTGGATCTTGAAAAATGTCAGGTACAGCCAGGCAGGGAGACGAGGAGGCGGACGCAAGCGCAGGTAAGGGCGTAAAGAATAACTGATGAAATAAATAACAAATATAAACAAATAACAAGGAACACGAAACAAAGAAATAAACAAGGAACAATGGTGAGATAAAACTTACATAAACAAACCGGGAATGATAAACAAAGAAACAAACAAGAAACATAAATAATCAAAACTAAACAGGACTGGGATATAGAAAAAAACAACAAGGGGCTTAACTAGACAAAGAATAACTAAACTAGACTAGAATAAATAAACAAGGAAATGAATTTGAAACAAACAACTAAGCAGGGGACTAGGGAACGCGGAAATAAACAAAAAACAAACGAGAAGATAAACACAGATCTAAGATAAAACACGGAACAAGGAATAAAGGCTAAGAGACACAAAGCAACGCTGAGAGACAAACGACTGGAGTTAGTGCAAAGACCGACGAACACAGACAGGAACACTAGGGCTATATAACGCACAAGGGAAGTGGAAACACCTGGGGCTAGGGGGCGGAGCTACACATTGACACAGGTGGAAAACTACTGAGACAGAACACAGGGGCACAGGTCACGTGGGACAAACACAGGCACGAGGACAGACAGGAAACAGAAATCTAAATGTATTAAAAATTAGACAAAACATATTTAACTACACTAGAAGGCTGTAGGGAATAAAAAGCAGAATGTGGCTTCAGTATTGTTGTGTTCAGCATCTGCTAGGTGGCTGTGTCTCTTGGCTCGTGGTTAATACTCCGTGAGCATCAGTTTGCAATTTTATTTATTTTGGTAATACTGGTAATGGTAATTTCTTTCCAAAAGCCTTTCCTAAACATGGATTATCTTTATGTGGAGCTGCTTTTCCCTCTTTCGAAATGACTCTTTCAGATGCATCCAGGCGCATCTTTTAAACCACAGAGAACTGGAAGCATTGTTTAGTCTTAAGATTACAGAGATAGTCTGAGTGGCAAAGCAGAAACTAAGCAGCAGTTTATCAGTCCCCGGGCTTAATGCTTAACAGCAGCGGCTGACGTATTTATTTAGCCAGATCAATACGGAGTGGAGGTGAAAGTCAAGTGATTTAATGTGTTCTTTACTTTGACGTTACAGTAAATTATTCAGGAAATCTCAGATTAGTCCTAACGGCAGTGCGGAATAGCCTGTCCGTATCGTCCTGTCTTAATTACTCTCGCTGTTCTTAAATGACGTCCTTTGGGTCAGTGTGGGGACAGTTGAGTTTTAGAGCTCTGTGTCTGTGAGGGACGCAGTGATTTGCTGGGAGGATGTATGGAGCAGCTACTGAGGAGCAGGTAATGTCAGCATGGAATGACTTTCAGTAATGCTCAATCCCTCTGTGGTGCTTTTAGAGCCATCAAGGGCAATTTAAAAACAAACTCTCTGTTGTTTTCAGCCCGTCTCAGGCTGCCTGATATGTTCTTATTTTTAAGGTTCAGCCAGGACCTCGGTGGTGGCAGTTTATTAAAACGTCACGCAGCGATCCCCGGAACAATCTTAGATGAATAGCATCATATCCAGATCACTCATTACAGCTGTGTGCCACCTTTAGGGGAAATTGCTTCTGATGGCTTCAGGGCAAATGATCACGGGTTCACTTTGTTCTCGCTCGAGCTCGGCTCTGTTTGCGTACAGCGCCGCCAGATGAGTTTTTCAAGGAGAGCTTGTCACTTTGACATGAACTGTTGTAACAAATTCAGGGGCGTTCTGGTTTCTGCTTGTTTGACAAATTGAAGTTGCTGTGATAATGCATTGAAAAAGGTCAGTGAAATTCTGCTGCACTCTTTTCTACCCAGACTCTCTCACACCGCCTGCTGTGCCCTCTAATGCTAAAGTCGAATAAAGGCGGCTTTCTAGTAGTTTGTGAAGGTCTTTTACGAACTGTATGAATATTGCATTGGTGTTCATATTCTCCTTGACCATTTGCCTTGATTTGATTTGGTTACTTGGTTACTATTTTTAATGCCAGCAAGCAGGAGCCTGACTCTAGAACCCAGCTCCGGACTTCAGAGTGGAGCATAAATCACTGTTTAGGATTCTGCCCCTGAAAAAAATAAAAAAATAAAGATAAAATCGATTTTCACTCTTACAGTTTGAACTGGAGGTGTTTGTGTTGATAAAGAGGATGAATGGCTTTAAGAGGGATCTGTGCTGCAGTGGAGGCAGATATGTGATGATGACGAGCTCTGGAAGGGAGAGCGGTAGCTCCTGGAATGTAATGGAAAAAGCATTCCCATCTGGCTTTATTCCTCCTCGCTTTCTCCCCCTCCCTCCAACCACCCCCCCCCCCCCTCCTCCTCACTCTCTCTTTCACTCTGCACTCACTGAGACACACAGTAGTATTACAATTTACTGATCACAGTTTGGACTTTCTGCCATACGGCTTCCTGCTGTCACACACACACACACACACACACACACACACACACACACACACACACACACACACACACACACACACAAGTTGTTATTTGCATTGCAGCCAAAGCTTCTCACTGGCAAATCTGTCATCCTGCTATCCTCATTTCCAGTGTGTGGGTGTGTGTGTATGCTTGTGCATATATGTTTCAGCGTGTGTGTGTGTGTGTGTATATTATTTATGCATCTTTATCCTTTTTCTGATTTGGGCCTCAACTTCCTGCAATAATATAATATATATATATATATATATATATATATATATATATATATATATATATATATAGCTTTTTTTTACAGAGCCTGGTGACGAATTAAAGTTAGATTTATTATTATTTACGCTAAAATATGGATCCTTATAACTAAATATCACTGGCTTATATTTCCCTTCTCTATGAATTCTTCTCTCTTCCTCTCTATCTTTCTCTCTCTCTTCCTCTTTCTCTCAAACACATGCACACACACACACACACACTGTTGCTGCTATGGTGAAGCGTATTGTGAACATGCTTAATTGCCATTCATCTGAACTGCTTGAATATTTTTTGCACCAGAAGTGGTTATTCCACCAAATATTGATTTCTAAACTACTTTGTGAATATGAACTTGTTTTCTTTGCATTATTTGAGGTCTGAAAGCTCTGCATTTTTGTTATTTCAGCCATTTCTCATTTTCTACATATGAATGCTCTAAATGACAATATTCTTATTTGAAATTTGGGAGGAATGGTGTCTGTAGTTTATAGAATAAAACAACAATGTTCATTTTACTCACACATCTACCTATAAATAGCAAAATCTGATTATTTTTTCCAGAGCTGTATTATATATATAATGTGTTTTAGTTATTCTGTAAACTTTATCTTTTTTTTAACCCTTTCTTCAATGCTCAGAATCCCACAGGACCACCAATGAGCAGGTATTATTTGGGTGGTGGGTCATTCTCAGCACTTCAGTGACACTGGTTTGGTGGTGGACTGGATGTTAATGTGTGTTTTTTTTTGTATAAACACTCTACTAGATACTCTGTCCTAGTTGCTCCATTAAACAACAGATTAAAAGGTAAACAATTCAGTAATGCAGAGAAATAGTAGCAATACCATATGAATTATTGAACTAAAATGTGCTCCTATATGCTTAGTGGAGCTGAACAAATTAACACTCAGCATAAAAACAAGGAAGTGGTATTAATTGTGTTTATGGTTGATGGTCAGTGCACATACATACATACACACGCCTACACAAACACTATTGAATAAAAAACTCAACAAGATATCTAAGTATAGAGAAAGAAAACACAGAAAGCAGAGAGAGAGAGAAAGAGAGAGAGTGAAGGGGACACATCACTGTCATTTGTCCCCTGGCCTAGCCTCATTATGTGCCCCAAATGCTGAGCCACGTCCTTGCACCTCGAGGCTTTAGCACAGTTGGTTCGGCCATCTGCTCTCAGAGCCGAGCTTTATCAATCAAGAGCAACAAGGAAACATGATCAACACAGTGCATGCCATCATACAGTTGGAGCTTGAACAGTGCACACTCCACTGTTTACCAAGTCTCTCGCTGGACATGCTCAAGCTGTGCTGGGCGTGTGCAGTATTAATGAGTGTGAATGTGGAGCCCTGCCCGACACTCTTAAAAAAAAAAAAAAGGATTTTTCTGGCATTATCACTATTTGTAAGGGTGTAGGGTTGAGCATCCCATTCAAACTCATTAAGAACGCACAAACCAATGGTGCCAAAAAAGCTAGAAAAAAAAGCATGTTTATTAACATATTTAAGACATTTCAGTGATTAAGAAGAATGTTTATAAATGAGATGTGAGTGTGCAGAACCAGTCCAGAGAACCACTATATAACATGAAAATTATGTATCAGCAGAACAACATGAAGAAAAATTTTTTAAATTCTATTTTTATATTGCACGGTACACTGGCATTTCATAGAGTGTAACAGTACAGTTGCAAAAAAAAATATATATATATGTGAACCCTTTGGTATTATTTGGATTTCTGCATAAATTGGTCATTAACCCTTGTGTGGTGTTCGGGTCTGTGGGACCCGTTTTCATTTTTCATCATTCATTTCTAACTCAAACTCATTGGCATTGGCTCATTTTTTGTGAAAAACATATATCAACACACATTTGCGATAAACACACACTGTACACCCCCCCCCCCCCCACACACACACACACACACACATTTATATTACATACAGTATGTTTGGACAAAAGCTAATAAACATTGCTTCATTTGTAAGTTTGAAACTAAACAAATTTTCTACTCATATCTTGAGTTTAATTCATTTTCTTTTACATTTTATTAAAAAACTAATAAAAAAATAGTAGCACTTTTTAAAAGAAATGTAACATAAGAAAGGTAAAGGGCAAATATTAACCATGTAAGCTGTTTATATTGCTTGCAATTTAGGTGAAGCAAGCATGTGTTAAGCATTTTAATGTAAAATTGCTTAATTTTGCTGAATTACATACAAGTAACAAAGTAAACGAGTAACAAAAATATGAACACCACACAAGGGTTAAATGTGTTCTGATCTTCATCTAAGTCACAACAATAGACAAACACAGTCTGCCTAAACTAATACCACACAAAATGTAAACATGCTGTGTTCAATAAAACCATACAAACATATCATTCTTTGTGTTGTATTAGTTTAATCAGACTGTGTTTGTGTATTGTTGTGATTTAGATGAAGATCAGAACACATTTAATGACCAATTTACGCAGAAATCCAAGTAATCCCAAAAGATTCACATACTTTTTCTTGCACCTGTATGTAAACTGATCTTGAAGGGTTACCTTAAGGGAATGCTTGTGAATGACCGCACCTGTGTAAGTTGTAAGGTGTTATCTTGTGAGTGACAGTAAGGTTGAACACTGACCAGCATTCTTATGGCGAGGCATTATGAATCTTCAGAGTAAAGTGAGACATGAAAGTTGTTGCCAGATGGATAAGAAATTATATTTAACATTCCTCAATCCACAGTTTCACATGTACTGGGAATATGTTTTAAAAAGGCATTAACACCTACAGTGGACAGTATATGCAGTGGGCGATAATGATCGTGACCGATGACATCTGGTTAGAGTAGTCCTTGCGAACAGATAAGTGACTGGGGTAGAAATCTTATCTGGTAAAAAAATCAGATCAGTGTTGTATTCCTTAGTGTATAAATCTATGGGTTTCTTTGTCTAGTGTTTCACATACTGCTCATCACACAAATTGAGGCAAGAGAAATTATGGTCCTAGTTACACACTGTAGGATTTAAAGTGCTAATCTTGAAAGCTTTTTCAAAATTTCTTCTGCGGTGTCCTCTAAAGGGCTTTCACAATGTCAAACTGTATTAGTTAAATAATGAGAAAACCCGGCATAGACGTAAAATGAGCTATAAAACAGACAAATTTAAAAAATCCCTAGAGTGTTCTTGACTCACAAAATGTGCATAAAGCCAGACCACTTGCAACATCCCTAGAAAAAAAACACAACAACTTTGGGAGAACATGGTGTTGTTGATACTGGAGAGCAGCACATCATCACTGATGTCTGCAGCCCTTTTCCAAAAGGAATGCAAAAGGAACTGGGGGAGGTCAACAGGTATCTAGTGTTGATCGTAGCTAAAAGCTAGCAATTAACCAAGTGGTGGTTAATTTCCTTACAACAGTCGAATACCACACTGGAGCTGGAACACACTCATTTATTCTGAGGCAAAATAACGGGGTTGTAAATTAGATTATCACACAGTTTTTTGTCACAGTTAATTTCTAACATTGTCCCTAATTGTATTGAAATTTATCATGTTAGCTATATCATATCCTCATACCGCCCACTCCTCGTTAAAGCTGTTCAGAGCATCATGCTATTTGGATGTGTAATGTCGTCGTGTGCTGTGCAGGCTGGCCACTGTGTCAGAGGGGGCAGCAGTACAGCAGCAGATGGCTGGTCTATATTAGAGGCCCTTGCCGCAGGGCCAACATGCTTCTCTACTGCTATATACCCCCTACACCCCACCCCGCACCCTCCCCCTTTACTTTCTCATTCTCTTTCTTTTTTCCTCTCTCACACACAGATCTTCACAGCCTTGCGCTCACACACACACGCACAGGCGCATATGTGTTACCCAGTGGTGCAGCTTGTGCCACAATGATGAAACAAGTGAGCTCTGTACTTGTTCTCTGATATTCATAAGGTTACAGATCTATTTCAGCAGCTTTCAGACACACTAGATATCCAGTGTTTCTAGAAAGGGCAATTGGGTCAAACAGAAGACAAAGGCAGAAACAGAGAGAGCAAGAGAGAGCAATCACAGGAATACAAAAGCCTGCAGTGTCCAATAACTAGCTGCAAAAAATCCCCATGTTTAACAAGAACAAGGGCAAAATAATGAACCCTAATAATCAATAGGAATGAATAAATCAACGGAAATATATCGTTAATCAGTGCCAAATCATCACTATTAGACCATGGCCTCCAGGTTAAAACCTTACCGTCTGATATTGCTAATTGCTTCTCTTTTAGACACTTGCGTACCTAGCTGCTCCATCTTGTAGCTGTAAAGTCAGAGAGACATAAGCTGCCACATCTGTTGCTGCACAGTTTGTGTTGGTCATCCTCTAGTCCTCTAGGGGTCGGCAATTAAGTTTGGCCAGGGGCCAGATGTTTTCCAAGCCATTACGTGGTGGACCACAAAGCAAAAATTCTGTTTTGGTAAAAACAAAAGTGTTATGGGATGAAGTGCTAGTAGCTAGTAGCTCTCCAGCCCAGAGGGTTGTTAAACCCAATTGCAGAACAGTTGATCTCAAAGCAGGTAAACCAAAGTAAAGAGGAAAAATAAATAAAAAAACACACCACTCCTCACGCGGAATCAAACCTGTGCCATCAAGGTTGCAGTCTAATACACTACCCCTGCCCTTATAAGGAGATAGGGAGCCCAAGAATGGGCGGAAAAATGAGAACAGGTGGAAACTAAAGTCACGCCGAGTGCAACAGAGAGAGAGACAGGGGAGGAATGTAAACTAAAGCTCGCCAGAGAAGCATTTTTTTATTTTTATTTTTTTTCCCATTATCATTCATTATAGTACAAACAACCTCACAGGCCAGATGTTTTATGCTTGTGAGCCACATCTGGCCAACCCCTTCTCTAGTCCTTCATCAGGATGTAGCTGGTTGGATCATATCATACCTGTCAAGTCTCCCGCTTTGGCCGGCAAACTACCGAATTTTACCCCCTTTTCCTGCCGTCCTCCCATATTAGTAATTTCCCATAAATTTGCTGTTTTATATTATAACTGAAATGTCACTAACCTCGCGAAATCCAGCAGCACTGCTGTTGTGTCTGATACCCTCAAACCAGCACAACCCACACTAACACCTCATACACCACCACCATATCATCCTCACTGCAGGACTAAAAATGAACAGCCAACCAAAGAACACTGGAATGAGGTGATAATAAAGTATGCAGAGAAACAGAGGGACTACAGTCTGTAATTATAGAACACAAAGTGCTCCTATATGTTCAGTGGAGCTTTGGAGTGTAGAAGCATGGTGTTGGAGTTAATGTTATGGCAGATTGGTATATTTTTTACCTTGTCTGTTGGAAGTAACATTGTCATTCAGTAAAGAGCCGTGGAACAGAGCTGCCACTGTGGCTTTATTCCTAAAAGCTGTCTTTATTCTGATATTCCCCAGCCTGTGACATGCTGCATGTAAGACTTCACTAAATTGCTCCCTGTTACAGGAAAACTGCACAATATAATATCAGGCATTTCGTAGTTTTGTTTGAAATCTCAGTTGAATTCAGAATGCAGCTGTAGTGTGACATTTTTCCTGACAAATCGATCACTCCCATTGAAATACAGAATGTGACTGGTTGATTAATGTGACAGTTTCTAATTATGCTATTTGTGATGTTAGAACTTCACTGTTCCTTGTGATTTCCCAACCAATAAAATGAAAGAGCTTCTCTAGAATGTTTTTTTTTAATAACTGTAAATAATACTTTACTGCTTACATCTTGTTGAGTTTTACAAATCAAGCATGGCTTTGTTTAAATAAACAAATTACATTAAAACAAAAACACATTAAATTTATTGTTTTTTTTCTTTATTTCACAGAAATGTATAATTCCTCAGTGGTAATAAGGGCCCTTGTATACTGAGGCCTCATTAAGTGATACATTTCCTATCTTCTCCCGCCCTTTTTATCTCAAAATAATATTTTTCTACATTCAGATGTTTCTAGATTACCTGCATTCAGGATGTTCTCATTATATGATATACGACACAGTTATTACCAGTCATATAATACCAGCTTCCAATATGTTTGAAAAAAAGACCAACATACTAGAAACTTTTTAAAAGCATATCATTGATAAATCTGACAAAAAAACTCATAAATAATTTGTTTGGAAATAAACCAATCAGAGTTTCACTTGCCATTCCCTTTAAGAGCCAGATGCGCTCTGACTTTGGTGCATTGGTATCTTAACAGCACGTTGCTTTGAGGGTCTCAGCAGAGGAAACAGACCTGTGCGTTCATGCTGTGAAGGTGCACCAGCAGGTAATTACGGGAACAGCAATATTGTTTTATTTAGTATTCTGTTTATTATTGATGTAAAAGTTGGATTTGCTTTCTGCAGCACTGTGTGTGTGTGTGTGTGTGTGTGTGTGTAAGGAGCGGCACATTTACGTAGCTAAGATAGGAGTGGTCGGGTGACTATTGACTGTTGTCAGGGTTTAAATCGGTCAGAAAACTATGTTTTCTGCTGCCAAAATAGAAACAAGCCAGAACTTTGTTTAAACACTTCTCATTTCCAGACCACCACGCCACATCATCAATATAGAAATATTCTGACGCTATTTTGACGAGAAAGTAGACTGTTGATGGGGTGTATGCTAGCAGTGGATTTTTGTTTTTTAAAAGGATATTTATGCATATCTATGAATATGAATTAGAAGTCATTTGAATGTCTTAATGTATTTTTTTTTTTTGGAACTAACTGGCAGAGCTGCACTGTGGTATCTACTTTCTTTTAAGAAATTCCCTCATTCACCTGTAGTGTCTCACTTTCTCCTGCCCTTTTTATCTCAAAATAATCTTTTTCTACATTCAGATGTTTCTAGATTAACTGCATTCAGGACATCCTCATTATATGACCTACGACAGGTCAGCAGTTATTTCCAGTCATACAATACCAGCCTCCAATCTGTTTGAAAAAAAAAAGACCAAAATACTGTAAACTTACAGACACAGTTTTAAAAGCATATCACTGATAAATCTGACAAAAAATACATAAAGAGTTTGTTTGGAAATAAAACAAAAAGTTTCACTTGCCATTCCCATTCCCAGAGCCAGGTGCGCTCTGACTTTGGCGCGTTGGTATCTTAACAGTGTGGCACTTTGCGCATGCGTCTCAGCAGAGGATACTGACCTGCGCGTTCGTGCTGTGAAGGTGCACCAGCAGTTAATTACGGGAACAGCAATCTTGTTTTATTTAGTATTCTGTTTATTATTGATGTAAAAATTGGATTTGCATTCTGCAGCACAGTGTGTGTGTGTGTGTGTGTGTGTGTGTGTGTGTAAGGAGCGGCACATTTACGTAGCTAAGATAGGAGTGACTATTGACTGTTGTCAGGGTTTAAATCGGTCAGTGGCGCAACTATGTTTTCTGCTGCCAAAATAGAAACAAGCCAGAACTTTGTTTAAACACTTCTCATTTCCAGACCACCACGCCACATCATCAGTGTAGAAATATTCTGACGCTATTTTGACGTGAAAGTAGACTGTTGATGGGGTGTATGCTAGCAGCGGATTTTTGGTTTTTAAAAGCATGTCTATGCATATCTATGAATATGAAATACAGAAGTCATTTGAATATCTTAATGTATTTAAAAAAATGTTTTAACTAACTGGCAGAGCTGCACTGTGGTATCTGCTTTCTTTTAAGAAATTCCCTCATTCACCTGTCTCACTTTAACTGAATATATTTTAATTAATTTGCAATTGAATTTCCTGTATAAAAGGCTCCTGAGAATCTGTCATAAAATATAGAAATTACTCCTTATCTGCCCTGCCTAGAGTCCTTAAACAGTTTCTAAAAGCAGCCCAGATGTCACCAGCACAGATGCAGGTCGCTCCAGGTAGCGAGCCATTAAAGCACAATATGCAGTCTGTTTACCTCCATCTCATCAGGGCTGCATCAGGAGGCTTCATTGAATGCAATAAAAATAAGGGGAACACATAAGTACAATATTGCAATGAAGAGAAGAAAATACAATATTAATACACTCGTTTTAGATCGGTCGGCGCTCACTGAGAGGAGGGAACAACAGATAAGCAGTACCAGGAGAAGGGTGAGAGTAGCACAGAGGCTGTGTGAGTGGCATTAGGTAGGGGACAGTGGATGAAGAAATATACAGAAGGAGTGAAAGGGTATGTGTGTGTGTGTTTGTGAGAAACCCATTTCTCAGTGTCAGCCTCGAGGACACTAACAGAGGACAACTCTCTCTGTCCTCACACACACACACACACAGACACACACACACACACAGACACACAGACACATAGTGTCTCTGCTGCATATGAATCTCCACTGCCTATCAAAAGTACAGGGATTGGACAATGAAACTGAAACACCTGTCATTTTAGTGTGGGAGGTTTCATGGCTAAATTGGATCAGCTTAGTGGCCAATCTTTATTAATTGCACATTGCACCAATAAGAGCAAGAGCAGAGTGTGAAGGTTCAATTAGCAGGGTAAGAGCACAGTTTTGCTCAAAATATTGCAATGCACACAACATAATGGGAGACATACCAGAGTTCAAAAGAGGACAAATTGTTGGTGCACGTCTTGCTGAGGCATCTGTGACCAAGACAGCAAGTCTTTGTGATGTATCAAGAGCCACGGTATTCAGGGTAATGTCAGCATACCACCAAGAAATACGAACCACATCCAACAGGATTAACTGTGGATGCTGAAAGAGGAAGCTGTCTGAAAGGGATGTTCGGGTGCTAACCCGGATTGTATTCAAAAAACATAAAACCACGGCTGCTCAAATGACGGCAGAATTCAATGTGCACCTCAACTCTCCTGTTTCCACCAGAACTGTCTCCGGGAAAATAAATTCTTGTGGTCTAAAACCAGGTGTTTCAGTTTCATTGTCCAACCCTTATAAGTGTGCTGGTTATTCATTCTCTCTCTTTCTCTCTTATGCACACACACTCTCATACACGCTCACACATCTGCCCATCAATCACATTCTCTCTTATGACATCCCACCTTTGAAAGGGGGACTCTGCTGCATATTGGTTCTCTAATAAAGTTGGTTACTGCTGAATACTTCAGACAGGCTGCCTTAGCATGCCATACCCCTGCTTCATGCAGGGATTAGCTGCTATATAATATGCCATATCTAATTCACGAAAGCCCGGCTGCCTTACTGAGCCATACAGCAGCTTTGTTTATTGACCAGATGTCATAGTATGCAATAACTAGCTTTATGCATACATAAGCTGCTGTAATATGCCATACACCAGCTTCATGCAGAGACCAGCTGCTGTAGTAAGCCCCGGTTTGAGATATTGGCTAGCAGCCATAGTATGCCACAACCAAGTCCAGATGTTGGGCAGCTGCAATAGTATGCCATAACCAGTTTCATGAATAAGCATGCTGCCATGTTATGGCATAAACAGCTGCCATAGTATGGCAAAGGTGACTGCATACAAAGGAATTCTATTTACCAGCTCCATTCATAAACTAGCTGCTATAATGTTCCATATCCCAAGGTTTATGCACGGGATAGCTGCTCTAGTATGTCTAACCAGATTTAGACATATGATCAGCTGCCAAAATAGCTAACAAAACTTCCATAATCAGTGTCATATACAGCTCTGAAAAATAAGAGACCAGTTAAAAATTATGAGTTTCTTAGATTTTACCAAATTGAAAATCTCTGAGGAAGATGGATGATCACAAGCCATCAAACCAAGCTGAACTGCTTGAATTTTTGCACCAGGAGTGGCATACAGTTATCAAAAAAGCAGTGTGTAAGACTGGTGGAGGTGGACATGCCAAGATGCATGAAAACTGTCATTAGAAACCAGGGTTATTCCACCAAATATTGATTTCTGAACTCTTAAAACTTTATGAATATGAACAGGTTGGGTTTTTTTTTTTTGTTTGCATTATTTGAAGTCTGAAAGCTCTGCATCTTTTTTGTTATTTCAGCCATTTCTCATTTTTTTGGCAAATAAATGCTCTAAATGGCAATATTTTTATTTGGAATTTGGGAGAAATGTTGTCCATAGTTTATAGAATAAAACAACAATGTTCATTTTACACAAACATATACCTATAAATTACAAATTCAGAGAAACTGAAGTGGTCTCTTAATTTTTTTTTCCAGAGCTGTATAAAAGGCAGCTACCATAGTGTGCCATACCAATTTCATATATAGGTTGCCTAGCTTCAAACATAGCCCAGTTGATAGCTTCACATATATTAAAGCCCAGCTGCCTTAGTATACCATAACCAGCTTCAGACGTAGGCTAGCTGTCATATTATTCCATAAGCAGAGTCACAAAATCCTAAACTATATTTTGCTGAAATTTTGAAACTTTGAAGTACATACCGTTACTGCTTAAAATATGCTTATAAACATTTCCTAAACTTTAAAAACACTTTTATTGTGGTAGTTTCAGAGGCACACTTCTGCTGCTGCTGCCCAGCTCAGCCAATCAGCTCTTCCTCATTCCCTGCTCCTAAACCCATACATCAAACAATGCCTCTCCTAAACTGTAACAATACGGACTGATCTCAGGCGCTCGCTGTAAAAACAGAGAAAGAATAAAACGATACATTAGAGACTAAATGTTAGACAAATGAGAAAACATGAGCAAGAAATGCAGTCTAAAAAAATAGAAAACACAGTACAAACAGAGCAAAAGGGCTAGCAAAAATTGGAAGTCAAAGATGAGAAAAAAGGCTCAATACAGACATATATGGAAAAACAGGGTACGCTCGGTATGTCGCCGTTAAACAGTGGCAATACTTCGCAAAAAATAATACAAACAAACAGGCTTACATACACATACAAAGTACTAACAGCTAAAATTTATTCTAGAATTCTGGAGATGATGAGTGTGAGAAAGTTCTGTGATTGGCGATCGAGTCTGAACACATGACAAGGTCAGATGCACGCTGGGGATTGTAGTTCTATAGAGGTGCTTGTTTATTTACAGGAAGCGGAAAGGCAGAGTTAGGAATTACAGTGTCCCTATCAGGCGTGACATAAACTATTCCTCCCATTTCTCAGCCTTTTTCAAATGTAGTGCCCCTTTAAAAACCCAAGCTTTACTCATAATACAAGCCATGTGTCATTGTATACCATAATTAGCTTAATGCATAGGCTAGCTGCTCTAGTATGCCAGAATCAGGTTCATGCACAGACCTCAGGCAAAAGCTTCATTTTCACAAGACTTATCAGACCAGACTATTGGCATTGGAATATGAAGTCTCCTTGGCACTGGTGTTAATGGGATATCTAGGATCTTAAGCAGATGGACTGGAAGCATTAAAATAAATCAAATGGGTTCATCAAAACATTACAGTTTTTACTGTCTCTAATGTTTGTTGCCTGTAATTTTGCACCAGGTTCACCGTTGAGCTTCAAGGTTAACAAGAGATTTTAACAGTTTGCAGAAACCCTGTGGAGAGGGGCTGTGCAGACACATATTTCAGCAGAGGTTGAAGCATTCCAGAATAACTAATAGCTTATAATGAATTATGGCAGGAATGCAACATGCATGAAATAGGTAAGGAGAAAAGAATGCAGGATTTGTCACATTCGCGTGATGGCTGAGAGCCAGTTTGCTGCACTGTGCCTTTGTATCTTGGCCTTCACTGACTCATTGTGAATGGTAATGCATTTTTCACCAGCCTTCCCAGTAGGGGGGAGGGTGGAGTGTCAAGGTCAGCGAGGAGTAACGACTTTCTCTTTATTTCAGGACCCAGTCTGAGTTTGATCTGTGGTGGCATAACATGCTGCACAACCAGAACCCAGCAGTGTTCATTCAAAGCTACTAAATCCATTCAAATCCAAACCCAATCATTATGACTCGCCCACTGATTCTAGGAATAAACTTTCTCATATAAAAACAACCCCCAGACACCGTAAACAGACATAATGTATATTTGTAGACCATCCGTTTCTGTTTGCGCCTCATTTTAGAGCAAAACACACCCCTATTTTTTAGTTCATGAAGAAGTCAAAACAAGTAAAGTCTTAAGACTTTCTCTACCCTACTGTTTCAATCCATCTACTATCGACCGTGCCTCGGAAAGGATTTGATGCATTAGATCAGGGGTCTCAAACTCATTTTTGCCGAGGGCCACATTGGCATATTGGCTGTCCTCTGAGGGCCAGATGTAACTTATAAATATAAGAAAATGTAACCAGATGTAATACAAAATGAATGTAATTACTCCTTAATGTTAAATAACTCTCAATATACTATTTATTCAATCAAATATTACAGTTGCATGGAAAAATGGTTGCTTGTTGCTCTATTAACATAAATCCTTTTAATTTATAAGTTATATTAACTTTGATCAAAACGTTTGATACTGAAATAAGGCTTAATAAATATAAAATCAAAAATTGTGAGCTGTGACAGATTTAGCATTTCCTCAGATTTAGCAGTTCCTCATCCAACCACTAGTCGGAGCTGCAGCTGCAGCACCACAAGCCCGCAGTCTTTGCTTAGTCAGAGCTGCAGCCCAGCCACGGGCTACAGGGCTCAGCTGAGCCAGTCTGGAGCGTTTTTAAAAATTTGTAAGTTCTTCTGTGTATGAAATAAAATAACCCCACTAACCGGATAATACAGCTCTCTACAGTTCATCTTTCAGCACAAGCAGCTAACAGCAGCAGTTTAGAGCAGCGTCACGGAGGCACTGCTCGGATTACATTAAAAACAGGTCAGTTAGCGCGCTGCTAACCTCATGATGTTTATAACTACGGAGTTTAGTGGACACACCACGGCTGCAAGGTTAGACTGTTGAAGGCTACTGAAGACTACTAAAGCAGGCAACGCAGCGTAAGCAAAAAAAAAAAACAAAAACCACACACACACACCAAAATACAAGTTAAGATAAAATATGAAAACGAACATAATAAAGCATAAATAATTAAATTGAATTGCGGGCCAGATGTATGTTTATTTTGTTAACCCGTGAGGGGCCGTATGAAACCGCGTCGCGGGCCGCTACTTTGAGACCCCTGCATTAGATGGATAGAACATCCTTTTTTGGAAGCTTACTCCACTCTTCTCCCTTTAAAATCAAGGCACATGTCATTGTAGTGGTCCATGATGCTGTACCGTCTTCTGGAAATTGAAGTTTGCCAATCTATAACTCATCCCATTCCACTGTCTCACTTGCAACTTTAGCCATTACTCAAAGATTGCCTCCCCTCAAAGCAGAATTTACTTGAAAATGAGGCCCCAATTTTACCACAATGCTGGGATACTTTACAAGGTCTTTAAAGGCTGAAGAGCCTGAATTCAGGGTAGACTTATTCACATACACTGAAACCTTTTGTACCATTTGTACATTCCATTCCTCATCAGGTCGTTTATAGAGATGGGCAATAAGGAAAAAAATATATATTAAAATCATTAGAATTTTTTGTGCTACACAAAACATATAATACATGTTTTGATGCACATTTTAATTTTAATTAGTTATGCCATATTTTAAAAACTGTAAGGTTGTGCAGAGAGAGGACGCAGAGAACAGACGCAAATGCAAGTAATTTATTTACAAACATGTAAATATACTCGTGTACAATAGTGTTGTAGTCAAAACCACTAGAGCTGAGTCTGAGTCAACATCAAGACCGGGAAAAACTGAGACCAAGTCCAAGACTGAGACAAGATTAAAAAGTAAAAATAAAAATTATAATTCTATTCATTTTAATTCTAAAATGTAAAAAAAAAAATAAATCACAATTTGCCCTCAAACATCTCATCACTAAGGTTAGTTCTCTCCCTGGTAGCATTAGTATTTCATATTGTTGCTGAGGTTAGCTAGCTCATTGCCAAGGTTAGCTAGCTCGTTGTTTGCTTTAGTTCTGTTACCAGGAACATTAGTGTGTAATTTAGCTTGTCGCTAAAGTTAGCTAGCTCATCACTAAGGTTAGCTAGCTCTTCGCTAGCTCCAGTTCACTTACCGGTAACATTAGTGTGTAATTTAGCTAGTTGCTAAGGTTAGCTAGCTCAATCAACACTAGCTTTAGTATTATCCTAGCAGCAACATTAGTAGTTTAGCTAGCTTATCACGAAGATTAGCAAGCTTGTCGCTAGCTTATTTCTCTCCCCGGTAACATTAGTATTTTAGTTAGCTCGTTGCTATGGTTAGCTAGCTTGCTGCTGACATTAGTTATCTTGCTAGTTTGCACTTACTTCTCTTTGTGCTTTCTTTCTGGATGTCTGGAAAATTTAATCGTGGTCCCCGAGGTCACAATGATTCACAATCAGTTTCTAATGAACTTCACCTCAGACAGAGGACTCGGACTTATCCAGTCACAAGACCGAATATGAATATATGCATATTTTGTCATATTTTACCAGTTTTCCAGTTCTGATTAGTTTTCTTTGTATCATCATCATAAAAAAGAATTATGATACAAATGTAATATTTTTTCCCAATGCCTGCTGAGGTACAAGCTGTCAAATCTGAGTCACCACCAATTTGTTATCATCCAAATTGGCCCAGACCTTGTTACAAGCTTTGAGTTAAGACTGGGACAAGTTGGTCATTTGGGACCTGCAGCCCACTCTCTCTGATGGTGGGCGATTTCCCCTGCTTTGGTAGTTTCGGTTTTGATTAGTGAGCGGACGGACACGCGAGCGTGGAGGCAGTACGTGTCTCCTTCTCTCTGAGTCCCTTTGTGGGGGAATTCTCAGCATGGAGGCTGATCCACGCGCGTGGCAGCAGCTGTGAGCATGTGTCTCTCTGGGGCTTCCCATCATTTTAATCTCCCTGCTGAGACTGGGCCAAACAAGTGGCAGAGGCAAGCAGATGTCAAAACTTTATTAAATATGGATGTGGCTTTGTATGGATTTGGCTGTTGTTTTCCGCTTTGTATGTGATGATGTTGGGTGTCTGTGGTCGAGGACAGTGGGCTGTGGGTGTTAACCCAAAATGTTTTTTTGCATTTAAGCCGTAAATGAGCGGCTTTGGTCTTAATTGATGTCAGCAGCATTACAATATAGCTCACTGTGTTTTGCCATGACTAAGTTGAAAAGGAAGCCAATTAATTTACTAGAGAGTGAATTATAGCCTCATATTTTTCTTATAGGCCGTAAAGCATCTTAGTCACAAAGCAGTAAGCAGTTCATTTATAAATGTGGCGGCAAAGGGAGAAAAAAAAAAAGCAAAACTCAATAGAATCTCACCTAAAAAATATGCATTTATGTGTGGTTGATTGCATCCTCTGTGAGACTGCATAATCCAGTATAAAAAAGACACAAGAGTTGTATTCCCTTTTGATCCTTTTTTCCATTTTAAGAGCTGTTACAATCACTTCACACTCAGTGACTCATGCTGGGGCAGAATCAGAGGATAAGACGTTCGTGACTACCATGTTGCGTAACTACTTGTGATAGAAAGCTAGACTGATCTCCCAGTCACAAATGGCTTGTTAAAGAAGTGCATCACTTGTATTATTTTGCCATTGTTTAGCCAGCAGATAATCATAAGCTCGGTTGTGAAAAAACAGAAACAGAAGCCTTTTTAAAGCACCCATTCTCATTCATAGCCTTCCTAGAACAGTGCTATGAATTTAGAAACGCTTCTGACACAAAAAAAAGAGACGCACAGCACAGCTGATATTTGGCAGACTTTACTTTCGTGTCATGTGGGGAAGCACTTCAGAAAAAATGAAGCTCGGGTTATGAGAAAAGACGTGCAGAGATGTCATTGTGACAAAACAATGCGGTTATTCCGATGCTTCGCATGTGTTTGGAATGTCTTTTTTCCAGCAGCTCTCAGCTGATGGAAGTGGTTGTCAAAGCTTTTTAAAGTAAAGACAAGACAGTTCGGCACAGGAGAATCATGCATACATAAGTTACACCCAAGGACACTTCCTGCTTCCTGAATCTCTCTCCTGCTCATAGACATATAACTTCAAAGTAAATGCAAAGTAAAAGCACTGTATCTGTTGGGGCCTCACAAGTTGACTGAGGAATATTTTATTACTACTATAAACAGCTCTGAAAAAAATAAGAGAATTAAAATGATAAGTTTCTTGATTTTACCAAATTAAAAACCTCTGGAATATAATCAAGAGGAAGATGAACTGCCAAGCTGAACTGCTAGAATTTTTGCACCAGGATAAAGTTATAAAGTTATCCAAAAGCAGTGTGTAAGACTGGTGGAGGAAAACATACCAAGACGCCTAAAACAAATGTTCCATCAAATATTGATTTCTGAACTCTTAAAATTTGAATATGAACTTGTTTTCTTTGCATTGTTTGAGGTCTGAAAACTCTGCACCTTTTTTTTTTATTTTAGCTGTTTCTCATTTTCTGCAAATAAATGCTCTAAATCACAATTTTTATTTGGAAATTGGGAGAAATTCTTTTGTGTTCATAATTTATAGAGTAAAGCACCAATGTTCATTTTACTCAAACATAGTCTATAGACTGGTTTGTGGACATTGTGGCCACCTTCTGGTGTTTTAACACATGTGGTTGTAGTTGGTTTCACTCACAGAGCACTTCTAAGTTCTGTAAGTGTGCAGTAAGGCCGATAGCAACCTTCCTTAAAAGAAGCATTCAAGCTCGTGTAGATCCTTCCTCCCGTATGCCAAAGCCAAAGGGGTTTGGAGAGCACCAATAGAATTGATTGTATGTTTGTTAAATAAGAAAAAGTCTTGATCTCAGCCATACAGTTTTTGTACTGTGGTGAAAACCTGTTGTAAAAAGTAGGTTAATGATGCCTGCTGCTGATTCAGTACAGAATGGTATAGAGGGGGAAGAACATGGATTTTAAAGGCAGAGAGAATTCATGATATTGTATGTTTAAAATACAAAGTGATCCCGATGCTGTGGTAGTGTATATTAGCTAGTGACCTGTGTGTAGATTGGTTAAATTGGGAGGTTTTTTTTTTCAAAGTTAATAATAATGAAAGTAATATTAAGATTATGTTAATTTCATCAATATCAAATAATAATGCATTTAAGCTTTTTGTTATGTGTTTCTGATATCTGCTGTCTGTTTGAGTGGTAGGTCTAAATGTATAGAATATATTTTCCTGGTCACAAAATTGAAGGTGCAATCAGTCTGTGATGTCGAATGATAGAGACCTATGAAGGAAACAGTTTTCATGCAAGGCTGAGTGTTGTATTTATAGCCCAAACAAAAAAGGCTGCTATAATGCAAAATGATACATAATGATTTTGTAATTTTGTGCTATTTGCTTAGAAAAGAGATGAACGTGCTGCACTTTATAGTCAATGAATGGCCAGAAAATGCATATAATAAATACACAGAGGATTGCCGTTACTGTTATTACTGCCTAATTTGAAATCAGTTGAAGTACTTATTTATGAATTACACTGGTGAAAAAACAGATCTGTAATGTGTGTAATGTAATTGCTCCACATTTTCAATTTGAGACACACAAAAACATATTGTTAGTAGGGTGGGTATCGTCACAGATTTCCCAGTTCAATTCGATTCCGATTCTTAAGGTCCAGATTCGATTCAATATCGATTCATTTCGTGAAATTTAAAAATAAAAATATTAGTTTAAATATAAAATGTTGTAATTATACAAGGAACACTCAAACTTCCTCTATTAAAATATTAGTGTTTATATTATGAAGACTTCACACAACAGTTAAATTTGTTTTTTTTTTATATCACTTATTGTAGCTTAGTAAATTGCAACACTGTGCTCCACATCTCTATACAGGTTTGGAATGCCCACTTTATTCAAATGTTTGTGTATGGGAAAAACATAACGTGGTTCCAGAACATTTATGAGGCTTCGGAAGCCATCGTTTTCAACAACTCTGTATGAATGTATGCTCTGACATTTTAATTACATAAAACCAAAACATACATACAAACGTGCTTTATAAACTTCTTATTTATTTGCAAATAAAATGTGAAATTTACCCAGAGCTACTAGTTCAGATGTGATAATATAATAAGCAAAGTGACAATAAAAACACAAAAAGCAAAATGAATACTAATAATAGAGAAAAGTTTTTTAAATGTAAAGGAAAAACTCTTCATAAAATGAGCTAAAGCTGCCTCCAGACGGTTTGAGCGGAACTTTTTTTTTTCTGTGTTATAAGAGCCTCTTTCCCAGTTCGGTAATCGCGTTCATCTCTGGGGGCAGAAAAATCTGAATTAGCTTCATGGAAAACATGATCATAAATCCACAAACTATTTACACATTAAATCACTCAGTTACAGGATATTCTACAGTTATTCAATCTAACAGTTAAACCTTTTACACGACTGCCTGCACTCCAGCAGGTTTTAGCTTAGCACCAGTTTACCTTAGCTTAGCATAGCACGTGTTTAGCTTCCCCAGTGAATCGGCTAACCCGCTAAATTAATGGTAGCTTCACCCGGTCAGGTCTTACTTTAAATTAGGCACAGATTAAAACAACACTGGAATAAACTTAAAACTGTAAACTGTACTAGTTTAATAAACACAGGCAGCAGTGAGTGGAAATGCAGAAGAACATTACTTACTCCCCTGCAGTGCCGACTCCTGGGCACCATCACTCATGTTCCAGCCATGCTTAACTGATCACCCCAGCCAGAGGGCGCTGCTTAAAAAAAGGATGGTCTAGTGAGATAAAATGCGAGACCTTAAAACTGTACGCGTATACGAGGAAAATAGGCTAATTCTAAGGATTGATCTTGGGTTTATATAAATAAATATCGGATCATTCAAATGAAGATTGATTTAAATCGGAATCGAGTTGATTTTTTAAATGCACCCCTAATTGTTAGTGCTATTAATGATAATTTACATTCATAGCATTTGGTTCACACTATTATCCATAATGATTTACTTTTGAATTATTTTACACAGGTAGGTAGGAGAAGTGTACTGTTTAAAGTTTTTTCCAAGTGCTTGTGGTGAAGGTCTTGTGGTGTACGGTACTGGTTTGGCATAAGAATTGAATTGCTGTCTGCAACTTGGAATGAAGTGTTCCCTACAACACTGGATAAACAACTATGTTGGTTAAACAAAAGAGTATCGTATCTTACATCTTTAGTATTTTAAAATCCAAAGGTGAGGACAGAGAGAGATCAAGAATAAAGATAAAGAAAAGAGAAAGTGGATGAGTCTTTCCCACTATCTCAATGCATCTTCACTGCAGTATCAAAAAAAACTCCCAGTTTGGGTAAAGCCATGAAGGCATGTTCCTGATTAAATATGCTATACAAAATACAGCTCTGGAGAAAAAAATAAGAGACGACCTAAAAATGTTGAGTTTCTTTGATTTTACCAAATTAAAAACCTCTGGAATATAATATATAGATATATGATCACAAGTCATCAAACCAAACTAAACTGCTTGATTTTTTGCGCCAGGAGTGGCATAAAGTTATCCAAAAGCAGCGTGTAAGACTGGTGGAGAAGAACATGCCAAGATGCATGAAAATCAGAGAAACCGATTCAAAAACTGAAGTGGTCTCTTAATTTTTTCCAGAGCTGTATAAATATACAGTGGTTGTGTTTTAGGTCAAATTGATGCAAAAATGCAGACTTTAAAGCAGTACTATGTAAAGTAGGATAAAAAAAACTAGTTGGACTAGGCATCACCACTGTGATTTATAGTCTCTATTAAGCCTCTGAATTTGTGCATCATTCAGAATTCTATAAAAGCTTACAACGGCACACTGCTCGTAGATCTGCTCAGCAGTTTGTCACTCACACGCTATCTAATTAATCACTGGCCGCTGTCTGTCCACAGGGCCGCGGTGTGTGTGTGGGTGTGTTGCTGGTGTGAGTGTATCACATATCACAGCTGTGTTGCTGGGGTTTTATACATATATCACTGTCATGCTCAGTTAAAAATGATCCACCGCTCAAAATATCCAACCTCAAAAAGATAGTGACCACTGATGATGACCAGCATTACAGAGGTATGAAAAAGTTTGGGAACCCCTGATAATGTTCATGATTTTCCTTTAAAAAATCATTGGTTGTTTGGATCAGCAATTTCAGTTTAATATATCATATATAGCAGATGAACACAGTGATATTTGAGAAGTTAATTAAAGTTTATAGGATTTACAGAAAGTGTTTACACAGTGTTATTTTGAAATCGCACTGAATCGGCACCCCTACAATGAAAAGCACCCGCTCTCAGGAGCACATTTCTAATTAAAGTTAGCTAAAGCAATTAGCTTCGCAATTATCTCTATTTTATCAAGAAGACGTGCGTACGCGCTCCCGAGAGAGGGTGCTTTTCATGGCGGGGGTGCAGATTTAGGCACTACTATGGTGTCTAATACAGCACCACCGCCAGGAAAAGCACCCTCTCTAGGAAGAGGCTGCAGGTGACATTTTTCTTTTTCCTTATTTCTTACGAGTCAGCAAAGCTTAGAACAGTATCTTGGGTATTACTATTGTAAAGTAAAAAAGGGTGCCCATATTTATGCACCTGCCTAATTTAGTTTTAAGGATTATTGAACACTTTCTTTAAATCCTATAAATTTCATTTTACTTCTCAAATATCACTGTATTTATCTGTTATATTATACATTTCACTGAAATTGTAGTTCCAAACAAACAATGATTAATAAAGGAAAATAATGAAACTTATCAGGGGTGCTCAAACTTTATCATACCACTGTAAGTGTAGCCCTACAGAGTTTAAAGGCCTACAGTTTCTGCACACTGTACACTGGCAGGGTGGATCTTAAGAGAAGTTTCTACTGAGGCTCAGCGAGTGCATATCAAAGCACCCATACTGCAGTCCTGGAATCTATTTCCCGTTTTTCCAATCCTGTGGTTTAAGACATTTTTTCTTTAAAGTGTGTGCTGAGGGAATTGAATATTTCCTGTCTGAACGTTGGAATATAATGTAAGTGAAGTGTTTTCTTCATGTAGCAGCAAAATGAGATGAGAAATCTGGGAGTGTATAAGTGCTAGCAATGCACGCTCTGTAAAACCACTAAGATCAGCATAAACGGGTTTATACCAGTTCCCTAAAGCTAGCATCTAATCACTCATACAATAGACAATAATCACTGCACCCTCCTCTGGGCTTGTGATCACCACAGGGCTGTTTATGTATTCAAGATCTGCCGCAGTTGTCAGTTTACTCACAATCTCAGTGAAGAGCATTTTCTTGAAAACATGGGTGTATTCTGCTGAGGTGATATTACTTTTAAACTACAAATATGTGTTCTTTAAATTTCCTATCAATCATAACCTCACACAAGTTAAGATACATTAGACTGAAATATTACGTAATAATAATATTATATACAGCTCTGAAAAAAAATAAGAGACCACTTAAAAATTATGCGTTTCTTTGACGATTTTACCAAATTAAAAACCTCTGGAATATAATCAAGAGGATGATGGATGATCACAAGCCATCAAACCAAACTGAACTGCTTGATTTTTTGCACCAGGAGTGGCATAAAGTTATCCAAAAGCAGTGTGTAAGACTGGTGGAGGAGAACATGCCAAGATGCATGAAAACTGTGCTTAAAACCCAGGGTTATTCCACCAAATATTGATTTCTTAATTCTTAAAACTTTATGAATATAAACTTGTTTTCTTTGCATTATTTGAGGTCTGAAAGCTCTCCATCTTTTTTGTTATTTTAGCCATTTCTCATTTTCTGCAAATAAATGCTCTAAATGACAATATTTTTTCTTGGAATTTGGGAGAAATGTTGTCCGTAGTTTATAGAATAAAACAACAATGTTCATTTTACTAAAACATCTATCTATAAATATCAAAATCAGAGAAACTGATTCAGAAACTGAAGTGGTCTCTTGTTTTTTCCAGAGCTGTATATTTCCCATTCCAATAATGATGAAAAATATTTATCAGGTTAGTCGGTTCATCGCTTATATCCCCATAGCTTAAGAACAACAGTAGTGCATATTTTCCTTGTTTCCAGTCTCGAGTTGGCTTTAGTTATGTTAGGAGTTTTCAATACCAATTTGTAGGCCACCGCATTTTGTATCCTCACTTTCGTACTGTCTCAAATAGCTGCTGTCTTATATAAATGAATTATAAATAAGCAAGACTAATACTTAACAGTTTGGTGGCTTTTGGTAGGGATCTGTTTTTACAATCATCCACTATTGTCTATTGTCTATACTAGTGTCTATTGTTACATTATTTTAAATATATGAAATGGAAAATACAGTTTTTGTTTTAAATAATGGGGTTCTGCTGTAAATGGACGTATTTTTTACAGTGTACCTGACAGTAATTGTAAGTCAGTGAACTGTAATTTCACTCAGCACTGGTGTGTTCATTACAAACACATCACAGTTCTGTTCGAGTTTGATGCGCACAATAAACTAACCCTGTAATAAACGGATGTGAAGCTGGTGAGGTGGTTTAATTGAGCACAGCTCAGGCGAGCTCATCATCTCAGGAGGGGAAATGCGGGTGCAGTCGCTCAGAGTGCGGAGACTTTTACATCGATGTGATTTTTAATCCTGTAATATCAGCCTGTCTATAATCACAGTCTATGGAAATGGGAATTTCTAGCCGAGGAGTATTACAGTAATTGCTTAATTAAATGTATCCATGTCTTATTAGTGCTGTAAGTTCTAAAGGTGAAATTAAAGCGAATGTCACTGACTAATATGATCAGTCATGCTGTACAAGAACAGCCAAAAAGAAATCAGGCGATTTAGCTAAAATATAGGAAGTCGGCGCCGTATATAATGAAAATGAATCACTTCAATTTTCTCTTCTCAGCTGGATTTTTCCTTTAGGGGAGCCGTGCCAATTTAGTGAAAAGACAGAAGCGCCGTGGCTGGGGGGGGGGAGTGATTTCACCTCCTTGAAATACGGAATGAGGAACAAAACAGAGCCAGCTTGTCAGATTAGAAGCACATTGTAAAATGGAGTTGAGTTATTGTCAATATATTAGTGCCCTTTAGGTGATACAGAAGCAGAAGCACAGAATCGCTGTACTTCTCTGTACTTCTGTGCTTGTCTTCTGTGTTGAAATAGTAGAAGTAAAGTGGCATGACAGTTCTTGTGTTTGGCAGTGGTGCTAAGTCCTGAGGTGTGTAAACCCCGGTGAGTCTCGTCTCTGAGTCTGTGCATTGTGTGACATTTCCAAAGCCTCCTTGGCACACTGTAATCCCTGGGTCTCTGAGAGAGCAGAGGGTCTTTAGTGCCTTTAATACAGGACTGGAGAGAGAGAGAGAGAGAGAGAGAGAGTAAGAAAGGGAGAGAGAGGTAATCTTTCTATGACAGCGCAGGTCTGCAGCACAGAAAGGAGAACTGCAGACAGTCTGATAATGAGATGAAAATAAAGCAATCTCCTGCATAATGACCTGCATTAAGGCTGCAGCTGAGCGCTGTAGAGGGATGGCGGGTGCAGCAGGCACAGTTAGCGCTAGAGGCTAAGTTGCCCTTTTGCTGAACAATGACCATCTTTTTCTCTTATTAAATCACACAACTGGCTTCAGGTCTGCATCCGCGGCTAACATCCGAACTACAGCGGTCCGCGCTAGTACCGCTCAGCTCTGCAGTTTATTATAGGAGAGCTCGCTGCTGCTGCTACGCTCCGCACACGAGCTTTTTCTGCTTTAGAGCACTGGGTTAGAGGAAAGGCAAGTAATGAAACTGAATTACCTCTCTTATCTCTCCTTCTCTTCCTCACTGCCTCCCATGCTCTGCACTATCCCCACTTTGAATTAGGACATGCTGCATCCTTAAGAAGTCTGCATGCCCCAAATAAACAACAATACCGGGCCTCTATTTTAGGCCAGTGATTACCTTTGAAATCACACAGGAGTGTGTGTGTGTGTGTGTGTGATTTGAGCATTGATTCAAAAGCCACATGCTCGGCCTGCAAAGTAACGTTCAACCCTTTATAAAAGTGGGATTGACTGCAGAAATAAGGATTGACACCCCTCTCAGACAAACACAATCACATCACCTCCAAAGTGCTGCTTCCTCCAGCAAGCAAATGTTAAACTGGGCCTGTGGTGACTTCCAAAATCCAAATCACTCTTAAGTACTATGTACTATCTATGTTCATATTCATAAATAGAGATATCTCAATCAAGCATAACATCGAGACCACCTCTTTCTTTCTACACCCATTATTATTACCGTATTTATCGCACTATAAGGCACACTTAAAGGACTTTTGTTGTAGTAAAACATGATCAAAAGAACTTAGCTTTGATGAATAGCACACCTCCGTTCTCCCACAGTGTTCCAAGATCCAAGAAACTTAAACAATTTGTCCAAAATCCCTTCAGACTGGGTGACACGGGCCATAATTTGCCCTGATAAACTGCTTTTTCCACCGTTATCCTGTCTCTAATAAGGTTATTGAGCACTTTTTAAGTTATTAATGCCTTGTTTTAAATGTCAGGGCTTTCCAGGTTTTAGCATGGAGGTGTGGAGCTACTTTGAGCCTGAATAACAGTGGAAAAAGCGATTTATCAGGGGAAATTATGCCCTGTGTCACCCAGTCTGAAAGGTGTTTGGACAAACTGTTAAAATTTCTGGATCTGGGAACGCTGTGGGAGAACGGAGGTGTGCTATTAATCAAATTTAAGCGTCAGCGCTCCTTTTAATCCGTTGGCTCTTATGTATGAATTCTACCAGTCAGGTTGTAAGGAGTAAAGCCACTCCGCCAAATTGCAGTGTTATTCAAGTTTCAGTTTAGTTCTCCATCACCGAGGCTGGAGTAGCATTAGCATTACCTGCTAACCGCTATTTCCCTGTTCAGAGGTGAATATTAATAGCCTATAGCCTGATCCTAACCCCAGCTAGCACTGCTGGAGTAGCATTACCCGCTAACTGCGCTCACTATTTCCCCGTTCAGAAGTGAAAATGATCTTGCTTCTAACCCTAGCTAGCACTGCTGGAGCGGTTAGCCGCTAATGCTAATGCTCCAGCCTTAGTGCTGAAGAAACTAAACATACATCTAAGCATACTGTATAAAAAAGGAATCGCTTTACTCACCCAAATAAACAGTTTTGAGGAGAGAAATCTGTGTAGAGTAACATCCAGCGCTCGTTTTCCTTTAAAAGAAAGTCTTTTTTTTATTACAGCTTTGTTTACTTAACTTAGCTTTACTTAACTTATCTAGCTACTCCCCCCCCTTTCCCCCCACCAACCTCACCCGGTGACAAGACCCGCTGAATTAGAAGTTCTTTATAGTTTCTCTTAAAATGCGCCTTATAATGCAGTTCGCCTTATAGTGCGGAAAATACCCATCACCCAAACAATACCTGCTCCTTAGTGGTGAAACGAGAAAAATAAATTATGCAGAGAAAGAGAAGGACTACAGCCTGTAATTATAGAACTCTAAAGTGTTCCTATATGCTCAGTGGAGCTGAAAACATGGATAATGAGTTTAGAAACAAGGGCATAATGTTATAATATTATGCTTGATCTGTATATATAATACAGCCCCACAAGCTAGGAAAGATGTGCTGTTAATTGACAAAAGTAAAATCACTTCATTTTTACTGAACAGTTCATACAATGATCAATTCTAAACTTAGTTCGAATCAAAACTGCATGGGCTATAATTTGCTTTTCTATAGTGTGTGCATTAGCCTCCTCCTCTCAGTTCTGAACGAGCTGTTCAGTGCTGGTTTAGAAACAAAGAACGGGATGTGGTTCTTTCTTTCCACAGTAGTTTTGCTCCTAGCTAGTCGTAATTATAGAGGAAAGACAGGGTGGGAGTTTATCTCCAGAAATGGAAATAATAAAATAGAATATTTTTGTCTATGTACAAGTACAACCAAACAAAGTGGTTTTGGCAGTTTGGATAAAAATGACAGTAAGTAGACAAATATTTCATTAATATTTCATGGAAAAGCCAGTAGGAGGAATGTGAAGCGTGACTTTTTGTTTAATTATGATCGTTACACACTACAATCTCTTCTCTGAGACACAAATGAGCCCATCGAACAGGCTCCAAAAATACAGACACAGGACAGCCGCATTCCTGAGTCAGTAGACAACCCAAACTGACCTTGCCTTTTAAAAACTAGGCCACGAACAACACGCACCAACCTGCCATCACTGCTCCAATTAAATGAAATGATCAAAATTCATAAAACAAACCTAACTGGAGCCTCAGAGATCCAGTCTAATTTAGCTGAAGTATGATGTGTTCTCTATGCTAACATTAATTATATAATTTAGTGCTGACGTTATTAGCTTTAGGGTGAGTTAAAGACATGCTCTAAATTATACAAATTAATTTTATTTCTTTACTGTAATTTTAACCAGGTCAAATGTGTCTGTCTTTGTCACCAGACACAGTCTCGGGTCTCACGCCAGACTCCGCTTTTGTCTCCAATCACTTGAAACTAGCTTGACCCTTGAGAGAGCAGTCAGCAGTCAGTCAAAACAAATCTCTGTGGTGTTGTGCCATATCGTATCGTACGCAATAATATCGCCAACATTTTTAAATAGCGTGAACGAAATTATACCCTGAAATATTGTGCCATATCACTCACCTCTAATTATCACATCAGGGTACTACTTTTTTGCTGTTTTTAGCAAAAGAAAAATTTACACTGTTCTGATTTCCCATTATATATCTACTAGAGACAGATTATATCTGTCCAGTATCATTTATTTTACTTTAATCCTGGATATATGGAGATATTTGGAGTGCATTATTAGTATCATGACATTCTGGATCATTGACTTCTGATACAAATCTGATAAAATTCTTGTATTTTTTCATATCTCAGTTAGGGGTGTGCCATATCATATTGTATGCAAAAATTTAATTTGTTGCAGTAGTGTTTTCATGGAATATATATTTTCTTTAATTCAGTGTTTTGTTATATCCCCAAAAAGTATCGTTATTGCAAAAATACCATGAAATATTGTGATATTATTTTAGGGCCATATCGCCCACCCCTAGTGAAAGACCCCGTTCACAGCTAGGACTGTGTATTGGCAAAAACATGGCAATTCAGTGTTTTTTTACGATACAGGACGATTATGATTTATGATGTCACAGTGATTTGTGATACTGTAAGCGATGTAAGCAATGTATTGTAATGTTTAATCTGAGTAAAAGAAAAGTACAATATATTGTGATACTTTGCTATATAAAAAATAAGAGACCATTTAAAAATTATTAGTTTCTTTGATTTTAACTAATTGAAAACCTCTGGAATATAATCAAGAGGAAGATGGATGATCACAAGCCACCAAACCAAGATGAACTGATTGAATTTTTGCACCAGGAGTGGCATAAAGTTATCCAAAAGCAGTGTGTAAGACTGGTGGAGGAGAACAGGCCAAGATGCATAAAAACTGTGATTAAAAACCAGGGTTATTCCACCAAATATTGATTTTTGCACTCTCAAAACTTTATGAATATAAACTTGTTTTCTTTGCGTTATTTGAGGTCTGAAAGCTCTGTTATTTCAGCCATTTGTCATTTTCTGCAAATAAATGCTCTTAATGACAATATTCTTATTTTGGGAGAAATGTCTGTAATCAACAATGTTCATTTTACTCATACTCAACATATACCTATAAACAGCAAAATCAGAGAAACTGATTCAGAAACTGAAGTGTTCTCTTTTTTAATTTTTCCAGAGCTGTATATTGATATTGTCTATGGTTTTCTAAGGTGTTTAAAGGCATATTTCTGGTGGTAAACTAAACTTGTCTTGGAAATGTTTCTGCTAATACTTGACTTATATGTGACGTCTAAAGACAACAAAATGGTTTGGGTCTTATACGAATGGTCAGTTGACTGTGGACTCTTGCACATAACGTGTCATGACTTCATCTGAAGATTTAATTTATGATTGAATCTAATAATAGTACTTCTAAAATAATGGCTTGTTCCCAAAGCATTTGATTATGCACTTATCTGTGTCACGGCTCTTAAAGCTGCGTGTCCCTGACTCGCATGTGAATGAAGTCTGAGGTAAGTTTTTTCCTATAATTACCTAAATTACCCACAGCTGCTTTTCATTTGCAGTTAAATTGGTCCTCAATGGCTTTGATTACATGTTGTTTGAATGCTTATGTAGCTTTCAAATATTTAGCCAGAATGGTCAATTTGTAAGACATACAAGCCATAAGCTGCCACTTTTCCTGACCGAGTCAGTGAGTCTGTGTTACTGTGCCTATTCCGAGACCCCCGCTCTCCTGAGTGCATGCTTAAATTGGAACGGCCGAGCCAATCATGCGTGTATTATTTTGATCTGGAGATTTAATCCCCTGGTGTGGCTTTGCAAAGGCTAAATAGAGTTATACTGCATGACTAGAGATTAGAGTACTTGGGATTCAAATCATAGACCTTTAAATAGCTAATACAGAGAACAGCGAAACAGGAGCATTTGTGTGACAACATGACTGTGTGCTGGAATACTTCGTAGTTTATATTCAGTAGATTTTATGTGAGCTGTACTGCTGTTTTGCACAGCTTAGCTTTTGTGCTAACTCAACTGTATTTTCTTTTCTCCCCATTTACCACTCAGGTCAGCATTCCTTCATTGAAATACATCCTTCTCAGAGAAAAGAACGAAACAGAGAATTATCCTTTACACGTAAAGATGAATGGCACTTGTGCAAAATTGAACCATAAGCTACCTATGAAATTCAGATGATAGGCTTCAGTTTCTCTCTACTATATCCTACCCAGGGTAATGATTGCTGACACCTCCAGGTTTCATTGTGCTCCTGCATCTCACGTATTCTCTTTGATAGTGCTAATGTCACGAGTGGAATGGCAGCATTATACCCAGTGCTGTTCATCTCCACACGCTCTCTTCTGTTCTGTACGCAGGATGTGCTCGTAATAAAGCTACGCACTTCAGGCTCACAAACTTTCACCATCCTCTTTTAGATCATGTTGCTTCCGCACAGAAGGTCTTTCATCTGGCAGGTTAAAGTTCACAGTGAGAGGCGTTGAGAGAAATGGAACGTTGGGAATCAGGACTTTTATTGTAATCACATATCTGATTAGATGTGCTTTTTATTCTTAGCCAGAAGCCTCAAGGCTTTGTCTTAAACGTGCATACGGTCTTGGACAATAATTTAGCCAGTCTTTTTTTTTAGTGTTTCTCTTTGGCTGAAACAGTATGGGAATGCAAAAAAGCAGTGTTTATTACATTTATTTTGACTTTTATTTCATTGCAGATATATCATTGCATCTTCATATTTTGTCTGGCCACCCTAAATTAGGGGCGTTTTCCCACCAGCACTATTTGTTCCATTTAAAACAGACTCTGTTTTATTTGTACATTTAGTGCTGGTTGATAGAGCAGGTGGAAGAACAGTAATCAGGTAATTGGGTGCGGATCAAAACAACTGAACCAAGACCTGCTAGAGGAGGTGGTCTCAGTTCGGTCCCAAACAAACTCTGGGGTGGTTCACTTGTGGTGAGAATGTGATCCAATACTCTTACTTTTATTAAGGCTGTCTCTGCTCCATGCTGTTTACACGCGTGGTATGTGCTGCATTCACTACTACTACAGTCACACGACTCTGTTAACTACACGTACATCTGCGCTGTACATCCTATTGAAAGCACTGTGTTTGAAAGTGCGGCGTTCTGTGTTAAAGCAGCATCACACTGCACAGATATATACACGCTGTATCACAGAATTGCGTGGTTTAGTGGTGTATATTTTGGTGCGTTTAGGTTTATGCCTGTGTGAAACCAAACCAAACTCATCAACTGATCCGGACCATAAAAACAAATTAAAGGTGTGAAAACGGCCTAAATTGCCTTCAACACATTCCAAAAAAAGTTGGCATTGTAAAGCATGTATTACTTTGTATTACAAAAGCTGTCACTAAATTGCCCTCATCCATCAAATAGAACAGTCTTCAATGCAATAAATGTAGAAAGCACTGTTTTTTTAGTTAGCAATTCCCATTCTGTCCTATTTCTTTTTGGTTTAGCATTGTAATTCTACTTCTAATTTTACAGAACTCAACTCAAAGCAGTGTCAGTAATCTAATTTCAATGGCACCATTTCCCATAAGACGTCCCTTTAGAAGCTTATTTAATATCGTGACATTCAGTGCGATATTGATTCTCCCAAAAGTAGTTACCTGGCTCCTGACTGCTGAACACAGGAGGAGATTGTATTATTTATGTGCGGTAAACTGCGCAGACAATGCAGGATTTGATGCTAAACCTGAAGCAGCTGTGTATTCAATACTAAGTGTCTGTAGGGGGGATACGCCATCGGAGATACTGGGAAATTAATGCGTTCCTCCTGCTGATTTCTCCTTGTGGAAATGAGTGTTATTACTGCAGTATGGCTCCGTTTTTGATGATATGAAAGATCAGCTAATCTCCAGCTAAAACCTGATTTTATTGAATTGGAACTGCGTGATTGCTTTGTTTCCATACAGGGCGACCCAACAGTCAACCTTTAGCCGACTGTGAGTTAAATTTTCGACAAGATCTTCCCTGAAGGTAATAATGTGTAGGAAATTGGTTTGAGTTTTTTTTTTTTTAGGATTGTTAAACTAATGTAATTGGGATGAGGTGAGGGGGCAGGGAGGAAAGCTGCAGATGAGACACGCACTCCCCTCTGTTCCAGCCTTTTATACTGAAATATCTCTCCATTACTGCCCCGCTTTCTGAGAAATGGCTGCTGCTCGGATTTCAGACAAATGTCAGCAGTGGTTTAGAAAGTCCTCATTACGAGATACTTTAAGAGAAATGCGCTCCGTCTCGTTTTAATAGCTCCGTGTCAAGCAATCTCAGATTTCACAGAAGGTTGGCTGTGGAACCACCTTGTTCCATGTTTCTGGAGCTCTATGAGGCATGAAGTTTTTGATATTCAGAGCTTCTGACAGTTGAGCAATGCCGCAGGGAACAGTGTGCATAATGGAAACCAATGTACAGAACATGCTTCTGCTGTAGACGTGCAGTGGAAAGGGGTGCGTACGGGTAAATATACATAATGTGAATATTTATCATATTAGCGTACTGGTGTGCAGAGTGTTTTTATTTTAGAGGCAGTATTTTACACTAATTAAAGACACAGTATACACAGTGTGTGTTGCGTCATATTACATAATGGTAACCTTGGAGAACATAAACCATATTGCAAACGATACAGTCTTGTTCCTTACTTCCCATGCAAATGCATACAATTTTTTTTCGTCTTGTTTTCCTGCAGGTTTTTGCTGTAAACAGCGGTATGTTTGATGTGGAGCGTTTTTTAGCTGTGCTAGCTCTCTGAGAGATATTTTGATTGCACTGTGTCCACGATGTGCCAGAGCCATGTTGGGTGAGGAGACACTCAGATACCAATCAGCAGCTGCACCATCTGCTCTGGCCTAATGACTACCTGCTACAACTGAGGGAGAGAGATAGAGAGAGCAGGAAGAGAGAAAGAAAGAGAAAGAGAGAATAGAGTGAGGCAAAAGGGGCAAGAAAAAAAAGACAAAAGAAAAAAAAAGATGGCAAAGACTGTGATGCATTGGAAATCGGGGGAGGGGAAGCGAGGGATTGGGGGAGGTAGAGAGGATGAGAGTGAACTTTGCAGATACCCTCTCATTATGTGCACTGTTGGGAGACAGCAGGCTGCTGTTGTAAAGGCGAAAGGCAGAGATGATCAGAAGCACATTCACACACTGTGGTGATCCTGCATTAGACCTAAGTTAGGCAAATTGCCTCAGGCCTTGCATCTTCAGGGGGTCCGTAAATTTGCTGTGATCTTGTTTATGTAGCAGAGAAATTTCAGATCAGCTGTGCACTCCCCTGCCCGAGGACCTCATGCAGTCAGAGCAGTCAATTAAACCTAAATCACTGGCCAAGGGTAAAAGCTGGCGTTTGCTCATATTATACATGCAGCACTAATGATGTGCACATTGAAACATCATTGTTCAGCCAATCAAAATCTCTGGTTGTGTTCTAGTCAGTTAAAACGCTGTGCCTCTTTCTGCTGTGTGCTTTTGAAGTACTTTTATGGCACCATTGCTTGTTTATGCTTTTGAATGGGGTTGTGCTTGGGTTGGCTTCCCATACAAAGATTAGGCCTGGTCTGCTGGATGCATTTAACTCAAGGATTCAAGGATTCAAAGAGATTTTATTGTCATTCGCATCACATGTGGTACATGAGGTGGAACGAAATTGTGATCTCACGATCCAGTTTACACCCAAGAGTTGTTAAAATAGATAATATAGATTAGGGCTGCAGCTATCGATTCTTTTTGTAATCGGGTACTCTACTGAAAAATCGATTCGATTAATCGAGTAATCGGATAAAACATTTTTTTTGTTAAAGAGCAATTAAAAAGGAATTTTACTCAATAATGAATGACCAATTGGTTTCCTTTTTTAGATAAGTTATATTTTTTAATTCACAACATTTCCAAATTGCAAATACAAATAAATAAAACACAATAAATAAATAAATACCACAATAAAAAAAATAAATTTAATTACATTACTTTCACATTTGGATTTCTTGTAAATAACAAATATAGGGTATAAATCAATAAAAAAGGCATAAACATCGTCTTTGTGTTGTGCATCTTAGCTTCTGAGACGTTGTCAGTTCTGCCAGTGTTGGATCAGTGTGCTGCATTCTTTTACCACCAAGCCGCTTCTCCAAAATATATCAGGACCTGTGCAATAATTGTGACACACAAGTATTACAAATGTTGCTTTTTTCTTTATTTATATGTTGGACTATTTGGGTCTAATTACATCACTAAGACTAATAACTCTAATAATAAGTTCATGGCCGTGCATTTATTAAGATTGACACCTATCGCATTGGGGCACATTAGACACTAGTGGTAATCAATATTTTACCCAATAAATAAGAGACACACTTCCTTATATGAACAACAGTGTTCATACTTTTTTGTCTCACTGGCCAAATGTACTCTTAGATGAAGAAATCAAGCATTTAGTTTCCAGCCAAAGTAACTTCAGTTTAGCTAACTTTTAACATTTTTATTGTTTATATTCTGAACTCCACAGCGCTGTGTTTACTGTTTACATAAAGCCTGTATGAACTCTGTTCTAATAAACTAACCACACATTATAGACAGTGCTTCTATTAATTCACACTCCAAAGCGCTGTCGTTTTGTTATTAATTCACATTAATGTTAATCTCATTGATTTATTATAAGTTATATTTACCTGCTCTCTCTGCGTCCTCGCGTCTCGGGTGTCCTCGGCTCAGATGGTGCAGCATTAAAACGCGCTGTTTTGGCACTGCACCGAGTACAGGTCACAGTTCGAACATAAAATGCTTTTATTCCTTTAAAATCGCTGTTTTCTCTCGCCACTTCCATTTTTGCCGCTGCTCAAACCTCCGTCTCCTTGTTCCCGGGCAGGGTGACGTAACGCTGAGCGCGTTGTCAAAATAAAAGTCGCGAAAATACCGCGCGCTGAGTTTATTAATTAAATAAACGATTACTCGAGGCACAGAAAATTAATCGATCAATTTTGTGAATCGAGTTACTCGATTTACTCGAGTAATCGTTTCACCCCTAATATAGATAAAATAGATACAAAATAAAAACACAATAAAAATAGAATAGAACAAAATAGATAAAGATAAATACACAAAAAAATAAATAGGGAGAGTATAAAGCTCTCATTCCATAGTTTTTTAAATTGTTTTTAAAATGTCTAGTTGTGGTCTCTAGTATGAATGAGATGCCATGTGAGCCATTTTTTGTGGAAAAAAACTGCTCCGATGTTTCTGTATTATCCTGCTTTAGTTCACTGGATTAGTGGTCTCTGAAGAAAGACAGGATTTCGACTCTTGCTCATAAATATTCATACATGCAAACATATCACCTCTGATTGGCTAACAGCACTGCAGCAGAGAACGCTACCTGCCTTTCTCCCAAAGTCAATTTTGCAGCTCTAAAACTCAAAGGACAAAATGTTTTCAGGGATACAGCCTTAGTTGTAAAGATACAGCACTGAGTGCTAGGTGAAGTTAACCCTTAAACTTCACTTAATGTCAGACTCTCGGCACTGCTCTTGTGTTACCTTGTCAAACCGTGCTTCCCTAGTGTTTATTTAAGGTCTCTGTAAAGCACAGAATCCACCGGAGGTCCGATGTTAACCTATAGTTACTTACACAAGATAGCTAACGTTAACTAGCTGGTGTAAACAGAGCTGTAAGCTCTTTAGCTGACGAGTGTCGGCTCTGCTGCAGCCTGGCTTCCGAGCCAAGGTGGGCGAGGATATGAATACTAATTCACAGGTTGATGTAGACACGGTGCTTTTCCTGATCTACTTGTTTTTCTCAATATTTTCTTTTACTAGCTACTGCACACAAAGAACAAGTAAAAGTGAAATTTAATAGAAGGAACCACGGCTTCTGGTTGGGGTGGGATGTGATGGTTTTGGAGACAGTAACATCCTCAATGCACTTGCTGATGTAGCCAGTCACTGAGTCTGTGTACTCCTCCAGGTTGATGGAGTCATCAGAAGTAGCAGCTTCTCTGAACATGTCCCAGTCAGTGTGCTCAAAACAGTCCTGAAGAGCAGAGATGGCTCCTGGAGGCCAGGTTGTAACTTGCTTCTTCTCTGATTTGGCACGTCTGATGAGCTGTCTGTATGCTGGGATGAGCATGACAGAAATATGATCAGAGTAGCCGTAGTGGGGGCGGGGCTCTGCTCTGTACGAACCGGGAATGTTAGTATACACATAATCGAGCAGGTTAGCTCCACGGGTTGGAAAATCCACATGTTGGTGAAAGCTGGGCAGCAGAGCCTTCAGATTACTGTGAATGAAATCACCAGCAACAATAAACAGTCCGTCGGGGTGTGAGTTCTGGAGTTTGGAGATAACAGTGTACAGTTCTTGCAGAGCGTTAGCATTAGCACCGTTAGCATTAGCATTAGCACTGGGTGCTACATACACTGCTATTATGTAGACGCTGCTAAGCTCTCTGGGCAGGTAGAATGGCCTGGCTCTGACTACAGCAAACTCCACCAGCGGTGAGCAGTAGCTGGAGATCAGCGCAGCGTTGTTACACCATGCTGTGTTGATGTAAACACACACCCCACCTCCACGTACTTTGCCCGAGAGGCCGGCGTCGCGGTCCGCGCGGTAGCTTAGCATGCCGCTCACCTCAATCGCGGAGTCCGGGATGGAGTCCGTTAACCACGTCTCCGTGAAAACGAACACACAGCAGTCTCTGAACTCGTGCTGGGATGTCCGCTGGAGCCGGAGATAGTCAATCTTGTTCGGCAGGGAGAAAACGTTGGAGAGAAGGAGAGATGGAACCGCTGGCCGGCTGGAGTTAGCCATTAGCTTAGCGCGGACTCCGGCTCTCTTACCGCGCTTTCGGCTCCTCGCGCAACGCTTGCGGAGAGACCTCTTCCGGCTAGCAGGCTCAGGAAACGCCGCGGATCTAAGCAGGCCTAGCGCGCGTAGCTCCGCTCGTAGACCGTCTGTAAGTACAGATTTTTGTTGATTTTGCAGGTCTAGCAGGGTCTGTCGGTCGTAAGTTGTTCCCATAGCGAACTTTTGCATGATTGCGAGTTCAGATCGGATTATTTACACAGAAAAACAAACAAAAGCACCGTGTTTTGCTTCCGGAGTGGCCGCTGCGACTGCTCGCGCCGCCGACAGGAAGAATTATAAAGAAGAACTGCCACTAGTGTAGGACTCTCTGAAGAAGATGAACCTGAAACATGAACCTGTTGGCACCATGCCTAATGCCAGGCATAGGCTAAAGCAGGGTTGGGCAATAGGAGCTGGAGTTCAGCACAGTTTACTGATTTCCCTGCTCCTTCCCAGACACACTATACCTGGCAATTAACATATGAGTTCAGCTAGGGTTCCTTTAGCAGAAATTGTACAAAACTGGGCTTTCCAAGCCATAGAAAGCCAGAAATGCCCACCTCTGGAATAAAGAGATATAAATCCCCTCAACATTGAGCTGGGTAGCAGTGGGACTGCATTCTCATGAAAGATAGGGGTCCATCCAAAACATTTGTGTAGATGGGTTGAGGATAAGTGGGTTGGTAATCATCCAACATCCTGACCTCACTAACGCTCTTATTGCTAAATGCAATCAAATACTCACAGCAAGGCTCCAAAATCTCGTTCAAAGCCTTCTTTGGAAAGTAGAGACAGATGCTCCAACAAAAGCAGGATAAAGTTAATGAATAATAAAAATAGGGAGATGCGCAGTCAGACGCAAATGTGAGTAACATTTATTAATAAAACAAGAAAACAAATAAACAAACAATAAACCATAACTAAAACAACAAGGAAACACAGAGTAAAATTTAGACAAAGAAACATGCAACCTGACTGATTTTAAACATGCACAAGAACCAACAACCCAACACAGACACATAAGGGTTATATATAGAAACGGAAGAAGACAGGAAACAGGAAACACCTGGGAACAGGTAATGAGGGGGTGGAGCTACAGATGGTCATTAGGAGAACACAGGGCTGGTGCAGAGATTCGGAGCAACACACAGGGCCACATGCAGGCAAGCACGTGGGGAACACACGGAGGTGGGCAGAAAAAAACAGAGACAGAGAGGAGAGACACGGAACAGGACGAAAACATGACAAATGAGCGGGACATGTGTGTATTGGTGTCTTAAACCATGTTCAGTTACACTAATTACACTTTTTTATTCCATAAAAAAAAATAAAAATGAAAAAAAAAAGGGCGCCGAGTGGTCCAGCGGTCTAAAGCGTTGCCACTATGAGCAGGAGGTCACAGGTTCGAAACCCGCTCATGCAGCTTTGCCATCAAGCTGCCGGCGTTAGAGGGAGCAAAATTGGCCCTGCTTCCTCCGGGTGGGTAGATGGCGCTCTCTCCCCACATCACTCCTATGGTGATGTCTGCAGCACGGGGCGTCTGTGAGCTGATGTACCGGAGCCGAGTCGCTGCGCTTTCCTCCGAGCGTGCTGGCTGCTCGGTAATGCTGCATCAGCAGCAGCTCGAAAAGAAGCGGTGGCTGACTTCACATGTATCGGAGGAAGCATGCGTTAGTCTTCACCCCCTGGTGTGCTGGGGCATCACTAGTGATAGGGGGAGTCCTAATGAGTGGGTTGAGTATTTGGCCGTGTAAATTGGGGAGAAAATGGGAAAAAATAGAAATTAAAAATTATAAAAAAAAAAAAAATGAAAAAAAAATATCATATCATATCAATATCATAGAGTCATATTGGTCCATAGCTTGTTTAAGTTCTACCCCCAAGTTGATGTATGATGCCCCAGGCAGCAAGACAGCCCCAAAGCATGACAGATCCACCCTGATGCTTCACAGTTGGCAGAGTGTTTTTTCATTATTTGCCAAACATACCTTTGATAGACCTTTTCAAAAAAGAGTTTTGCTTCGACTTCATCAGTCCATAGGTTTTGTCCCAAACCTCATTTGGCTTCATTAGATATTCTGTAGAATACTTAAAAAATGTGTTTGTTAAAGTTTCTTTCAATGATTCTTTCATGAACACTATATTTATGTAGGCGAAGCTGCACAGTTGAATGGTTAACCATCATGATACTGACTCCTGATTTTCTTGACTGAATGTGCCAGTGTAAGCTTCCTCCATCCCTTCACTAACAGCAGCACTCTGCACTATGAGTTGATTTACAGCTCTCTTTTTATGTTGGTTCAACAGTAGTAAAATCTGATGCAGGAGGCAGACTGTGCTGAGATAAAGTGGCTGTGTTGCCTTGAGAAAAAGGGTAGGCTGTACCATATGGTGGAATACATTAAAATCCCTCGTTTTTTATTTTTACAAACTACAAAATAAAAAAACACCATTAAATTTTGCATCCTTAATTACCATAAGCTTCTGGTCACAGGAAAACCTTTAAAAATCGATCTTAGGTCCGATCTTTGAGTAATAGTTAACATTTCAGTACTTTCTCTCTGTCACATCCTGGTCCTGATTGGTCTTTCCTAGTCAGTCTCTGTTTATTTAGGGGTTCGAGCACGTAGTGCTAGAAACCCTATTGTAATTGTTCCGATTATTATTCTTATTCTTTTTCTGCCATAGAAGTGATTGGGCAGAAGAAACCGTAAGGCCTACAGGGCTGAGACTTGGTCATATGGTAGTACTTCTCACCGCTACTCAGATTCAAAACATGAGCCAGATCGGCCTCAAGGGGGCGCTATGGCGAAGGTCAACGCGTTTGGCCCCGTAACTCCTACGCCCTGATAGCTAGAGCAAAAATTCTTGCATTATATGATTCCTTGGTTAATGGCAAATCAAAAAGGTCAATAGAACCACTAAGCTCCGCCCACTTAGATTTTTTGCTATTTAGCATAATATGCAAAACCTACTTTTGAGAACTTGTCCTAGGGTCATTGACCAATCCTGTCATATTTGGTGTCAAACAACTCAGCAGAGTCCCAACCTCAATAATTATCGAAAAAATTGTGAAATTTGTAAACAATATGGCCGCCATATGCAAATTAATCTTACCGTGGCACACCCAAATTTACTCTAACAGCTGTAACTTTTGAATGCTTAAACCTACACTAATGCCACTTTACAACTTTGATGCCAACATGATTCTGAGGTAGCCCGTCAATCTGTGTAGACATACGCCCCCAGGGGGCGGAGCCAAAGCTAAAAATCTGTTTCTCAGGAACCGTACAAGCTATGAAGCTCTCCTTTGACAAGTATCATCTATGGCCTATGTCCTAATGTTTTACAGAAGGAAAATTTGATATGCAAATTTTTGCGATCGTTATTAGCCAATCAGATTCCAGCAAGCTTTTGACATGCTAAACAATGACCAATCAGGACGATACTTATACCCTACATGTATCTCAGGGCTTTCTATCATCCATTAAAATATGGCGTTGATTGGCCTCAAGGGGGCGTTATAGCAGAAAATCAGTTATATCTAAAGGTACAAGTGGCCTAGGCTTGTTATTCTTTTTTAGTTGTATACTTTGCTGTAGCCTTTACAACTTTGTAACTACATGTGTTTACCAAAAATGCAAAGATTTTCATCAGTGGCCAAAAGAGTAAAAATTGCTCTTTTCGAACTTGTCTTTAAGTCCTCAATCAATCAAAACAAATTTGGTCTTCATGCAATCTAGAGTCCCTGTAGGTAAATAATTATCAAAAAAATCTTGACATTTTAACTATTTGAGGCCCATAAACCTTGATCAAACATGTACGTGAAAGCCTTTTCAGAGTTATTTGGCCAAAACTCTGTCAAAGTTTAAAACATGCCAAAACTGTTGAAGCTACTAATTAACAATGACATTTGAAGCACATTTGCCAAGTATGAGCCAAATAAGTCTTCAGTAGGCTCTACAGTGAAAAAATAACTATTTTCAATTTATTCTATTTATCGCTATTTTCAAACCTAAATGGACAGAAGACAGGAACCTTTCACCCTATCAACACACAAATGTATACTCATATATAGACTGATAATCTGATCTTGATTGCAAATTTTCAGCCAAATCGGACATGTTTTGCCTCTACAACGGCTGGAAAACTACAGCGATTTTGTAGGCCTCAAGCCTGTATTATCGCTTTTTTCAAATCTAAATGGACAGAAGTCAGGAACCTTTGATCCTATCGACACAGAAATTGACATACATATATAGACTGATATTGTGATCTTGATTGCAAATTTTGAGCCAAATCAGATATTTTTTGCCTCTAATATGGCCAAAGAGCAACAGCCATTTTGTAGGCCTTAAGCCTGTATTATCGCTTTTTTCAAGCCTAAATGGACAGAAGTCAGGAACCTTTGACCCTATCAACACACAAATTTACACACATATATATACAGACCACTTGATCATGAGTACCAATTTGGAGCCCAATCGGACTTTTCTTCTCTTTTTAATAAATAGAAACACACTGATAGGGAATGTTCTGTCTTTCTGATAGAGTGATAGATTTCCAGCAGGTTATATGTGGTCTCTTGCTGCGCTCTGGTGGTCATTTGGTGAAACAGCTACAGGTGAATTATTCTAAATTAAAGCTCTGCTGAACTTATTCAATCTTGCTTGTCTTGCTTAATTGAAGATCTTTATCCTTCTTGGTCATGCTAGTCAGCCACCTGGGTCATTCTTGTTTATGCTCCACCCACTTAATTTTTTTTTTTATTTGCATAATATGCAAAACTTACTTTTGAGATCTTGTCCTTGGCTCCTTGACCAATCATGACATGTTTGGTGTCAAACAGTTCAGCAGAGCTTACTCCTCAATAATTATTAAAAAAATCTTTACATTTATAAACAATATGGCCGCCATATGCAACTGAGTTCTACCATGGTGCAGTAAAATGTCTTTCACACTTATAACTTTTGAATGCTTAACCTGACACTAATACCACTTCAGTCCTTTGATCATTACATGATTCTCAGATACCCTGTCAGTTTAAGTAGACATACACCCCTACGGGGCGGGGCCAATGCTCGATAGCTGTTTCTCTAGAACCATACAAGCTATCAAGGTCATCCTAGCCAATTATCATCTATGGCCCATGCACTAATGGTACACCAAATGAAAATTTGATATGGACACTTTTGTGGTCACTATTAGCCAATCACATTCCAGCAAGCTTTTAACAGGCGGAATGTTAATCAGGTCAAAACTTATATACTATATACGGGTTATTTATATGCCCTTTTTATGCCTTGTGTTTTTTCAATTTAAGAACTGAATTTGTGTCACCAAATGCCCACTAGAGTGCAGTAAGACACCACATAAAACCTGATGAACACTACAGCTCAATTTATCAATGCTTTTCAACTAGTTTACTCACACCACTCATCTAGCATTGCCATTATGGTCTTTATGGTCACGCTGGTCACCCAGCTTGGTTATGCTGGCCATCCAGCTTGGTCATGCTGGCCATTCACAGTGGTCATTATGGTCCTGCTGGTCATTCAGCTTTGTCCTCATAGTAATGGTGGTCTTCCAGCTTGGTCATACTGGCCAACCACCTTTGCCATGCTGGTCATCCAGTTTGGTCATTATGGTCTTCCAGCTTGGTCAATATGGTCAACAAGTTTGTCATCCAGATTAGTCATGCTGGTAATCTAGCTTGGTCTTCACGGTCATGCTGGTCATCCTCATCCAGTTTGGCGATGCCGGTCAACCGGCAACATGTTTTAAGCCTAACTGGCCTCCAGGGGTCTCTTTGCCTGTAACGCTCGAACCCCGTAAATTGCCGCTTGCGGCTATATTTTACCTTGTGTTCCTGCAGGTGGCTCTGTCTGAGTGTTCTCACCTTTGTGTTCTTCCCCCATGTGACTGTAATCTGTAGCTCCGCCCCCCTTGTTACCTGTTTTCCCAGGTGTCTCTCAGTTTCCTTCCAAGTGTATTTATACCCCAGTGTTCCCACGTTTTCTTTGTGATCTCTCTTTGTTGATTGTATAGCGTTTTCTCTTTTATTCTCCTTCTCGTTCACTCTCCTGTTTTTTTTCTCTTGTTCATTTCCCTAGTTTGTTTCTTATTTGTTTCTTGTTTTGAGTTTAGGTTTATATTTCCTGGTTTATGTTTCCTCGGTTGTTTTGCTAGTGTCACATATTAGCTATTTTTTCTCCTTGGTTCTATGTGCTTCTGCCCTCTGTTTTCCTGTTTATGTGTTTAATGAGGAGTCTTTTGTGTGATATTTGCTGTGTAGTCGGCAGGTTTTTCTTTCTTCTTCATTGAAGTAGTTTTTTTTTTAGTTTTTTATAGTTTTTTTTTTTTTGTTATGATCTTAGTCATTTGGTTTCCCAGTTTAGTTTTTTGAGTATTTTGCATTTCTGGTGTTTTGTTTTCTGTTTTGCTTTTGTTTATCTTGTTTCTTTATGTTAAATTTATATTAGTGCATTTACGTCCATCCTCTCCTCCTTCCTGCGTGACAGCTATCCTCCCTGTTTGTTTATGTTTTTTCCGGTGTTTGTTTTGGTTTATTCAGTTGTTTCTTCGTTTGTTTCTTTGTTTAATAAATCTTCACCCCTTATTACCTGCATTTGCGTCTGCTTTCGCGTCCTCTCCCTGCTCCTGCATCAAAGACTGACACCCTCACACTTTCCATACATAAGAAAAGGGTAAAAAGAAAAAAGTGTTATGTTTTTTTTTTTTGAAGGCATATAGTTTGAATATCTGCATCGCTTCATTTAATCAATTAATTAATTAATTAATTTATTTTACTGCTGCAGTTTAGCTGTAAAATAAAATTGTTATAAAAATGGGAAGTATATAAATGGACACAGAGACTAGCATAAATTATAGCAATTCAATTCAGTCATAATTGTGACTGAAGCGGTGAGGCTAAATCCAGGCGGCAGGGCTCTGGAGACCTCCCACCAGGGAAATAATTCTCAGCCTGGGAAAGAAGCTGCTGCACTCTCACACCCCAACCACCCTGCTGATCTTTATGAACAGTGGGGCTGCTTATCAGGAGCAGAGCGTGGTACTGTATTGTGCACTATACAGTCACTTTTTAACCAAGGAGAACCAAGGAAAAAGGAGAGGGGAAAAAAAACGGGGATTAGATTGCATCCTCTTTCATAGCTGAAAGTTCATGTTTGCTTGGCATTTCAGTTTTAATTTCCACACTGTTGACATTTCCTGGAAGATGAGGATTTGCATCTAGAATGATACATTATTCTGGGAAGATGAATGCGGACGTGCCTCACCGCAGCTCACTATTCTTTATCGTGAGGTGAAACATTTCAATCAAATGGCCGTGAACTTTGATGAATAGAATTGAAAATAATTTATTTGATCACAATTTCCACCAGGCCTGCTGGGATAGGCTCCAGCACCCCCGCGACCCTTAATGGATAAAGCGGTTGATAATGACTAATGACTTGAATTTCCACCAGAATTTACTGACACAAGGTCATAGAGAGAGCTCTATAGCAGGTTCACAGGAATTTCAGGGCTGAACGTGACACATGATGGCTCCAAGCTGTTAACTGGCCTCCTTCACGGCCTGGAGATTCAATAAATGGACGGCTTATAAAAAGCAGAGTCTGGCTTCCTATTCTTTATTGTGTTTATTGTGTTGCCTCGTCTCTCTCCAGTCAGTGCTACACTGTTTCTTCTCTTTCTGTTTCAGTGCGAGTTTAGATACAGTTGGACAGCGTTTCCTCTTTAGCTGCCATGGTCATCACACTGGAGTGAGACTAGATCAGACACTCCCCTTCACTCCTTTTTTTTCCATTTAAGCGCACTCCTCCTCTGGCAGCTGTCTCTGGTGCCAATTACATATGGAAGCAGAATGGATGGAGCTCATTTACGGTAGCATCTGCACTTGTTTGCACTTGTTTGCACACTGTCATTCTCACCTCATCATCTACCCTCTCTCTCTCTCTCTCTCTCTCTCTCTCTCTGAAGGTTTGTACTATTGTTGTCTGATCGTTGGAAGATTCTCTGTAATTACAATTATCGTCACACGAAGTTGCAGACACTCGCTCCGTAAATGTCTGCAGCAGTCCTGCAGTCCTGCCCTCTTCTCTCCTCTCCCAAAGTTTGAGCTGAAATGAGTTGTGCTGAGTTGTAGCAGAGTGTTTTTACCGTGAGAACCTGTGTTGGGAACAAAAAAGCTATCCTTCATTTTCACCTTGGCTGAGGTCCTCCGGAAACACCAGCTCCCACAGCGCAATCATATTTTTGCAGGAAATTTATGAGCGCTCCCGGGCAAATATAGAGGAGGACAGACTCACTTTGTGTGAAATTAATCCATTCCCTCATCACTGAAATTGCGTTCCAGGACCTTGTTAGTCGGAGAGACGTTCTTAGAGTTAATGTTTTTACAGGTAGGGCTCTGAAATATGCGCACAAATGATATCTGGGGGAAGATTTATTTAAATAAAACTAAAGATTCAGTTCATACAGTGTATAAACATCTTCACTGTATTCATTTGTCTTCACCGATTTTAGAGGAACTGTCACCGATTTCTTATTGCACCCCATTAGCGCACGGAGACCACAGCACGCTCGATTGAAAAATGATAGGTGTAATGCATTCCAGGACTAACTGAGAGCTTTGGAATGGATCATTAATGTTATTAACATTAGCCTCTTTCGCATGTTTTCATTGGGAAAAGGTTGGCCCTCTTACTAGTTCATTAAAAATGGCTTACATGGTATTAAACCGCTCTTAATAAAGCAGCAACATTGATTTATGATAATTTGGCATTTCGCATTAAGTGCTGCTCGGGTTTTTATTTATTTATCTATGACATCCCGTGTATTTATTTATTTTTTTGCCGCTTCTTCTACAACCTTGTGGCTCTCTCTGTACCTGTAATTGAAACGGTTTTGCCCTCACTCAGCCATCCATCATGGGAGAGTGATTGATAGAGGAGAGGTGAAGGGCTAGTGTAGCTCCTCTACAATCCCTCACATTAAAGCCGAGAGATACGCGGGCTGGCTTTTCCCCAGAGTCTGGCAGGAAGGAGATTAAAGTGTTTAATAATGGGATGGTGAAATTAAAAAGACATTGTGAGTGCATAGGGTACCGATAGCTAATAAGCTAATACCTTTAACGCTCTAGGACAATCTGGGATTCGCAATTATCTTCAGAATGCTTGATTTGCGGTGAGTATTTCATTCGCTTGCGATATGCCATTGATGGATATACTGTAGATGTTTGTCTTACATGTTTAATTAGTGAGTTTGTCATCCAATTACAGCAAACTATATACAGGGGTTGGACAATGAAACTCAAACCTGAAACACCTGGTTTTAGACCCCAATAATTTATTGTACCGACAGACAGTTCTGGTGGAAACAGAAGAGTTGAGGTACACATTGAATTCTGCCGTGATTTGAGCAGCCGTGGTTTTATGTTTTTTGACTACAATCCGGGTTAGCACCTGAACATCCCTTTCAGACAGCTTCCTCTTTCAGCGTCCACAGTTAATCCTGTTGGATGTGGTTTGTCCTTTTTTGGTGGTATGCTGACATTACCCTGGATACCGTGGCTCTTGATACATCACAAAGACTTGCTGTCTTGGTCACAGATTAACCTTTTTGAACTCTGGTATGTCACCCATAATGTTGTGTGCATTGCAATATTTTGAGCAGAACTGTGCTCCTACCCTGCTAATTGAACCTTCACACTCTCACACACTCTTACTGGTGCAATGTGCAATTAATGAAGATTGGCCACCAGGCTGCTCCAATTTAGCCATGAATCCTCCCACACTAAAATGACAGGTGTTTCAGTTTCATTGTCCAACCCCTGTATGTAATTTGAGTGTTGATTTGTTGGATGTTTTGCAGTGTTTTGCTAGTTTGACTTTACTACATGCATTATTCTGCATGCACTGTTTGTTTATGTGGTAGTTGAGATAATTGAATGACGGCGCTGCAAATTACGTAGTAACTTGAAGCTGTAAATTTGGGACGGCTCCATCTGCCGTGGTCCTGTTGTAATTAGAAACAATATGAGTTACGCCTGCCAGCTTTCTGTTTTTCATTAAGCCGCAGAATGTCAGCCAAGAGCGGGATGATAAAGGAAGGTAAAGTTTGTTACGCAGGTCTAGAGCATGCTGAGGTGACACTTTAGTTTGCTCCTAATTGTGTCATATTTTATTCATGTAAATTGCGGAAAGGCCGTCACAGTCCAGCACGTCAGTGTGGGTCATCTCCACCTTTGACGTGGGACTAATAGTGTCCCATCACCCGAATAGACCTGGATAGTGGATGATTGGCCTGTAACACAGGGTGTGACTGAATTAAAAAAAAGAGAGAGAGAGAAAGGAATGTCGGCTCACCTTACTCCACTGTCCTCAGATTACCATGTCCTCAGAAGGCCGTCAGTGTAGCTGTGTACCGGTCACCCACTTAGGCAGATGGATGGGGTGTATCTCTGACACTTAAACTACATGGCCATCAGAGTCGCCTAGCGGAGATAAATCAAAGATGGGTGATAAATGCCCTTCCTCCTGCAGGCTCCTCGCAGGCAAACTGCTCCGTTTAAGACATCAGAAAGGAGGGAAGAGAATTATGAAAGGAGCTTTGATTGGCCTCTCTGTGCAAGTCTTCTCTTTCATTCTTTCATTTTTTCATTACAGATTCACAATCCCCCCATAAGCATATCTGTTAGAAACCATTTGTTTTACAACGCACTATTAATGTATAGATCACCATTATCCAATAAAAGCAGAATTAAAGAGATGACCTCAAAACGGTTCCAGGGGAATAAATCACAGGAATTAGTGTGTGGGAATCACTAGAGTATGCAGGCTTTATCATCAGGATAAATTGCCCCCTATATCATATTATTGCATTCTTTATTATAATTACAAAATCAAGAAATGCTCATTTTCATGTTTTATAAAAAAAATAGCAAAACATACAGAACAGAATAAGAAGGAAAAAAAAATAAATAATATTATAATAATAATTTATTATGTAATAATAAACAACTAAAAGTTGTTTGAAATGTCAGTTGAGTACATTGTCCTAGTAGTAGTTTTTTTTTGAGATTTTTATAGATGCTTTTACAAAAGGGGAATGTCAAAAATACATGGTCACATAAAAACTCCAGATATTTAGATAAAATAGTATTACTGACCTCATAATCACACATCTGAAACACATTTTAACACATTTTTAGTTTTAGAACAGATCATGTTGAAGAAAATCATGTATTTTAAAAGTCTGTAGTCTATAGATTATTTAGGGCCCTATCTTACACCCTGTACCAGGCATATTGCAATGCTCTTTGCTATCTTACACCCCGCTTACAGTCAACAGAAAACACAGATGTGCTAGTGACTGAAAAAAACCTAGTCAGACGTTCATTGCTATCTTGGCGGTGATTTGTCGCAGACAAAGGCCCAACATGTGTACACCCACATAGCGAGTGCCAGTTGGCAGTTATGCAAACTTTTACATGAGCAATAAACAGAATAATTGAGTGTGAACAAGCACGTCAGTATCCTCTGCTGAGAAAAGTTGGACAAATCCAGGTAGCTGCACCCCTGAAATACTGTAGCAATGACCCAAAGTTAGAGCACACTTGGCATCTTACAGGGAATCGCAAGTTTATTGCATGTGACACCTAAAACACACTCATAATGAATTGAGAGAATTAGCACATGCCTTTTGCTCGTTTCGAGTCACACACAGCATACTTTTCCTGCTGTTTCAATAGCAAAGACACAGTTGATTGTTGCCTATAGAGTGCTAAAAGTCCTGCAAATTGTGAGTGTGAATGATGTTTTGCCACTTGTGGTTTGAAGCATGGTGTTGGGAGCGTCTGTTCAACCTAAATCCCTGCTTTAATTGAATCTTCTGGATGGCATATTTAGTTGCTTGCTGCTAAGCAATGACAAAAACAGATGAAAAGAAAAACACATACTAAAAATGGCTTTTGAATGTTTATTCAAATACATACAGTATAATAAAAGGCCTATAGTCATTCAGACAGAATTCTTTGTTCTTGTGTTAGATGTGTTGAATAGGAAGCAAATGAAGAGAGAGAGAACATTTTACCTCAAGTGACATCTTTCTTCCCACCAGTTTACCCTACTGTTTGTGGAGTAAATGTGTGGGGCAGCTTGATAGTGCTCAGAAGGAGTCAGCTGCCTCACAGTTATATTGGGATGTATCGATATAAGTCTATGTGTTTGGCCTTTTTTTGCTGCAAAATAATGACCCTAAGCGGGAAATATCTTCCACGTTGCTTCTTGAGGCTTGACATAATCGAAATACAATGAATGGGCATTGACTATAAAATGAAATACGTTATCGACTATATAAGCCTTTCAGCATTAAATCAGACTTTGGGGTGCTGCATGAGAAACAAAGTAGAGAACAACTGAAAAGCGCATGTGATCTGTTGTTAAATCACTGGCAATTGCTCCGAGCAGTAAGTGTTCAGTATGTGCTGCTCAGCTGGTGTTATTTTAGAGCTTTTCCAGTACAGCAGCGTGGTAGATGTGGAGGCTGATGGCCCTGAAGTGCTTTTCTCTGCAGGGTCATGCTGGTCGGGGGTCTCTCACTTCTTTGCTTAAATCCTCACTCATACATACACACACACACACACACACACACACACTCAGACATATGCGTACCCATCATCCATACTTACACACACACTCCCCTACCGTCTCATCATTACAGCAGCAGATCCACCGCTGTGGCCCTCTCGCTGGCTGAGAGATGAGTCTTATTGTTTTAGACGTGTTTAATGATTTATTTACTGCCTCAGCTGAGCATGACTTAAAATTAGCAACAAAACAGCTCCTGCAGCCAGTGTGTCCTACTAGCATCTTTTTAAGGGTGGAGAGCAGCACCCGGGAGCCTCTGCCCTGTCTTCCACCCCACTGACTCAGCTCAGGGGCCTATAACATCATTCCCACCCCTGCTCCCACAGCTACTTCTGGAAACAATGCTTTAAAATTGCAGCCATAACTACACAAGCCATTAACCATAATAGTAGACAAAGCTGTGCCAGGAAGTTTGAGATACCAGGCTGTTAACTTCTCAGTTATTTGTCGGGCTTGGTTGCGATTCAGATTTTATTTTCCACTCTGTTTTTGGCTGGCACAGATTTTGCCTGCATTTTTATATGCTTTAGTCTGCTTGCAGTATTAGTTCTGCTTGTTTTGATTATTTTAAACAGTTTTTAATCTGGTGTGGTGGAGTCATCCATCTGATACAGTGAGCTCCACTGACTCTGACAAGGCCAGCATGAAAACAGCTAATTATGCACTTAATACATAAAATAGACAAACAGGCAAACATTTTAATACTAAATCACATGTTGAGCCCCCCTGAGGGACAGCTGTACACATGCATTTGTTGACAAGCTGAAAAATAGAGAAGTGATGGAAGACGAGGTGCTATAATATCACAATATTTTTCAAATGTGATTTGTGCCAGAGTCGATTGTCCGTTTGCGTGGACGACTCTAGCCAGACACCGCCGGTCCCAATCATTAACACCTACTAATGTGAGCTGTGCGTGGTTATGCCTTTTGTAATGTATTGTTATTACCGGATTTTTCTGACTAGAAGGCAGAAATTATATTATTTTTCAAAAATAAAGGGGTGCGCTGTATGTATAAATTCTACCATTCAGGTTGTAAGGAGCAGTCAAGCCACTCTGCTCAAGCACAGCGTTATAACAAAGTTTCAGTAAAGTTTCTTCAGCGCTGAGGATTTAGCATTAGCGCTAGCTCTTTCACCGTTCAGAGGTAAGCATACCGGACTTTAGTCTGTACGTTTACCATGGTAAAACAAGCTACGTGGGGGACATGGCTAGCTGATAGTGCCCTGGGATACTAAGTGCTTGGCTAGCACTGCTAACCGTGGCTGTCTAATCGCTGCTAACTGTAACTGGGGCTTGCTAAGTGTTTGCTAACCGCAGCTAGTGCTCACCCTAATACTTCCAAAATACTGGAATTCTAGGCTTACTGTAAATAAACAGAAGTGCTTTATTCACCCAAATAAAGGATAAATCTGCGTAGATTCATTTCCAGTGCTCGTTTAACTTAGATCTTTTAGTTTTGTTTCAGTTTCGTTTACTTAGCAGACTTAGAGGGGTTTCAAACACACTACTTCATGATCAATAACCCAACACTTTAGCCACTTTTTAAAGCTATTATTTAAAAGGTAAATTTGCTATATGATAAGTAAATTTCTTTTCATTCTTTGTTTCTACTTTTATTTTTATAAAGGAACACATAAGGAGTCTTGTCATAACTTAAAATTGTTAAACAAACCAAAATACTCTGTAAAGCATTTAGGTGCTTTTATCTGGGAAGTGATTAACTTGCTGTTTCTGAGGCTGGTAACTCTGATGAACTTATCCTGTGCAACAGAGATAACTCTTGGTCTTACTTTTTTGGGGCAGCCCTGATGAGAGCCAGTTTCATCTTAATGTTTTTGGTGGTCTTAAAATTCTTAAAATGTTTTAAATTGACTGAACTTCATTTCTTAAAGTATTTTATCTTCACTTATTTCAGTAGGTCTTGCCATACATAATATGTGTTAGTTGTATTGGGGTATTGGGTTTGTTGGTGTTCAGTTTCAGACAGAATTTCGGAAGGATCCAAAGCTCGGTACTTTGGGTCAGGTAAGGTTGGGGCTGACCTTTATCAGACTTTATTACAGTTGGTACCAGAATGTCAGATCCGATTAAATCTGTCCTGTGCCATCAGATGTATAAGATTACTCCCTCCTCCTGTCCTCTTCCTGTTGGCTCGGTCTGTAATGATCTGAGCTGATAAGAGCTCAGAGGTAATCACTGTTGACAGACAGGTCTCACAGGTGCACATACTGTATGCTTCTGATTGTATTCGGACATTGCTGCATTGCTGCGGTCCTTCTGTTTTGACAGCTTGTCTGTGGGCAGAACTCTCTACGTTTTGCAGGGTACTGAGTGCTCTCTAAGCAATTAATCTACCACATGGACATGAATTATAGATATTCTGTGCTTAGTGGGGGTGTAGTATCGCTGCATGTCTCACAGTCTTAGGTTAACTAGTATGTTCTTTATATTTAAGAAAAAGAAGAAGAAAACTTTCACACTGTCGCTCTCTCTCTCTCTCTCTCTCTTTCTCTGTTTCATTTCTTGTTCTAATTCTCTCCTTTCGTTTTATCTCCTTCTGTCATTAGTCATTATGCTTGTCATTTGATCAGCTATAAATCCTCACTCACTTCATCCAAAAACATTTTAGAACGTCACTGTATTGCTCTCTCTCTCTGTTGCTCTCTCTCTCTCTTTCAGCGATGTAGTCTTAGGAAAAGCCTCTGATAATCCCCATTACCCTCATTATCTCCTTCGCTTGATGAGCTTTTACATCCCATTCAGACATTCGCATCATTGGTGTAGGGTTCCCCAGCGAGAGAGACGGCAGGACCACGCTGGCTTTGTTCCAAAACGCTAGACCGTCACCGAAGACGCGATGACACCGTGCGCAGAGAAATCATCTGCCAGAAATAACAATTCGGTAAAACGTTAATAAGCCTGCTTAGAAATGGATACTGCCTCCGTAACTAATTCCCACCGTATGCAGCTTTAATGCAGATTTTATGAGCTTGTTTTCTTCCTCCAGTTCAGTGCGATTTATCAAAACTTCTCATTCAGCTTAATGTAACCTCAATCATTTAATTGTCTGATAGATTTTCTGCTCCTCACTTGCTGCTATTGCAAAAAACCTCCATTTAATTCAGCCCCTAAGCTTCAAATATGTAAATCAGTATTGCCTGCTAATGTTTAGGCTTTTGCTCAGAGGCTTGCAAATGAAACAAAAGGAAAAAAGCAGCCCCTCAGCTTTGTCTTAGGTAAGAGTTATTGATCATATTTTAAATGCAAACCGTGCCGGCTGTAGCTGCGGTCTTTGATATTCTGAGGGTGATCTGGCCTGTAGCACTTCATGGAAGCCCCTGTGATGTGGAATGTTGAGCACGGTTTATGAGCTGCGTAGCGCAGAGGATGAGTGTGGATAGAGGCTGTGATTTCTGCATGTGGGGCTCTGATAGATCCAGCTATGGCTTTCATTTTTTGGGGGTTCAGGCAGAGCGACTTTGTAAATAGCTCCCCATCGCTGCGTGTATTGTCCAAACTCCCCCCAGAAGCCTGTCTGTGTGCTCCCCGTCACGCCAGCCATTCTGCCTGCTTCAAATCCATTACTGCTGCCAGCAACAATACATCTCCCACACACTGTGTCCCTGCAGGAAGGAGCAGAGGTGGCCTGGAAAAACAGCTTATGTCATCAGGAATTTTACTGTCCGCAGATCGACTTTATGACTTTGAGATGAACTGCAGTTTCCTCTTGCTTTAGACAGGTCAGCTCGTGCTTTACTTCTGCGAAGGCTAACACCAGCTATTAGTAATAACGACTGCCAGGGGAGGAGTGATGGTGGCAGACTTCACTCCCTCTCAGTTCTTTTGTTCTTCTGGCTTCCCTTTGATTCCCGATGCATATGTGTACAGTGGAGGCAGATCTGAGCTTTGTTGTGTTCCCTAAATGCCCATTATAGAGGGAAGAAGCACATTAAGAAACTAAACCTCACGCTGTGCTCAGTCGGCTCCTTTATCTTCCGCCTCTCGCATCTCCGCGATTTTAGAAAAGTGGCTGTCCCCGAGTTTTCCACCGGCAATCATTCAATTATGTGTTATCGTTCAAAAACATAAAGTCTAGCGTCAAGCAGAGAAGTCTTATCACGGTTAGTTTTAATTAGAAATCTGGCGAGAAAGGGACACTGACAGGAAGGCTGTGTTTCTTTCTTCAGAAGACCTTCATGCATCATTAAACAGCAGGCAGGCAAAAAAAAACGGACCTTTCAAATTGAAACAGCAAATAGCTGAAAGGAGTGGGTGACCCAACAACCCAGAAGACAGACATTGACTTTAGAATCAACATTGTTTCCTCCCTCAGGGCCTGAATAATTCATACCCACCTTTATTTATGTGGTAACTACACTTTAACTCATAGCAAGTGGTTATACTTAAGGTGTTTAGGACATTAACTTGCTGTCAAAACCCAATGAGCTCTTTGTATCATGGATTTCACAAAAAAACACATAAATTACTTTGAGATTTTGGATCCATGTTGTATCTTCACCATATCCTAAAGATATTCTGTTGGATTCATATCCAGTGAGTGGGAACACCACTAAAGGAAAGAACACTGGGCTCACTGGTCATGCTGGAAGTAGCCATTAGAAGATAAAGGCAAATTGTGTCCGAGAAGGGATGCACATGGTCAGCATTTAAACACAACCAAAGTGGGAAAAGAAAACATTCCCTCACACCATTACACCAACTGCACCTAAACTACATTTTTTCAGTCTTCCACCTGTTGAGCCTTTGCTTTCTCTTCTTTACTGACATTACAGTTTCTGACAGACGTCCATCTACCTCAAGGTTTAATGTATTGTGCATTTTTTAGGTGTTTTTCTGCTCACCAAAATTGTACAGAGTGGTTATTTAAGTTGCTAAAGCCTTTCTGTCAGCTTGATCCACTCTGGACATTCTCTGTTTCTGATCACTCCCAACAAGATGCTCTCATTTTTTCTATTTTCCCATTTTCTCATAACTGTTAGTTATGGGATGATGTTTGAGTACATTCTCGAGAATATTGTGTTTGAAATCCCAGAAGATCACCAGTGCTAGAAATACTCAAACAAGACCATCTGGAACCAAAAATGCCATTGCCAAAATCATTGAAATCACACTTTTCTCAAGTCTATTTCTCAAGGCCCTTCTGCAGTGTTGAAGCCCCATATCAAGTATTTATCATGGTGTTATCGTATGTCTTTTATCTGCCTCTTATCTGTAATTGGTGTGTTTGTGTATCTATCTCTGTGTTGTGTGACTGTGGGACATTCGTGAAATCAAGGACTTACTTCATTGTATGATTGTGGAATGCTTGTAAATGCAGCCTTTCAGTTAACCTTGCTTTTTCAGCAAAGGATCAGGCACCAGGATGTGAAGGAAATCTCTACTCTTATTCATATTTAGCTTCCTAACTTTGGATATGACTCACATTCATTTCCGCAACAGGCAGCAATCAAAAGTGCAGACTTTACAGACAGATTCAGGTTTAATTTTTTTTTACCATTTTTGAGGGCTGTATTATCACAAAGACATTAAAGGTCTCTTTCCACTGTTTTTTTTATTTGTTTTAAAATAAAAATTAAAATGTCTAGTTGTGGTCTCTAGTATGAATGAATGCCATGTGAGCTGTTTTTTTTGTGTGAAAAAAATGGTGCTTTAGTCAGGTGGAGGAGTATGGGCACTGCGAGGCAGTGAGACGAACAACAGTTAGAAACGTTTTAAAATAAAGATATTTTTACACTAATAACAGTCTTTGCAATGTCGTATGTTACTTTACAACATGTGTAATGCCCTGTTAAGTGCAGTTCAGCCACTGACTTAGTCTTAGAGTCTCTGTAAAATGAGAAATCCACCGAAGATCCTATTTAAACCTATGTAATGACACCCCGATTTTTACTTTAAACTAGTCTAAACAGAACTGTTCTAAACAAGAACCTACCTATCTCAGTTGTAATTTGCTGGTTGTGTTCTATAGATAATTTCAAACTATTTGTTCCTTAGCTCTGAATTACTGAACAAATATAACACTAATGTGTTATTTGCACAAATAACCCAGGAACGAACTTCAGCCATGCTGTTCCTAGTGCAGTTAGCTTCTGACGAGACAGCATCTCTGTGTGGCTTTAGCTCTGTCTGTGGGCAGTCGAGAGCCAAGGTGGGCGAAACTATAAATACTAATTCATGGGTGCTTTTCCTGAACATTTTCTTTTACTAGCTACTGCAGACAGTGGAGGTTGAGGAAGAGTTCCATGTGCAGCATCCATATACAACCTATATAGAGACCTATAGTATTTCACAAAGAACAAGAAAAAGTGGATTGAAGCAGAAGGACACCTTTAATAAAATATAAGAAGATAAGAAATATTGTATTCAAAGCCTTGGCGCAATAATCGACTCCAGAGATCATTGTATGAATGAGTAAAGTCTTCCCAAAACAGCCTAATTTCTTTGTGACTATTATTCATAGCTTCTATGTTGCCTAAAACCAAAATTGTGTGTTTATTTCATGAGTAGAGAGATACAGAGGTACAAAGTTTTTTTTTTTTTTTTTACTTAAATGAAATCAGGCCCGGTCATTTCTGGAGATACGTAGTTCCATAAATCCAAACTGGCACGTCTTAAATGTATTAATGTCTGTTTCACAGAGGCATTTAAAAGCTCTGCTTCCAGACACATATGAAGCTATAAATCAAACCGTTTCTCACTTTCTGATGTACAGAGGACAGTATAATTGCTCTCTTTACTGAGTAGAGAGTGCAGAAAGCCTAACCTAGCCGCTGTATGAAAGGGTGGCCTCTGCTTTGATTAATAGTTGTTTTTACACTGCTCTCTCGCTGCAGATTTGCCCCTCCTGACTCCTCATGAATCATTGTATATTTTGTATCTTCTGGTTGTTTTGTGTAATTATTTCAGAGTTTTACCCCCAACATTCAATAGATTACTTGTCTCCTCATTCATGAATATACATGGCTGTTATAGATGATTGACCATGCATGCCAAGTGGATATCCCCAGCAGTAAAAGTTAAAATTGAAAGCGTATTTCTTGACCACAGCTCAGGCTCAGAAACGTAGCCGTTATAGCAGAGGTCATTCTAAGATTGCCCATGAACCAGAAGCAGCAGTAGTCAAACAGCTTTATTAACTCTAATGAAAACTTTATTAAAAGGGATTGCACTGGGATTGGTGCTTTAGAGACGGGGAAAATGTCAGCGCAGTATATTGTTGCTGTCCTAACAAATCCAAGTTTCTTCAGATGATAACAGGAGAAGGCAGACACTGTTCTCAAAGTGTTGTTCAGCTTATTTTTTCAGTCTGTTCATGCTTTTAGCTGTAGCCAAAGTTAAATTAAGAGCAGTATTGTTCTTTAGTAAAGATTTAAACTTCTCTCTAAAGCATCTCTCTGAATATTACTGGAGTTGCTTGCTCAGCTAAGTGCACAGCTTACACTAGTGGGGCAGTTTATGGTCCTAAAAAAAAGAGTCTAAAGTGTTGGGTAAATTGTGGCTGTGTTGGGTCAGCAACAGTACTCAAATGGGCTGTAGTGTTCAAGTGATGATTGAGCCAAAGGTTTGCCAAGAAAACATTCCCCTCACAATGCACCACCTTTAGCAGTTCTGTAGTTTTGGCTGAAGAAGAGTGTAGTTCAGTTCACCACTGAGAGCCTCAATGGTCAAATGAATCTAACACCAGTCATTAACACAGAAAAAAAAGAAGTAAGTTCTCTCTCTGCTGTGATTGGATGCCTAAGCTGCCAGGGAATGTGTGCAAATAAAGAGGACCCCATCCACATACAGCTGTGGAAAAAAATTAAGAAATCACTTCAGTTTCTGATTCAGATTTCTGATTTTGCTATTTATAGGTATATGTTTGACTAAAATGAACATTGTTGTTTTATTCTATAAACAACAGACAACATTTCTCCCAAATTCCAAATAAAAATATTGTCATTTAGAGTATTTATTTGCAGAAAATGAGAAATGGCTGAAATAACAAAAAAGATAAAAAGCTTTCACACCTCAAATAATGCAAAGAAAACAGGTTTAGAAATCAATATTTTATCACATTTTATTTGCATCTTGGCATGTTCTCCTCCACCAGTCTTACACACTGCTTTTGGAAAACTTCATGCCACTCTTGGTGCAGAAATTCATGCAGTTTAGCTTATTGGTTTGATGGCTTGTGATCATCCATTTTCTTCTTGATTATATTTCAGAAGTTTTCAATTAGGTGAAATCAAAGAAACTCATCATTTTAAATGGTCTTTTATTTTTTCATTACATTTGGATAAGACTGGGACAGGTAATACAAATGTAAACACACCCAACAATCATTTAGAACATATATTTAAACCACTTCAGGAGGTGGTCTTGGACATAACATATGCATTTGAGCCATGTTATATCATTGTAAAGACACAATCAAAACTCCTCACAGTACAACTGACAATAATTGGCATGCAAGTATCCCTGAGCAAGTTAGGAGTGGCATAAAGTTGTCAAAAAGCAGTGTGTAAGACTGGTGGAGGAGAACATGCCAAGATGCAAGAACTCTGTAATTAAAAAACAGGGTTATTCCACCACATTTTGATTTCTGAACACTTACAATTTTATGAATATGAACTTGTTTTCTTTGCATTATTTGAGGTGTGAAAGCTCTGCATCTTTTTTTGTTATTTCAGCTATTTCTTATTTTCTGCAAATAAATGCTTTAAATGACAATATTTTTATTTGGAATTTGGGAGAAATGCTGTCTGAAGTTTATAGAATAAAACAATGTTTATATCACTCAAACATATACCTATAAATAGCTAAAACTGAAGTGGTTTCTGTAAATGCATCTAACTTTTCTTAACACTTGGCTGTTGACTATTGTGTGTGTTTTTTTTTTTACTTTTTTCAGTCTGTCTGCCTGTTTTAAATATTTTTTAGGATAACACTCAGAGAGCTCGCTCACAAAGATGATTCTTTATCAAAACAGAGGTGTTTGTTCTATGGCATCACTCAGAGAATCAACTGAAGTTATTTTCCAGAGTGTGGCTGAAAGCCTGTTGAAATTTTAATGAAGATTATGTAGTGAGATTACATTCCAGCTTTGTCCATTCCATTCATTATTAAAAATTCACACAGAGTAAAGAACTGCTGCTGAATTCGGATGATGATGAGGACTGTCTAAAATGGACAGATACTGACACATAAAGTCAAGGGATAGCAGTATGTAACGGCTTGGGAAAGCCCACAGCTGTATTTGTTGTGAGGTTGTATCTTGTGAGTGAGTTTTTTTTTAGCACAAGGCACTGTGAAAGTCATAAAACAGAGCATTCTTGAGCTTCTATGGGACATGATGTGATTTGATGTGTGGCTGTTGGCAAGTTTAGAATGTTCGGTCAGTTTTAATGAGCGAATATTACCTTTGCATAGATTTTATGGCATTGTCTTACACCATCCTCAGCCCCTGAATTTATTTCAGGGTTGTATTTTATAATTGCTCCTCGATGGCCATGTGCAGGCTGGCAGGCAGGGCCGCACGGCGTGTGGTGAGCTGCTTTGCCTGCCTAAAAGATGGATGGGTGTAATGGAGCGGCTTTGCTGTGGCTCCCTGCAGTTCTGCTCCATGCCACTGTAATTCTGTGCCAGGTTTAATGTCAGTGCATGAATCTGCCAGCTGATTTAGGCCACTTTTCAATGCTATGAATTTAAACATGAAATTTCACCTAAAAGCATCAAACATGTCTGAGTCTACCCATTGAATATTTCGAGTTCATTGTTTCAAAAGAAAAGCATGTTTACACAATTTTTGCAAAAATAAAAATATTAACCAATATTTTTGTTGTTTGAGATTATAGTTAGAGTTTAGTTTAAATAATTAAATGTGTTATAAATCACAGCTAGTCAGCTATTTATTAGAATTTAGCTAACGCTAACTAATTGAAGAAAGCTTTGTGAATTATCTATTTTTTTTTTCCTTAACATATTTTTCGCAATGTAAGGCGCACTGAAAATTCTTTAATTTGGTCAGAAATTGTCAGAGCGCCTTCTAATTCAGTGTGCCTTATGTATTAATTCTACCAGTCAGGTTGTAAGGGGCAGTAAATCCACTCTGCTGAAGTACAGAGTTATACAGGAGCTTTAGTTCAGTTCTTCAGCACCGAGCCTCGAGACTGGAGCAGTATTAGCATTATCCGCTAACTGCGCTAAGCGCTAGCACATTTGCTGTTCTAAGGTGAGTATTATCAGCCTGTAGCCTGCTGCTAACCCCGGCTAGCACTGCTGAAGCAGCATTAGCATTAGCCTTTGCTGCTAACCGCGCTAAGCGCTAGCTCTTTCACCATTCAGAGGTGAGTATATGGGACTGTAGTCTGCGTGTTTACTGTATTAAAATAAGCTACGTGGGATGAACTGCTAGCTAATATCACCCTGGTGTACTGAAACACTCAGGGTTCCTCAGTGTAGCATTGTGGGGTGTTATTAGTGGAAATCTGGAAATCTAATTACTGTAAATAAACGAAAGCACTTTACTCCTTTACTCACCCAAATAAGTTTCACCCAAAGTTTTCAGGAGACAAATCTGTGTAGAATAACATCCAGCACTCATTTAACTTTGAAAGAAAATATATATTTTTAAGAATGACTCTTGTTTACTTAACTTAGCTTAGCATTATAGGTCTTTTCACCCAGCAGCGGGATCTGCTGAATTAAAAGGGGAAAAAGGGTTGCATAATGTGCCTTATAATCTGGTGTGACTTGTGTATGAAAATAGACCAGAATATATATGTTTATTGATAGAGCGTCTTATAATCCGGTGCCCCCTTATAGTGCAAAAATCTGGTACAAAAGCACTTTTGTAGTTCATAGTTCAATTCTCTGTATGTCCGTAATTTCAATTCTCTGTATGTCCTGTACATATGCAGTATTGACAATAAAACTACATGACTTGACTTGACTTGACTTTGTAACACCGTTGGTCTGGGTTTTGGAAAGAGCTGGACACAGTGATCAGAATCATTTAGAGGTGAAAGTACTGTTGGATATAATACATATTATGCAGTTAAGTATGTTGGCCTGCTCTTTTCTATTCATGCCAATACAGCTGAATCTTTTTACTACACTGGTCCAGCTTCCAGCCACTTAAGCTGCGATTGGCTGAGAAGCAGATGTTGAAGAGCGGTCTTGTACAAGCACTTAAGATAATAAAATCTGAATAGCTGAATAGAGAGTGTGTTTGGCAGGCGCTGTGGTGTGGTGTGAAGCGAGGTGTACTGCCGCTGTGACATGCTAGAATTACTGTGTAGGATAGTCAGAGAGAGGTGACGGGGCAGACAGTGAGGCATTACAGCTCGCACGCCTGTCAGCCGTCCACCGCCTCACGCTGCCTGTTCGGCTGCAGCGCTGAGCTCCTGTCAGTCACACAAACGAGCACTGCATCTGTGGATGTATTTAACATGTTATTCTGTTTATTATTTATGATGGAATTCTGTCAACAATTCTGGATGCAGTACAGAGGTTAATCATAAATTAAAGCTGGCAAGGGTAGTAGGTGTGTGTGTGTGTGTGTGTGTGTGTGGCTCACAATTTATTTCCTTTTTCTGTCACAAAAAGTCTCAATCTGCTAATATTGATTTCTTTTGAGTTGTCAAATAAACAAAGCAAAAATCCATCAGTCTTGATGAAAAATGGCTATTTTGTTTAGGCTATATAAAGTTTGTAGGCTGCTCATTTGTCTAGTACTAATTGCCTGAAGTTGGTAATTGAAAACATATGCCAATGGGCAGATATGAGAGATGAGCCGGTTTATCACTGTTGGACAGAAAGACGTGCCACTTTTGGTTCCATAAAAAATAAATAGATATATAAACTAATGTATATATGAGCACTACAAGTATTTTCAAATGCATAATTCTTATACAAAAGCCATTTTTACTGATAATGACACTTTTGTCACTTTACACAGATTGAGGGAAAGAGAGAGAGAGACTGAAATGTCTCTATCCCTATCATCAATATATGCTGCTTCATTCCATTAAAAACTATAAACTCTATACCTCAGTAACTGTATAATGGAATAAACATATAATGTACCACACATCACATGTGATCATGTAATGTATCACATACAGTTCATTGTACCATATCGGTACTACACTGTCCTGTCTCTTAAATTGTCTCTTGTCTGCTGTATTTAATGTATTTACTGTAGTGTTATAGTTCTATGTTTGCACTTTATGTTTGTCTAGTGTACCTGTACTCAGATGTAATAACAATAAAATCCTCTTGATTCTTGACTTGACTTGCAGTTACATGGTTAGTGCATATGACATTTCTATAACAGTGTTTTTCAGCCTTTCGGTCATGGCCCCAAAATGTTGCTCTTATGTTCTGTTTTCCAAATGTAAGATATGACAGATATTGTTGTGAAAATAAAACATGTAGGTTCAGCTCATTGATTGGCCTGGCATAGTACATTCACACAACAAAGGTTGCACGTTTATTAGCAAGTTAGTTATAATAAAATTAGTGCATTGGTAAGTGAGATGTTTCAGTCTTATTGTGTAAGATTTGAATATTGTGAATTGGTAAATGAATAAAAACAGGGTCTTTTACAGATCCTAAGTAAATTAAAGTTAATCATTTTCGTTAGGGCCACAGTACATTTTGTGCTACTTAAAATGGCCCAGAATTTCGGCTCTTGCTCTTGCTAAAATAAAGACATTTTTTATAATAATAACAGTTTTTGCAATGTCAAATGTTACTTTACAACTAAAGTAACTGCTAAGAGCAGTTTAGCCACTGACCTAGTTTTAGAGTCTCTGTAAAACGTGAAATCCACTGGAGATCCTATGTAAACCTATTAAAACACACAGAGGTGGGTAGTCCAGGTCCAGAAAGTAAAATTCCATGAATTTTAACTTTTAACTAGTTTAAACAGACCTGTTTTGTTTCATGAAGAACAAGAACAAGAAAAGTGCATTTTAGTGGAAGGGCATCTTTAATTAAGAGCTTATTCTGAATAAAAGTGGAATATATTGTTGATTGTGTTTTTTTTTTTGTGTGTGTGTGTGTAACCAAATGTGTTTTTTCTTTGGCGTCATGCAAAGAACCAAAAAAATCCCGATCCCGAGCAGCACAGTGGTGATCCAGCAGCGGTCGATACCTGAAGTCATGCATGTGCTCAGAGTGTTCAGCTTTGAATGTGCCTCTGGCTTATAGCAGCTTTAAAACAAAATCCATACTGTGCTTATCTGTGATGGACAGTGGCTATCTGCTGCTGTTTCTTGTTGCAGCACGCAGCATTTGCCCTTTAGAAGTCTTTATCTGTTTCCACTGACAAAACTTTCTCCCCTACTGTCTGATAAACAGAAAAGCTCTGATGGTTTAAAAAAAGAGAATGAAAGTCTATAGGTCTTCTGCTGCTGTTATCTCCATACCATCATTTGTCTGTGTGCATGCTCGTGCGTTTGTGTGTGTGTGCATCTGTATCTCTTTTTTTGTGTATGTGTGTGTGTGTGTGTATCTGTGTATGTGTGTGTGTGTGTGTGTGTGTGTGTGTGTGTGTGTGTGTGTGTGTGTGTGTATCTGTGTATGTGAGTGTGTGTGTGTGTGTGTGTGTGTGCGCGCACTAGCCTACATTCACAAATCACGTAGCTGGCCAGCAGGTGTTAGATGTTATCTGGTTGCCTTGGGAAAGTTTCCTTTAAGAATAATGTATTGGAGTTGGGTGGCTGCCCTCCTGACACGCCCTGACTGTGAGCATGCAGCAGGCCATGTAGCAGAGTGTGATTTTATCACTATTTCCTGCCTTATAACCCTCCCCTGCCTGCACACACACTCACTCACACACTCAAACACACACACACACACACACACACAATTTTCCTGTACCCTGAAGGCATCCTTACGGTAAGTCCTCGCAGGGATTTACATCTTTCCCTCTAGTACAGATTGAGAGATTTCAGCTACTTTTTATATATATTTACATAATCATTTTCACTCTCTGTTTGCACCTGTTTGTGTGTGTGTGTGTGTGTGTGTATACAGTATATCTGTGTGTGTTTGTGTTTACATGTATGTGTGTGCATGTGTGTATGTTCTGGCAAGGGAATAGCATTGCTCTGCTTCTTTGCACAGCAGATGGTCAGCTGTGTTTTGTGCCTATTTCGGGGCTTAATAAAGATGAGGTTTATATACAATATAATTTAGAGTTAATGGCGTCCAGAGCTGTAAAGGAACACTGTAAACGTGGAACTGTAGCAGTCTGAGGCACAGTCTTTATGGAGAGGATTAATATTCTAATCTTCTGCAGAACGTTTGCTGTTTTTGTGGGAGAGAAGTCACTGAATCAAAAGCCAAGGTGTGCTGAGATCTCTCTGCAAGGCTCTGCATAAACCTGGTCCTGAACCCCTGCGTTCCGTTTGTGTGTTCTCCTCCATTTGAAAGGTAGCTTGAATGGAAATGACAGGCTAACACTGGCTGCTGTGCTTTGTATGGGGAAGGAGTGCAGACCAAGAAAAGACGGTGTGAATTTTTTATGGCTTTTGTTGTACAGTTCATCTCAGGGACTGGAAGATAACTGAATATGATGAATATTTATAAAACATTCAGGACTATTGTTTTTGGACAAATCATATTTTAGGAGAATACTACAAGATAAGATTAATGCGTGCGATTGTGTTCATTATTTGTGTGCAGTTATAGTAAAAATAGCAGTATGTAAACTGATCATGAAGGGAGAGTTTCCCACACAGATATTGGCCCTGGTCTCTGGAAAAAAGAATTAATAGACCACTTCAGTTTCTAAATCAGTTTCTCTGATTTTGCTATTTATAGGTAGATGTTTGATTAAAATGAACATTGTTGTTTTATTCTATAAACCACAGAAATTTCTTCCAAATTCTCAATACAAATATTGTCATTTAGAGCATATATTTGCAGAAAATGAGAAATGGCTGAAATAACAAAAAAAGATGCAGAGCTTTCAGACCACAAAATAATGCAAAGAAAACTATTTCATATTCATAAAGTTTTAAGAGTTCAGAAATCAATATTTGCTGGAATAACCCTGGTTTTTAATTACAGTTTTCGTGCATATTGGCATGTTCTCCTCCACCAGTCTTACACACTGCTTTTGGATAACTTTATGCCTGCACTCCTGGTGTAAAAATTCAAGCAGTTCAGCTTGGTTTGATGGCTTGTGATCATCCATCTTCCTCTTGATTATATTCCAGAGGTTTTTAATTTGGTAAAATCAAGAAAAAATATAACCATTAAGTGGTCTCTTATTGTTTTCTAAAGTTGTATAGTCTACATCTAGGCCTAATTCCTCTCTGGGAAACCAACCCGAAGTGTTACCTCAAGGGACGATGGCTTGGGAACCTTCACACCTGTATAAGTTGTGAGATATTTTCTTGTGAGTGAGGTTTAACACTGGCCAGCTCAAGGAAATACATCTTGAATTAAATATTACTTGAGATAGTGGGTGCCAGATGGATGGATGAGAGATTACATTCTATTCCTCAAGCCACAGTGTCACCAAGATCTCGGGAATATATTTTTCAAAAAGCATAGAATTGTCCGCGCAAACGGTCAGACGAATCTGGCAGAAATCTATCACATCCACATTAAATACAGAGAAAGCAAATCAGTGCAGCATTCTTTAGCTTCCATGGGAAATGCCAAAAGTCATGGGATATGACACTAATCCCATATCCCATGGCATTTCGCATGTCAGTGTACATTATATGTATCATTGGACAATTTTTATACCCTCAGTTGAATTTCCTGCTCTCATGAGAAAAATGTAAATCTCAAGTGGCAGAGCAGTGAATAGAAAGCATCCAGGCTGTATAGTGGATAACCTTGCACGCAGGAGAGAGGTGTTCAATTCCCATGTGGGCAAGACTTCTGAAGCTGCTGTTGCCCACTCTATTAAACTGTTCTGGATGAGAGTGTTTCTATAAATGCACTGAGAGAGTTCGGTGAGGGAAGATGTAGTACCAAAAACAGTCTCTCACCAGCTTAGATAGCATTCCATGCAAAAAAAAAAAAAACAGAAACGTGAAAGGAGAAAAGACGTCCTTGTGTCATTTTATTTAAAAACGGGCCATTATCATTTTGGCAAATATATTTTTAATGTTTTCTAGTTGTTAGTGCAGTAATTTCTGTACAAAGTGTAGCTTTCAATTTAATTGGATTTAAACCCATTTTAAAGCCATTTCAGAATAATTTCATGAATATAAGGTATATAAGAAAACTGATATGAGAATGAAGAGTAAAAAAAATGTGCATGAGAAGGATGAGACAAAAAGCAGCCTGCATATTTCACTACTTACAAACGGAAGAAGGAAAAAAGCCCCTTTGATAAGCAATGGAGGTTGTTTACTCATGTTTCAGCTCCTACTTACCAACACAGTCATGCATATACAGACACAATATTCTCATTTCTACTGAGCAGCCTGCCTGATAGCATTATTTAATTCATTGCTGGCACAAACACTTTGTCACTGTCAGCATTGTTTAAAGCAGATGGGCTCCAAGGCTGCGGTGGCTTGCTTAAGTAACCTTTGTGTTCTCTCTCTTTTATGAACTGTCATAACCTTTTACTGTCACAGCTCACGTTTCAAAGTTTGGATTCTGCATTTTAAATATAAGACAAAGTCCCTGTGGGTTGACTGAGACAGACAGCATTTATAACACTACTAATGTAACAAAGCAGAGAGAATAAAATCAGCACAGACAGTGCTGGAAAAACAAAGCACACAGAGCTGTGGTGACAGAAGTTCAGCACCACGGACAGAGAATGATGTGATAACGTAGAGTGTTATTTGAATCTGAGCGTTTTGATTGGAAGTTTTCTGAGTTCAATACAAGGTCAGATTAACATGCTGGTGTAACTCAGGGTTCCTGCGGGTCCTTTAAAAGTCGTAAAATGTCTTAATTTAAATTCCAGTTAATTATTAACTGTAAAATTGTTGTAGGTATTATATTTTGCGTTTAAAGATATACTAACGTTAGCGGCAAGCTAGATAAAATACTAACATTAGCAGCGAGCTAGCTTACATACTAACATTAGGAGTAAGCTAGCTAACATTAGCGGCCAGCTAGCTAACATTAACAGTGAGCTAGCTAACATTAGCGGCAAGCTACCTAACATATTAGCATTAGCAGCGAGCTAGCTAACATTAGCAGCGAGCTAGCAAAAATTAGCAGCAAGCTAGATAACATTAGCAATGAGCTAACTAACATACTCGTTAGTGGCGAGCCAGCTAACATCAGCAGAGATTTAGCAAACATGCCAACATTAGCGGCGATTTAGCAAACATACTAACATTAGCATGTGCTAGCCAACATACTAACATGAGTGAGCTAGCAAACATACTAACATTAGCGTAAGCTAACTAACATTAGCAGGGAGCTAGCTAACATTAGCAGGGAGCTAGCTGACATACTAACATCGACAAGCTAGGTAACATTAGCAATTAGCTAGCTATCATACTAACATTATCGGCGAGATAGCTAACATACTAACATTAGCAGTGAGCTACCTAACATTAGCGGCTAGCTAGCAATCATAAGCAGTAAGCTAGCTAACATATTAACATTAGCGTGAGCTAGCTAACATTACCAGGGAGCTAGCTAACATACTAAAGTTAGCGTCAAGCGTTCTTTCATTCTTCTTTATGAAGAATTAACTTTTAACTTTTAAAATGGTGCAAGAACCCTGTACCTAAGGGGGTAAAAATGGTGGAACGTTTTGGGAAAACTGTCTTGCTGGTGGAACATAGGTATTTGGTATTCACAGGAAGCAGTGGCTGTGTTCCAAAGCCTAGGCTACAGTTGAGGAACGTCAGGCCATTGGTTGGACTGACCTATGAAGACTCCTACTCAATAACATTTTAATCACACAAGGAACAATCTAATAAACCATGTTGATGTCAACAGAAATGTCTCTTCTCCTGAAACTTCAATGTGAAACTTGGGAATTTGTGGGAGAAATTGGAGCCCATTGAAGACAGTCCAGCCTTTAGGTAGCCCCAAGACATGATCCAACTCCCTGTTTTTAAGACCAATCAGGATGTAAATCTTGCCAAACAGAGAAAATGTATAGGTCCAGTGAGCTCAAGGACCTACCAGTCAGGGTGTAAATCCTGTACACAGAAAATATTGATAGGTCCAGTAGCACAAAGACAGACCAATCAGGATGTAAATCCTGTACACAGAGAAATTGAAAAGGTCCAGTGAGCTCAAGGACCTACCAATCAGGGTGTAAATCCTGTACACAGAAAATATTGATAGGTCCAGTAGCACAAAGACAGACCAATCAGGATGTAAATCCTGTACACAGAGAAATTGAAAAGGTCCAGTGAGCTCAAGGACCTACCAATCAGAGTGTAAATCCTGTACACAGAAAATATTGATAGGTCCAGTAGCACAAAGACAGACCAATCAGGATGTAAATCCTGTACACAGAGAAATTGAAAAGGTCCAGTGAGCTCAAGGACCTACCAATCAGGGTGTAAATCCTGTACACAGAGAACATTAATGGGTTCAATAGCACGAAGACAGACCAATCAGTGTGTAAATCCCACCCATAGAGAAAAATGATAAGTCTAGTAAGCACAAAGACAGACCAATCAGGATGTAAATCCTGCTCACAGAGAACATTGATAGGTCTAGTGAGCACAAAGATCTACCAATCAGAGTGTAAATCCTGTACACAGAGAACATTGATAGGTCTAGTAAGCTCAAAGACAGACCAATCAGAATGCAAACTCCATCCATAAAAAACATTGATAGGTCTGGTGAGCTCAGAGACAGACCAATCAGGATGTAAATCCCACCAAAAAAGAACATTGATAGGTCTAGTGAGCACAAAGACAGACCAATCAGGGTGTAAATCCCAGCCACAGAGAGCATTGATATGGCTAGTGAGCTCAAAGACAGACCAGTTAGGATGTTCCAGAAATATGCAAGCAAACTCGATATAAAATTGTAGATGATTCATGGGAGTCAGGGAGAAGCTTTCAATATGTGAGGGAATTATGGAAGTTGCATGAGAAGTGAGATGTCTGCCATTACATTGTTCCTTTTGCGTTTTTCTAAAATTAACCCTTTATTACCACACACCCAGAGGCTTCTTTTTTGCCATATTCATGATGCTTTTGTCCTTTGTGAGATATATGTGCAGAGAACTCTGTGTAACCAAGTGCAAGGAAGGATACATCAGTTGCGTCCTCAGAATAGCACCGAACATAGGCTGCATCTAAAAGTTGTATACAAAGGGTTATTTCACTTTGGAACAGACTTATTTTAAGTAAAGAAATCCACAGAGATGCAGCGGTCTTTGGAACACAGCTAATGACACAGGAAAGGGCTTTCATCAAACTGTTGCTACAAAGGAACAGAGGAACCTGGATCTCTGGACTGCTATTGTATCCTCTAGCATTAGGTTTTCTTCCTCTAAAGCTAAGATGTCCAGCCTGAACTATAAACTAAAATAGCTGTTGTTCAGCTCAGCAGTCCCGCTCTGTACCTTTGTGTCATTGTGATGATGTTGCTACTGGATGATTCTACTTCACAATAATATCACTTACTATGTCCAGATCTGGAACAGCCGTAATTTGACAAACTGACTTTGTCAGGCTGACTGAGGTGTTTTTATTTCTTTCCAGGTGACATCTGCCCCCCTCTGAGAGGCTGATAATAAATGGTAAGTAAACATAGCATTTGAGACAGATTGATGCATGCTGAAAACCGTACTGTATATCTTTATAACATATATTTGTCTGTGCTATATAATTACATATTTATATGTTTAAAACATCACAACATAATATTAAAAAGGTTATTTTCATTGTAATAGTTTCTAATTCTTATTCTGATTTGTTAATAGCTAATTTGCACTTATCAGCCTCTACAATATTACATAAGTATGATAGGTTCCCAGTAGGGATTCGATATGCAATATGACTACAACTTTAACGATGGACAATTGGTCACTATTTATTTGTAACCCTAGAAACACAGCATGCTATATACAGGGGTTGGACAATGAAACTGAAACACCTGTTATTTTAGTGTGTGAGGTTTCATGGCTAAATTGGAGCAGCCTGGTGGCCAGTCTTCATTAATTGCACATTGCACCAGTAAGAGCAGAGTGTGAAGGTTCAATTAGAATATTGCAATGCACACAACATTATGGATGCAGACCAGAGTTCAAAACAGGACAACTTGTTGGTGCACGTCTTGCTGGCACATATGTGACCAAGACAGCAAGTCTTTGTGATGTATCAAGAGCCACGGTATCCAAGGTAATGTCAGCCACGAACCACAATCCAAAAGGATTAACTGTGGACATAAGAGGAAGCTGTCTGAAAGGGATGTTTGGGTGCTAACCTGGCTGCTCAAATCAAGACTCTCCTGTTTCCACCAGAACTGTCTGTGGGGACAAAAAATTATTGTGGTCTAAAACCAGGTGTTTCAGTTTCATTGTCCAACCCCTGTATTTAAATAGGTACTAACTAGGAGGGGTGTAACAGAAATCTGTAAAATCTGCAGTGCATAATTAATAATGCAGTATGCATATGTATGTCTCATCATTTATTATAGTAGTTTTATAATAGTTGCAGTATAATATATAGAAGTTAAAGTAGGTAAATACGATTTAATAGCTGAGAAATGTGTCTATATGTCAGTAACAATAAAAACGCTAGGACAGTATATTTATTGTGTTTAAATTGAAACAAAATGGCCTTGTGCCTTTTTAAAGTTTAAAAGATGAGCTGTTCACGATGAGCTCATGTATTCTTCAGTTCCTCTGTTATGTTGATGTTGTTATCCACCCCACTGGGAAGAAATTGAGCCAATAAACTTGCTGCTGTGCAGACAGAGAACCCTTATCAAAAAACACCACAGTATCAAGCCCTGAGACTTCTGAGTAATCATGATACTCGCGTTTCATACAAGCAGATGAATATGGAATCAAGCCGCATTCAGATTATTCGTACATTCTTTGTCAGGGCTCTGTTTAGTCAAATGTCTGATATTTCACTATTGTCCTGAGATAATACCCAGGAATGTGGTGCTGAAGACTTATTTGCATTAAAAAAGGTGAATGTTTCAGAGACAGGATTGATTTCTAAGAAAATAAACCTTATAAAATGTAATAAAATGGTTCAGTTGTGAAGTCAAATGCTTCAGTTGTGAAACACAAAGCATTCTGATTTGCTGATGTAGTTTGAAAACACTTAGATTTTTATTTTACAGCCACAGTCATGAAATCCTGAAGTCACTGCAGCAGTATCACCAGCCTAACAATTCAGGATGCTTTTACACCTACCTGGTCTAGTACCTTCTGACTTTTAAGTTTGGTTCAAACCAAAATAACGTGTATGAAAGGTGTCAAAATTTCGGATCAGCAGAACAAAAGTCCACTTTTTTTGCCATGTCAAACACTTTTAGATAGATTAGACTAGACCAGCACAATTAATGGAAATTAAAGCAAGCTATAATTACACGTAGTGTTGGGCGGTATGAACAAAAATGTATGTCACTGTTTTTTTTTATTTGTATTTATTATATATATATATATATATATTTTATGACTGGGATTTTTATAGGTTTGTGAGTTACTGTACTGTTAGTAGTACATATAATAAAAAAAAAACATTAAGGCTTTAAACTAAGGCTTTGATTACTATTGAGTTTACTTTGCCCCCCAAAAGAATTACACAACATATGAAGGAAAAACAGCTGGAGAACAATAGACCTTAAAAAGAGATACAACAACAACTTTAACATAGCTTCCTTTAAATTATAAATATATTTAAAAGGGCTATAACTATTAAGGCTCTTGAAGCTGTTTTGCACCTCGTATCCAAAGTTTTATCCTGTGTGCTGGATAATTTTGCATCAAGGGTCGTTTTTTCGAGCTGTGGATCAATTGTGTAATTCCATTGGTCTCTTTTCTGAGTAAATAGTTGTTGTTTGCTGTTGTTTTTCTAATTTACTCATAAAAAACACTTATATTGCAAGGAACAGCAGGAGCACCTTCACTCCAGTGTATTAGCTTTTATGCTAACTAGCTAGCCAGCTGTATCTGCTACTGTTCTACGCAGCGTACTGCAGCGCCTCTAGCGCTATGGTGGTATGTGAAATATGCATACCAGTTTTGATTTCCTTTCTTGTATATCGGGAGAACCGATTTACCGCCCAGCACCAGTTATACTTTAAACAATAGAAGAAGAAAAAGGATGGTGTTGTGCCAAAATCACACCTTAACTGTAATTGTAGATTACAGATTATTAACAGATAATTGAAGAAATAAGTATAATCTGTTACATTTATTCTGATGTATGATGCACATGCTTCTGCTAGGAAAATGCAACAAGTTTAGCAAAATGCAGAACATGTAGGTGATGATGACAGAACTTGCAGCTCTGGAAAAAAAATAAGAGACCACTTCAGTTTCTGAATTAGTTTCTCTGATTTTGCTATTTATAGATAGATGTTTGAGTAAAAATAACATTAGTGTTTTATTCTATAAACTACAGACAACATTTCTCCCAAATTCCAAATAAAAATATTCTCATTTAGAGCATTTATTTGCAGAAAATGATAAATGGCTAAAATAACAATGCAGATGCAGAGATTTCAGACCTCAAATAATGCAAAGAAAACAAGTTCATATTCAGTTTTAAGAGTTCTGAAATACATTTTTAGAGGAATAACCCTAGTTTTAATCACAGTTTTCATGCATCTTGGCATGTTCTACTTCACCAGTCTTACACACTGTCTTTGAATAACTTTATACCACTCCTGGTGCAAAAATATGTATATTTTTGGTAAAATCAAAGAAACTCATCATTATTAAGTGGTCTCTTATTTTTTTCCAGAGCTGTAGCAAACTAGAAAACACCTGAACCTTGATTTAGACTTTTTGTTGTAAAAATGCAATGCCCTTAGTGTAAAAATGGTATAAACAATACAATCTACATCTACAGTTTTCTTCTATACTCTATACTCAGTGTGTTGTTTATGTAAAGAATAGGAACAGTTGTGTTTAGTGACAAATTCATACAATGTAGCCGGAGTTTAAAACACATGCATGCTGTTTTTGTTTTTCAGACTTCAATGGAACATGTGGAGGAGTCTCAGGAGGACAGTGTGGAGCCCTGCGACAATTTCTCGCTCTGTCTGCACAAAGTGGGAATAGCTGGGTTTTTATCTAAAGCCATCCATTTCTGACAATTAATGTCAAGCAGCACACAGATGCAGCCTTGTGCTGCTTTGCCTAAAGCACCGTCGCTAATGGCTGGAATGCCGATTGAGTTTTACCTACTTAAACACGCATAAATGCTTCAGAATGCCTTCAAAAGTGTCATGCCTTTACGTGTTGACAGTTGTTTGCTGGGCAAGCGCCCTCTGGTATCTAAGCATATCCAGACCCACGACGTCGTTCGTGGGGCAGCTGACCGCTCCGGCTCGGAAGGCTGTAAAAGCCCCGAAAACCAACACCACCACATTTAGCAACATCAGAACGCGGCCGCTAAACCCGCACGGATTCGATTTCATCATCAACGAGCCCAAGAAATGTGAGACCAACGTGCCATTCCTGGTGATACTCATCAGCACAACTCACAAGGAGTTTGACGCTCGTCAGGCGATTCGAGAGACATGGGGCGACGAGAGCACGTTCAGCGACCTCCGCATCATCACGCTCTTCCTCCTCGGCCGCAGCACCGACAGCGTCCTCAACCAGATGGTGGAGCAGGAGAGTCAGATCTTCCACGACATCGTAGTAGAGGACTTTGTGGACTCCTACCACAACCTGACCCTCAAGACCCTGATGGGAATGCGTTGGGTGGCCACCTTCTGCAACCAGGCGAAGTACGTAATGAAGACGGACAGCGACATCTTCGTAAACATGGACAACCTGGTCTACAAGTTGCTAAAACCAGCCACCAAGCCCAGGAGGAGGTACTTCACAGGCTACGTCATCAACGGCTCACCTATTCGAGACATGCGCAGTAAGTGGTACATGCCCAGAGACCTGTACCCAGAGAGCAAGTACCCGCCGTTCTGCTCCGGCACAGGCTACGTGTTCTCGGCGGACGTGGCCGAGCTGATCTATAAGACTTCCCTCCACACCCGCCTGCTCCACCTGGAGGACGTGTATGTAGGAGTTTGCCTGAGGAAGCTTGGCATTCACCCGTATCAGAACAGTGGCTTCAATCATTGGAAAATGGCTTACAGCCTCTGTAGATACCGCAGAGTCATCACCGTGCACCAGATCTCCCCCGAGGAGATGCATCGGATCTGGAACGACATGTCCAGCAAGAAACATCTCAAGTGTTAGTAATGCTCAAAAACTACTGTGTATCTGTGCCCATTTTTTATATATATACACGCAGGACAAAAAGGACACCACATGCAGCAGAGTAACACGGAGAGCACATGCCGTCTCTTCCCCAAGCCCTGAAGCAGCCTGTGACATTTACTCAACTCTAAATGCTCATGGTTTTATTAGACCCCTCGAGCATTTTGCTTGGAGTGGAGAATATCCTACTGCTGGCATGCAAATGCGAGGTGCACTGAAAAAATAAATAATACTGCGAGAGTGAGTGTTTTTGCCATGCCAATCTAATTGCATCAAGGTAAGATGCACCATGCTGTTTTAAAACACCTTAAATGCTAATTCATGCATAAACAGTTTTTTTTTATACTGTAGTAATTTGGCTCAGCTGCTCAGAAAAGGTGCTCTCTGAGTTGGATAAGACCAAACATGAATGTCCTTGAAATGTCTTTTTTTTTTTTTTTTTTTCTTCATTGCACATGGCTCTGTTGGATGTAATTATTTTAGAAGTGTTGATGGTGATCAGCACTCAAGATGAAAACAGTGTTAATAACGATATTGTTAAAAATATTCCAACAGAAACAGAACGGTACTTGTTACAGATTTTTGTTTCATGTGAAAGCGCCCGAGTTCTATTTCTTTACATCTCGATGTGTAAACAAAAAGCTTCTTCTTTTCTGTAAACAAACAAACAAAAAAACAAACAAAAAAAACGGACAAAGATGTATAACTCATTATTTATAATAACTACGACAAATTATTTTCTTACTCAGTTTCTGTAACTGATGGTTAACGACTCATGTCTTTTCCTTCAGATCTCGCTGGCTCATGTTTGTATTACTACTGCATATGCATATTCTATATTTACTTACCACATAGTACAGAGTATCATATAGTGAGTATTGGCTGTATTTGGTAAAACTGGTAAACTGGTAAACAGCACTGTAAATGCACTCTATGAAAGAATGAATGTTCCATCATGTAGTATATATATATAAATATATGTTACATATCAATATATACGCACTTCAGCAAAGGCGACAGGACTGGACAGTGGAAACATTCTATTTTCTAGAACTTGTGGAGGCCAAAATTTAATTTTCATGTGTTTATTTTTTTATTCACTCATACTATGAAGCAATGTGTGGCATTTAACTGTGAAAAGCATAGATAAAGAGGGGGGGGGAGCTGCCCCTCTGGGAAGTTGTTGTATTGTTGTATTATACTGTGGATTTTTTTAAAACATAAAAGTACTCAAGCATAATGCAGTTTCTTTGAAGTGTTTATCTTTTTAATTATGTTTTCATTCATTTACATTTAGGACCTAAGGACCTGCTGGGTTTAACACGCCCTCGGATTGTGTGGAAATGTGCTTTCTTTTTAACTGTATTAATGCTCTCTTCATGGGCTTTTTTTTATTGAGAATGAACTCTTCTTTTGCTCCCTGCTGTTTGTCATTTGCAGGCATATTGTTTTTTATTGCCTTTAGCTGAACACATTTTCTGTACTGTACTCCTGTTAACTTAAAAACATACAGTTGTACAAAAGTTCCAGCACACTTGTTCAAATGAGACATCTTGTAGGTTTTTATCATAGACTGTATATAGCTGGACAGAGCATCGTCTCTCAAAAGTGAAGCCACCACAGGTCGGGCGCCCCCTGCTGTTCGGCTGCAGAAAGCTGTGTAACTCCACCCATCCCCATAGGTTTCAATGGCAAAACAGACAACTTTTAATCACGTTTTTTTCTAATATACTGTAATTCTACCTCCATTATTTAAATGCAGCAGCTAGTGTAACCTCTGCTTATATTGTCAAATTTTTATATTCTCACAGAGTTCGTTTTTTAAAACGTTATTCAGCTCTATTCAAAACAGGTGTGGTTATGGTAAAAGGGCTGCTTATGGGCGGGACCAATAACAGACCGTCAGCTCCGCTCCGCCCCGCTCTGCAGTCTGTGACTGCGAGGCAGCCCTCAGGGGCGGAGTTATTTAAATGAGTAGGAGCTCTCCACAGCCTTTCTCCCTCCTCTGGTCTCTACTGCGCAGACTCTGGTCTCTGAATCGCCAAAATGGCAGAAGATTTTGGCTTCATTTTCATTGAATGAATGGGAACGGCGACACGGCGTCCATCTTTATATACAGTCTATGGTTTTTATAATGAAAAACTGCTGGATAGGACCAAGACATCTGCAATATGATGATGCGCTCAGAAAACTTTGGGCTGGACTTCAGGTGGGCTTCTGGTTGTGAATAGAAGAAGGGAGAAGGGAGGGGTGGAGGAGGGAGTTTTCAATGACACACAAACAAGGTAAAGTTTTTGTAGGATAATAGATTGATAAATTCAAAATATCCTCTACAAAATGAGGTAATAAACATATGCTTGTAAATATTACAAGGGGCACCAGGTGGTGCAGTGGTCTAAGGTACAGCCACTATGATCAGGAGATTGCCAGTTCGAATCCCGGTCATACAGCTTGCCATCATCTGCCGGAGCCCTGAGAGAGCACAAATGGCCTTGCTCTCTCTGGGTGGGTAGATGTCTCTCTATTACCTCATTACTCCAAAGGGTGATGCCGATCAGCACAGGGCATGTATCTGTGAGCTGATGTATCTGATCCGAGTCACTGCGCTTTCCTCCGAATGCGTTGTGATGCAGTAGTTTAAAAAAAGGCGGTGGCTGACTTCACAAGTATCGGAGGAGGCATGTGCTAGTCTTTACACTCCTTGTGTTGTGGGGATATACAGCTGACTATAGCTGTGTGACAATTGACCTTGCTAAATTGGGAGAAAAAATAAATAAATAAATAAATAATAATAAATAAATGAATTAAAGAAAATGTGTATACATTGCATTTAATAGTTGGGGTTTGTAAAATGTATTTTTATCCATTATGCTGTAGTTTGTGCAGAAGTGTGGCTGTTTAAAGGATGTATGTTTTTACTTAAAAATTAACAACATATTTGTCCAGAGGTTGCACAGCTTTTGCACAAGAAATCTGTTTACAAATGCTTCAGGTTATGAACAATTTGTGATGTCAGGCTTCTATAAAGCCAACAACATTTCACACAACTGGTCCCATCGTTTAGAAATCAGAATGTGACTGATTGATTCCTCTGTCACTGTTACGCTGGTGTTTAACTGGATGTATAATTGCTTCAGTCAAGCATCTGAAAAGCTGATGGCAGTCAGGCATACCCGTTTAATAATTTGATAGGAGGAGTAAAAGGACACATGAGAACTAGAGCAGACCTCTCTGATTCATCTCTCCTCTCCACCCTCAGAGATTCACCACACTCTAACCTCGCCAAGCAGCATCATTTGGCAGAAGTATAGCCATCAGAAGTTGTGCCAGACTCTGACGCTGCCCAGTTCTATCATCACCACTGACAAATTAGTTTGGTCTTTGGTATTGTCAGCTTGGGGCATTATGAGGTGCAGTGATGGAGACAGTGGCAGGTTTATAGGATGATGGGTGCAGTTATTGTCTTACTAACATTAGGAGCATGAATCATTGAGCTATGATTCTCTTTCTTTAATGATAATTTCCTAAGAATAATGTATTTATCATAGTTTTTTTTTTTTTTTTGGCCCAACCACCCCCCCCCCCCCCCCCCCCCTTCGGAGGACAATTAATACTTTATTTTTATTTATTTATTTATTTATTTTATTTTTTATTATTATTATTATTATTATTATTATTATTATTATTATTATTATTTTTATATATATATATATTTTGTGTGGATATAGTTGTGGGAGTTCAGGGTTGGAAGGATCGGAGTGTGAGGTACAGGAGGGGGGTACAAGAAGAAGAAAAAGAAAAGAGAAAAAAAAAAACTAAACAAAAAACAAACAAACAAAAAAAATAATAATAAAATAAAATAAACATAAAATAAACAAACATACATATATACACATACTCACATATCTAACTATACATATGCTTATACATATACAGAGATGCTGAGGTAACGCGAATCTCGGCAGTATTCAGCGAGGCAGTGATTGCTAAACACTAGGCTTGTTCGAGATGCGGCTGCGCCTCGCCTTGCTGGTCAGCGAGAGCAGCCGCGTGCAGGTGGGCGGGGTGGAGGAGCGGAGAAGTCAGGTCGGACAGTCTCCACCTGCAGCCCACGTGAACAACACAGGATCTCGCGATGAATGCGCTGTTTGTTTACTTCTGGTGTGAATAAAATCGCAAAAGTAAAACAGAGATAACATGAGTGTTATTAAATTGAGATAAAAACTTGTTATAAATATTTACGAAACATACTGTCATGTTACAGATGTATTGTGTAGCACTAAATTAATAATGGGATTATTTTTTTATTTGCAGACCAGCTTTTCTGTCCTTTGTTCTTGGAAATAAATACATCATGCTCATTTACACAGCTTTAATTGTTTAGCGCATTTCACAACACAAAAACAATAGAAGAAAAGAAAAGTAGATCTCAGTATAATAGTTATGTAGGTTTAAAGATAATTAATAAGAGCAGTTCAGGGCGCTTTATAAAACAGTAAAAATGATAGCAGTTGAGCTTTATTATGATATAAAATGCAGATTATGAACAAATAAATATTTTTGAATACTGCATGAAAATGAACTGTCTTGCTACTAGATATGACAGTGTAAATACTGTGTTTTTTAAGGGGTTTTAGAGGAGATATATATTTTAAAATAAAAAGATTCACACGTGATAGGTGTCGGTGGATCTTCTAACCAATGGGGATTAAGCTCTGTCGTCATCAGGGCGGCTCTAGGCTCCTGCAGTTGGTGGGAAGCAACTGCAGCGCCTGGGTCAGACGGCTGCAGGCAGATTTCACTCGCGGGACTATAACGCCGGAAGTCATCGTCACGTGATGAAGGCGCAGACGCAAGTCGGACAAAAAAACTAACCAGCATGCACCATACCGAGCCAGGCGGCGATCGGACTGCGCAGCGCCGGGTTAAGTTGAACAAGCCTACTAGCTGTATAGATGAATTAGCCAGCTTAGATTTAGACAGCTTTAAAGGCTATAAAGTTTATATTAGTTAGATAATAACTACCTGAAGCGCACTGGAGGACGGCGAAGAGGACCTGGACAGTCTGCAAACTTTTATTGACGAGTGTTTCGAGCGAGTTGTTATGGGGAAACCAGACAAAACGCCGACTCCCTCAGGTAAAAAAGGAGCTCCGTCCGCCAAGAGGAGTCGCCCTGAAGATTCTCCTGGGGCTACTTCACATTCCAGCGATATGGTGGATATTCTGGAGTCCATAGATAAGAAGCTGTCCAGTTTCGACGCCCGCCTTTCCATTCTGGAAATTCTCCATAAGGAGTTTCAGGCATTGCGGGAGTCTGTGGAGTTCAGCCAGCAGCAGGTGGAAACACTCGCTGCGGAAAACACTGCCCACAGAGAGTCGGTGAACTCCCTCACTAAGGGAATGACCCAGCTCTCAGAGGAAAATAAAAGAGACCGTCCTCGAGCTCCAGGCCCGCGGCATGAGAGACAACCTCGTGTTTTCTGGATTACCAGAGAAGCAAGAGGAAAACCCGGAGACAACAGTGAAGGAGTTCATACAGACTTACCTGAAGCTTCCGGAGGACACCGTGAAGACCATCACCTTCGCTCGCGTTCACCGCATAGGAGCTAAACGACCCGGAGGACACCGATCCAGACCCATCGTGGCTAAGTTTGAACACTTCAAACAGAAGGAACTGGTGAAGAGCCGCGGGCGAGAGCTGAGGGGAACGGACTTCAGCGTTAACGACCAGTTTCCCAAAGAAATCCTGGAGCGACGCAAAGTTCTGTTCCCTATCCGAAAAAAATACATCCAGGAAGGTTCTCGGGCTGTCATCGCGGTGGATAAACTCTACGTGAACGGACAGCTTCACCGCGACCAGAAAACCACGCCATGGCTGTACTGACCAGGTGATCTGTATACAAACACGTCTGTTCTGACTCTTTCACTCCTTCTCCGCTAAAAGCTCATTAGATATGTCTGTTTATAACTATTAATGCCGGGTCAATCAGTATAGCAGACTGTTACCATGTTAAGCACTCATTGTTTTTTTTTTGTTTTGTTATTGTTTTTTTTTTTTTGCACCCAACATGTTTACCACACGAGCACACAGTCATACAGGTTACATGCGAGAGCACACACACACACACACACACACACCGTTAGTGAGCACACGTGACTTTCCCAGGTAACTCAAATATGAGCATGCTGAGGTTTGTCTCATGGAATGTACGTGGAGCTGGTTCGGGGGAAAAGAGGGTAAAAATTGCCCATCTGTTAAATGATTTAAAGGCTGACATTGTGTTTCTACAGGAGATACATGTATCTAAAACATCTGCGCAAACATTCTCCTTTCCACAGTTTCCTCACACATACTCAGCCTGTTATAACTCCAAACAAAGAGGTGTAGCTATATTGATTAACAAAAAGTTAAACTTCACCATCAGAAACACTATATCAGACCCAGAAGGCAGATTTATAATACTTAATTTATCTATTCAAAATATTAATTTTTGCATTGCTAGTATATATGCGCCAAATGTTGATGACCCCTCCTTCTTTCATACCTTTTTCACTTCACTTTCTGATCACTCTGACACCACACTGGTGATAGGAGGAGACTTCAACTTGGTACTTAATGAAGAGATTGACAGGCTCAGTACAGCAGTGAGTCAAAGGAACTGGCAGTCTGCAGACATTCTTAAACAGTACATGAAGGATTTTGGTCTATGCGATGCTTGGCGTTCACATCACCACACTCTGAGAGAGTATAGTTTTTTCTCACACGTACATAAATCTCACTCTCGCTTAGATTACTTTTTAGTTAGCAGCTCTATGTTGAGGGAAATCACAGACACTCAAATTCACCCTATCATTATTAGCGATCACGCACCGGTGTCTATGTCTTTGACACGGAAAAGAGTTATACCACCAGCTAGGAACTGGAGATTTAATACATCATTACTTAACGAACAAGATTTCATTAATTACTTCAAAAAAGAGTGGGCTATATATTTAGAACATAATGACCTGCCTGGAATATCGCCATGTGTTCTTTGGGAAGCAGGGAAGGCAGTAATGCGGGGTAAAATAATATCTTACTGCGCACATAAGAAAATTAAAGAAAAAACTCGTGTGTCAGAATTGGAACAGAAAATAAAATCATTAGAAACAGCCTATGCTGCTTCACCACAAGAACATATAATTAACATCCTGCGGAAATTAAGATTGGAACTAAATGAAATCATTGATAAAAAGACACAATTTATGTTGCAGAGGCTGCGTTTGGAAAACTTCGAGCATGGAAATAAATCTGGAAAATTCCTGGCAAACCAATTAAAACTAAATAAAGAAAAAACAGCTATTTCTTCAATTAAAGACTCTGTTGGTAACATTACTCATGACCCACAAGAAATTAATAACAATTTTAAAGACTTTTATGAGGCATTATACTCATCACAGATGAATCCATCTGATGCTGACATTGAAGAATTTTTGAAAAATATAAATCTACCTAAACTAGATGAGGAACAGGTTATGACTCTTGATTCACCTTTTTCATCTTCCGAATTCTTTAAAGCAATACAGGATCTCCCAAATAATAAAGCTCCAGGTCCAGATGGCTTTCCTGCAGAGTTATATAAAGAATTCTGGTCTGTGTTAGAACCCATTTTTTTTAGAATGGTCACTCAAATCAAGAAGGACCGCATAATATCTCCAAACATGAACTCTGCCAACATTACCTTGCTTCTTAAACCAGGCAAAGATCCAACACTCCCATCCAGCTATCGCCCAATTTCGCTTATAAATGTAGACCTTAAAATAATTTGCAAAGTTCTTGCAAGGAGGTTAGAAAAAATCACTCCATCCATTATACATTCGGACCAAACAGGTTTTATCAAAGGCCGGCACTCAGCCGATAACACACGTCGACTGATAAATGTAATAGATTACTGTTCCATTAACAAATTAGAAACCATAGTTGTCTCTTTAGATGCAGAGAAAGCATTCGACCGGGTAAATTGGAAATTTCTGTTAGCAGTTCTAAATAAATTTGGATTTGGTCCATCCTTCATAAACTGGATTGAAACATTATATAGCTCTCCCAATGCACGGGTTAGGACAAATGATCTTATTTCACAAAGCTTTAGTCTGCAGAGAGGCACCAGACAGGGCTGCCCGCTCTCTCCCTCACTTTTTGTATTTTTTATTGAACCACTAGCAGCAAAAATACGACAAAGTGTAGATATTAAAGGAATTCAAACAGAAAATACAGACCATAAGATAAGCCTTTATGCTGATGATGTATTACTTTTCCTTAGGGACTCACAAACTTCTCTGCTAAAGACAATCACACTCATAGATAAGTTCTCATCTGTATCAGATTATTCCATTAACTGGAGTAAATCAACAGTTCTACCTCTGAATTGTACATTTCAGAGCACTACTTCACTACAGTCGGGCAACATTAAATATTTAGGTATACATTTTTCCCCCAAGCTATCAGACCTGATACGATTAAATCATACTCCTCTACTAAAAACAATAGAGGACGATCTCACACGATGGAATTCTCTACCTATATCTCTTATTGGGAGAGTTGCTACTGTAAAAATGCTGATTCTACCTAAAATCAATTATTTGTTTTCATTAATCCCTAATAAACCTCCTGCTGCTTGGTTTAAGTCATTAGACTCAAACATTTCAAAATTTTTATGGAAAAATAAAACATCGAGAATAAGTCTGAAGACTTTACAGAAGCTAAAATGCCATGGTGGTCTAGAACTACCAAACTTCTATCACTATTTTTTAGCCAATAGATTGCAATATGTTACAAGTTGGATTAAAACAAACCCTTTAGGCAGCCCTTGGCTGGACCTAGAACAAACACTCAGTGGAAAAGTGAAAATCTCTGACTTACCTTTCATTAGCTCCAGTATTAAACACTATAGCTGCTTTAAAAGCCTAAACATAAACACCACTCTGACAGCTTGGTGGGAATTTTTAAAGATAGCTAAGTCTTCACTAATACCATGTAAAAGGACACCCATTTGGAACAACCCAGATATATGTCAGAAAAAAAACAGTTATTAATTTTTCGCAATGGCAAGAGAAAGGAATTAAGAATTTAGAACATGTTATACAGGAGGGGACCTTTATGTCATTTGAAGATCTTATTTCAAAATACGAAATTAGCAGTAGCAAATTTCTGGAGTATCTACAATTAAAGTCCATTATACAAGCAAGATTTAATTTAAATAATCTAACATTAGAAATCCCAATATTGATAAAAGAGTTCATGAATCTCTATACTCCTAAATTGTTATCAAAAATATATAAGTTATTATCCAAAATTAATGATTCAATATCCCTCCCAATTACAAAATGGGATCAAGATCTCTCCATGAACCCAGATAAGAACTTTTGGACACAGATATGTTTAAACAATTTCAAAATGACGAAAAGTCCAAATTTACAACTCATACAATACAAAATTCTCCATAGAACACATTATACAGGGCATAGAATGTTCCAAATGGGCCTTAGAGAAACAAATATATGCACTAACTGTTCGGGCAATCATATTGAGAATTATATACATGCTGTATGGTTTTGCATGCCTGTTCAGAGATTCTGGCAGATGATATGTGAAGACTTATCTACCTGGTTTAATTGCAATATCCCAGCTTCACCCAAACTATGCATTTTAGGTGATGTAAGTGAACTAAACATGGAAACAAATATATTGCACATAGTTCTCACTGTCTTATGCATCGCTAAGAAAACTATCCTCATGAAGTGGAAATCAAAAAATGATTTATGCATAAATCACTATAGAAATTTACTTTTAGACCACATTAGTCTGGAAAGAATGTCTGCAACCTCAAAAAAACAATTGGCTACATTTGAATCTCTCTGGTTCCCACTGATCAGCTCCATCACATGATGGGGGTGGGCGGCTGTTGTCGTGTCTCCTGGTGCATCCGGCAGGTGGCTGGGGGGGGATCGGGGGATTCGGGTGTCTGATGGCTCTTGGACTGGGGACGGTAGCTGCTGCTTGGTGATTTCTGTGTGCGGGCCCTGGTTGTTGGTGGGGGGGGCCTGGATGTATGCTCTTGTGGTCTTGGGGTGTGGGTCTGGGGGGCCCATGGTGGTGGGTGCTGGCCCTGTCCGGTTGGCTGGGGTCCCCTGTGGCGGTCGGGGTGCGGAGTCCGGGGCCCTGGTGCCCGTGGGCGTCTGTCGCCTGTTTGGGTCCCTCCCTGCGCTGGGGAGGGTCTATGCCTCTCTTGGGCGCGCCGTCGTGGGGGGTGGTGGTTAAGACCGGTTGCTCAGGACGTGTGTGTGTGTGTTTGTGTGTGTCTGTGTGTGTGTCTGTGTGTGTGTCTGTGTGTGTGTCTGTGTGTGCGTGTGTGTGTGCGTGTGCGTGTGCGTGTGCGTGTGCGTGTGCGTGTGCGTGTGCGTGTGTGTGTGCGTGTGTGTGTGCGTGAGTGTGTGCGTGCGTGCGTGCGTGCGTGCGTGCGATATCTGTTGTCTTTTGTATGTGAGTGGGGTATGTATTTATGTTGTATTGCAGTGTGGGGATGGGGGCGCTGTCTTGCAGAGCGGCGGTGTCCTGGGGCCGTAGCCGCTCTACACCCTGGACTTGCCTTCCCTGTACTGCGGTTGGGTGTATGGAACTGGGTGCCTAGTGAGCCAGCAGTAGTTGGCTCTCTTCCTCCGGGGGGTAGTCCTCTGCCCCTCGGTCCTTTCCTGGCCCTTCCCCGACTCCTACTCAGTCTAACATCACATTACACATACAAACTCATCATACAGCTTACACACATCATATTACACATAGGGTTTTGGGGGGCAGGTGCTCCCTGCTCCTCAATTTTATTTTCGCATTTTAGACATTGAGGGCCTTTGGGGGGGCAGTGTGGTTGGGTGCTGTTATTCAGTTCTCATATTACAGCTGTCCCTCCAATTTTAATAGCACTGTAGCTTTCATTCATTCTTCTCATTATACACATTCATATCACTGCAACATGCTGGGTGGGGGGAGGAGGGGGGTCAGGTCTTCTCACACCCTGGTTTCGTGCAACCTGCCTGGGGTGTGGGTCGGTTGGTTGTTCGGGGCCGGGCTGGCTGCTTCCCTAGGTTGCCGCTGGCTCGATACTGGTGCCCGCATGCCCGCATTAGGTGTTTATGTATGTTCTGTTTGTGTGACTGGTGTGCGTGACTGGTGTGTGTGACTGGTCTGTGAGTGAATAGGCTTGTTCGACTTAACCCGGCGCTGCGCAGTCCGATCGCCGCCTGGCTCGGTATGGTGCATGCTGGTTAGTTTTTTTGTCCGACTTGCGTCTGCGCCTTCATCACGTGACGATGACTTCCGGCGTTATAGTCCCGCGAGTGAAATCTGCCTGCAGCCGTCTGACCCAGGCGCTGCAGTTGCTTCCCACCAACTGCAGGAGCCTAGAGCCGCCCTGATGACGACAGAGCTTAATCCCCATTGGTTAGAAGATCCACCGACACCTATCACGTGTGAATCTTTTTATTTTAAAATATATATCTCCTCTAAAACCCCTTAAAAAACACAGTATTTACACTGTCATATCTAGTAGCAAGACAGTTCATTTTCATGCAGTATTCAAAAATATTTATTTGTTCATAATCTGCATTTTATATCATAATAAAGCTCAACTGCTATCATTTTTACTGTTTTATAAAGCGCCCTGAACTGCTCTTATTAATTATCTTTAAACCTACATAACTATTATACTGAGATCTACTTTTCTTTTCTTCTATTGTTTTTGTGTTGTGAAATGCGCTAAACAATTAAAGCTGTGTAAATGAGCATGATGTATTTATTTCCAAGAACAAAGGACAGAAAAGCTGGTCTGCAAATAAAAAAATAATCCCATTATTAATTTAGTGCTACACAATACATCTGTAACATGACAGTATGTTTCGTAAATATTTATAACAAGTTTTTATCTCAATTTAATAACACTCATGTTATCTCTGTTTTACTTTTGCGATTTTATTCACACCAGAAGTAAACAAACAGCGCATTCATCGCGAGATCCTGTGTTGTTCACGTGGGCTGCAGGTGGAGACTGTCCGACCTGACTTCTCCGCTCCTCCACCCCGCCCACCTGCACGCGGCTGCTCTCGCTGACCAGCAAGGCGAGGCGCAGCCGCATCTCGAACAAGCCTAATGTGCACGTGTGCGACGGGTGTATGTGTGACGGATGTGTGTGTGACGGGTGTGTGAATGTGCATCTGTGCGTGAACAGTTGGTCCTGGGTTTGGGGCTGACTGAGCATGGACACCTGTGGGACATGGTTGCGTAGGGCGGGTTTTTGCCCTCCCTACCGCTCCACGCTGCTCTCCGCCGATCGTCACTGCCGTTCCTGGGGGGGGTGGGCGTCCGTGGGTCCATGGGTGCGTGGCCGGATGCCCTAATGTGGTCTCTGGCCCGCCCCCTTGGTGGCCGTGGCCTGGGGGTGGCTTGGCCCCCTTGGCGTGGGAGGGGGGGCCTGCCGGGTGTCGGGCTGTTCCCGGGTGCTTGGGATCTCGGGGGGCGCATGCTCGGCTCGTGCAGGGGGTGCTGGCCTGCCGGGGGGGTGGGCTGCTCGCTTCCTTTGGCTCTCTGGACTCTTGCTCTTTGCCATGGGGGCTTCGTCTGGAGTCTCCCCCATCCTCATCTGGGGTGTGCACATGGTTACCATCGGGATGTGTGGCCGCGGGTTTTCTGGGCTCCTAATGGGCTGTGGATGGTCTGGGTCCACTGGGTTCTTCCCTATCTGCCTCTGGATCGCAGGGGCATGGTGGCGGTTTCTTGCCTCCATTGTGGTAGGCATTTCATGACATAATCCGTAACACATGACATATTTTTGCAAAAAACAATAGAATAGAAGTAACTGTGCGTGTGTGTGTATGTATTTATGTGTATGTATTAATATGTATGTATATTTATGTATGTGTGTATATTTATCATAGTTTATAAATTAATAATGCCTTATCGGTAATACATGATGCCTCATAAGAGCAGCTATTTAGAATAATAGCAAATAATAGAAATTTACTAATGTGGACAATTTACAAGATTGGGATAAAAGTACTTCTGTTTCCCACCTTTGCAAAAAGACTACATTTCCTACTGTATTAATATCTTTGGCATTATAAAGCCAAAGTATTATGCCTATAACAAAAAATATTTTAAGCAATTATTTACTGTATTTTTTGCATTAAAAAGCCCCTATATTATAAGGCGCATCTAGTAAAGAACAGGGGTATCACAAAATCTTCCTTCTAATTCAGCAGGCTTTGCTGCTGGGTGTGTGACGAGGCTGAAGTTGGTTTGATATTCGCAGCTCCAGATTCGTTTGGCTCGATATTCGCAGCCTCGTATTCCCCGGCTGAAGTTGGTTTGATATTCGCAGCTGCCGCTTCACTGAACCACCGCGAACTAAAGAAAGCGTTCACAAACACCCGCTGTTTATATTAAACACCTCACAGATCAACACTGAAGGAGATAGAATGAAGAAAAGCAGTACATCTGTTTATTAACAATGTAAATATACAATATCGTATTAAATGTAATTTTGTATATTGTAAAATATTTATTTTAATTACTGAATTTATAATTATATATTACAATAAATAATTAAATATATATTTAATAAAATTATATTTTAAAAGCCATTGCGCTCAAAAAATATGAGGCAGACGTTCAAGTGTGATTTTGAAGAACTTTTTCATGTTGGGCCAGACCAAATACACATGATCTGAAGAGTACTAGTCTTCTTCTTTAAGAAAAACCTGGAATTAGCCTGGCCCAAGCTGATTTTATACTTTAAAATTAACTGGCAACATGGCATACCGATCCATAAGGCACAATTGTTTTTATGTAAAGCTGATGTTCTAGTGTGATTTTGAAGGACTTTTTCATCTTGGGCCAGAACAAATACACATGATCTGAAGAGTACTAGTCTTCTACTTTAAGAAAAACCTGGAATTAGCCTGGCCCAAGCTGATTTTATACTTTAAAATGAACTGGCAACATGGTATAACGAGCCATAATGCACAATTTTTTTTGTGTAAAGCTGATGTTCCAGTGTGATTTTGAAAGACTTTTTCATACTGGGCCAGACCAAATACACATGATCTAAAGAGTACCAGTCTTCTACTTTAAGGAAAGCCTGGAAATAGCTTGGTCCAAGCTGATTTTATACTTTAAAATTAACTGGCAACATGGCATACCGATCCATAAGGCACAAAAAAGTTTAATTTAAAGCTGATGTTCTAGTGTGATTTTGAAGGACTTTTTAATCTTAAACCAGAGCAAATACACATTATCTGAAGAGTACTAGTCTTCTACTTTAAGGAAAACCTGGAATTAGCCTGGCCCGAGCTGATTTTATACTTTAAAATTAACTGGCAACATGGAATAACGATCCATAATGCACAAAAAAATTGAATATAAAGCTGATGTTCTAGTGTGATTTTGAAGGACTTTTTAATCTTGGGCCAGACCAAATACACATGATCTGAAGAGTACTAGTCTTCTACTTTAAGGAAAGCCTGGAAATAGCCTGGCCCGAGCTGATTTTATACTTTAAAATGAACTGGCAACATAGCATACCGATCCATAATGCACAGTTTTTTTTAATGTAAAGCTGATGTTCTAGTGTGATTTTGAAAGAATTTTTCATCTTGGGCCAGACCAAATACACATGATCTGAAGAGTACTAGTCTTCTACTTTAAGGAAAACCTGGAATTACCCTGGCCCAATCTGATTTTATACTTTAAAATGAACTGGCAACATGGTATAATGAGCCATAATGCACAATGTTTTATGTAAAGCTGATGTTCCAGTGTGATTTTGAAGGACTTTTTCATCTTGGGCCAGACCAAATACACATGATCTAAAGAGTACTAGTCTTCTACTTTAAGGAAAACCTGGAATTAGCCTGGCCCGAGCTGATTTTATACTTTAAAATTAACTGGCAACATGGAATACCGATCCATAATGCACAATTGTTTTTATGTAAAGCTGATGTTCTAGTGTGATTTTGAAGGACTTTTTAATCTTGGGCCAGAGCAAATACACATGATCTGAAGAGGACTAGTCTTCTACTTTAAGAAAAACCTGGAATTAGCCTGGCCCAAGCTGATTTAATACTTTAAAATTAACTGGCAACATGGCCTACCGATCCATAATGCACAAAAAAATTGAATATAAAGCTGATGTTCTAGTGTGATTTTGAAGGACTTTTTAATCTTGGGCCAGAACAAATACACATGATCTGAAGAGTACTAGTCTTCTACTTTAAGGAAAACCTGGAATTAGCCTGGCCCAAGCTGATTTTATACTTTAAAATGAACTGGCAACATAGCATACTGATCCATAATGCACAATTTTTTTATGTAAAGCTGATGTTCCAGTGTGATTTTGAAGGAATTTTTCATCTTGGGCCAGAACAAATACACATGATCTGAAGGGTACTAGTCTTCTACTTTAAGGAAAACCTGGAATTAGCCTGGCCCAAGCTGATTTTATACTTTAAAATGAACTGGCAACATGGTATAATGAGCCATAATGCACAATGTTTTATGTAAAGCTGATGTTCCAGTGTGATTTTGATGGACTTTTTTATCTTGGGCCAGACCAAATATACATGATCTAAAGAGTACTAGTCTTCTACTTTAAGGAAAGCCTGGAAATAGCCTGGCCTAAGCTGATTTTATACTTTAAAATGAACTGGCAACATGGAATACCGATCCATAATGCACAATTGTTTTTATGTAAAGCTGATGTTCTAGTGTGATTTTGAAGGACTTTTTCATCTTGGGCCAGACCAAATACACATGATCTGAAGAGTACTAGTCTTCTACTTTAAGGAAAGCCTGGAAATAGCCTGGCCCAAGCTGATTTTATACTTTAAAATTAACTGGCAACATGGCATACCGATCCATAAGGCACAAAAAAGTTTAATTTAAAGCTGATGTTCTAGTGTGATTTTGAAGGACTTTTTAATCTTGGGCCAGAACAAATACACATGATCTGAAGAGTACTAGTCTTCTACTTTAAGGAAAACCTGGAATTAGCCTGGCCCAAGCTGATTTCATACTTTAAAATGAACTGGCAACATAGCATACCGATCCATAATGCACAGTTTTTTTTTATGTAAAGCTGATGTTCTAGTGTGATTTTGAAAGACTTTTTCATCTTGGGCCAGACCAAATACACATGATCTGAAGAGAACTAGTCTTCTACTTTAAGGAAAACCTGGAATTAGCCTGGCCCAAGCTGATTTTATCCTTTAAAATGAATTGGCAAAAAAGATTCTATATCATGTTTGATGAAAGTGTGAAATACTGTTTACAGGTTAAACATTAGAAATGTTTATCAGTGTTTAAAATGGGCCTGAGCTGATTAATACATCAGTGCAGAGTGAAGTAATTTAGCCCTACATTATGGAGCGCTCAGAATTTGACACATTTTATTATTGAAGATTGTGTCTTAGCATTGCTTAAATAAACGTTTTTTTTTTTATTATTTAAATATATTTAATGTAAATATAGGCCTACTATAATCAGTTTTGATATACATTCTTGTCTACTCTGATGTTTTAAACACGCTATGGTCATTAAAATGTGCTGCGAAAGCAGAGAAAAGGCACAGAAAATAATTTAAATTTATAGGTTAACACTATTTGTAATCTACATGTGTATACATATTTTACCCTTGTTTTCTTTTTTTCCAGAGGGAATTATAAAATAAGCTAAAGACTTTCATGTTTACTACAACTTAATTATTAATCATGTACCAGTGTTTTATAGCAAATGTAACCAAAAAATGTCCCACATTATATGTCCCAGGTTATAATTTTTTGCATTGTCAGCGATACCAGACGCACATTCACACACACAATGGAAACATGAACAGCTAGACGTGCTAATGAAACGTAAAATACTACTGCTTTTACTACTGTTGATGTTTGGTGCAGCCATCTTGCGTTCTGAACTTGTGGGTTTATTCCAGTTGAAATGTTCTACTTAGAACTTGGAAATTTCCAGTTCTGAATTCCTACTTCAGATGGAATGCAGTATAAGGATTCACATTAGAGCTCGACCCAACCTGCCCCATACACTGTCATTTTGAGCCAAAGCCCGAATTAAACCTGACATTTTTTGAGTAAGTAGAGCATTAAAACTGAGCTTTTAAAAAACATTTTCGTTCTGTTTAGAATGAGTGAAGAATGAATAAGACCTATTATTTAAGAAAAATATTATTAATTATTAGGAACAGATCTCCAAAAGATTATAACATGAACAATGCAAACAATGATCCAAAGGCCTAAACATTAGGCTACAACAATGTCTGAATGACTTTCCTCGAATCTAGTATAATATAACATGGTTTAAGAAAATAAAATAAATTCTTTTATAATTTTATTTATATATTTTTCCCATTTTCTCCCCAATTTACACAGCCAACCCACTCGTTAGGACTCCCCCTATCACTAGTAATGCCCCAACACACCAGGAGGATGAAGACTAGCACACTCTTTCTCCGATACATGTGAAGTCAGCCACCGCTTCTTTTCGAGCTGCTGCTGATGCAGCATTGCCAAGGAGCCAGCACATTTGGAGGAAAGCGCAGCGGCAGGTGAAGTGCGTAATATGGACAGTGTGCACTTTGCACTTGTGCAACTTTTTTTAAAAACAGTTTGATTTGTTTCTGCTATATTTTGATTCATAGCTTTATATAAAATGAAAATAACTTATAACTATTATTTTCTTTAGCCCGAGGAACCTGAGGAAAGTGGTGGGAAATCTCGAGCCAGGTCAGACCTTGGGTTGGGTTTGGGCAGAGAACCTAAGCTCTTATTCACATATTGAACTTTGTGTTATTGTGTTCTCAGTGACATGTTGAACTACACTGCCAGTTTGAGGGAATGTCATTGCCATCAAATTCAGAAGGTGAACCACATGACTCCTCAGAGGTGCAGAGCTTCTCTCAGCTTAAGGCAAGTGATTGTGTAGCATAACCTGTTGCCTACATACAGCTCTGAAAAAAATAGAGACCACTTAAAAATGATCAATTTCTTTGATTTTACCAATTTTTACCAAATTGAATATAATCAAGAGGAAGATGGATGATCACAAGCCATCAAACAACAAACAAAGCTGAACTGCATCTTTTTTTGGTATTTCAGCTGTTTATAATTTTCTGCAAATAAATGCTCTAAATTAAAATATTTTTATTTGGAATTTGGGAGAAATGTTGTCCATAGTTTATAAAATAAAACAGCAATGTTCATTTTACTTAAACATATACCTATAAATTGCAAAATCTGAGAAACTTGATTCAGAAACTAAAGTGGTCTCTTTATTTTTTTCCAGAGCTGTTTGTTATGAACATGTTACTGTATTTCTGTATTTATTGTAAGTTGGTTATAATATTCTTATCACATGTTTTTGATGGGGAATGCAATACGTAAAATGATTAGCCTCTCCCACCTGAGTCATTTAAGCAAAGAATACTGTATTTTCCTGATGTCATGAAGAAAAAATGCATTACTCCATAGATAAAGCTAATCGCTTCACAATAGGGTTTATGTTGGATGTCTGAAGTTTGCTCTGCAGCTTAACTCCGTGGGTGATCCAGCCAAAATCTGCTGGACACTCAATATGCAGTCACTTCTAACTGCAGTTAGTTGTCTCAAATAGATTTGCTTACGAATTGACTTGACTTGAATTGTGTGACCAATATTTTACTCTCCATAAAAGCAGAAAAAGGTTTGTTGCATAGCTACAGTTTGTACTTCTGTACTTTTTATAGAGAAGTGTTACACGGGGGGTCATAAACCTGAAGAAACCTAAAGCAATTCTGTTTGAGAGAGTTGTTTTAGGCAGGTGTGTAAGACTTTAGGTATACAGTTCACACATGACTGTCCTGGTGACTGCAACAATCAGGGGAAACAGTGAGGAAACTAAAACTAGCAAAAGTATTTAATCAAGATTTTGATTAATTTTACTGTCTTTCTGTTTTTATTGTCTCTCCATCTCTGCTACAAATGAAAGGCTTAATCTCTGTTTGGGAAACCAAACCATGGACACAGAACACAGGTAATTAAATGGAATTCAATGTTAAAGATACAGTACTAATAATATTCACTGCTGAAATGGTTCCCACTTCCTGCTAAGGTGCTGCTACATGGCTACTGTGTTGTGTTCCTAGCTGATTTCTGTGCAGTTGTATTCCAGATGGTTGCTAGGGTCTTTAAGGTGGTTGTCGAGTGGTTACTCTGGTAACCCGTTTAACAATGAGCCAAATATATTTTGTACCAAATATAGATGTAGAATGTTGTACAATTTTAAGATCTTTTAATAATCGCATGAGGTTTAGTAAATTTCGACAGTAGACGCTGTATTTTATTTTTCATATTGTACACTGTTTATGCTTATGCCCGGCTGTCCTCTTCTTCTTACGTATGTAGTCTCATAGACGGCAGGGGTGCCAGACTAAAGAAACAAACACACAATGGCTGACCAGCTGAATTTAAGTTAAAAGAAAATGTGTTTGTAATGTAATATTTGATAAGGGCCCTTGAGCATTTCGAATCAAGTCAGCTTGAGAACTGTTTTTTTCTGTTGCAACAGGGCGCACGGGTACGATGGTGTGTACATGGTTGATTGACAGCGTTTAGTTTGAGAGTGCGCAGGTACTGTATTTCTCCTGAGGGTGGGGTGAATGTGTATGTATATATTCAGTGTGTCAGAACTGCTCCTTTAGTTTCTGCTGTGCTCAGTTGAAGACTGAGACCAAGTAGTTAAACATACAGCTCTGGGGAAAAAAATGGTTTTCGTGCATCTTTGCATGTTCTCCTCCACCAGTCTTACACACTGCTTTTGGATAAGTTTATGCCATTCCTGGTGCAAAAATTCAAGCAGTTCAGTTTGGTTTGATGGCTTGAGATTATCCATCTTCCTCTTGATTATATTCCAGAGGTTTTCAATGAGATTTTTAAGTGTTTTTTTTTTTCCAGAGCTGTATGTCTGCACTCTCCTACAAAAGTATTGAAACACTGAGGCCAATTGATTTTTTTTCTTCTGCTCTAGTGAAAACATTTTGGTGTAACAAAAATATAATTTAAAGATGAATATTGAAGACAAATTGGTAAGTTCGGACAAAAGCTGAATTGTTGACCTTTTGTCTCCTATTCATCTTTTAATGTCAAACCCAATTTGTTTTCAGTCTAAAGCAGAAATAAAGAAATGAGACTGACTTATCAAGTACTTTTGGGGGGCAGTGTATGTTTAGGGGCTGTTTCCTGTGTAGTTCCAATTAAAATCTGCAGTCAGTCTGCTCCTTTCAGAGTGACTGCACTGTTATGTATATTGGTTATGTAATTTAATGCTCCTGGGCATTGCTGTGTTTGTTGTGCAGGTGTGGGAAAGGGCAATGGCAGTGATCTGAAGGTGCGGATCATAGTGAAAAGAGAGCAGGTGTTCCAGTGTGTCTGTGCCACGCAGACGAACTGTAGGGTAAGCTAACTTTTAAAGGTTTTCTACAGTATAAAACTGTATTTACTTCCTCATAGTCAAATGACAAGAGTAGTTTCAGTACAAAAAAGTGAAAAACTGTGAACCTTAAACACAGTGGTGTCCTAATTAAAACCAGAGCTATATGGCATATCCAGAACAGACATGTGAAGTGGGCTAATCCCACAACCCCTAAATGATTTAGTAGTTTAGGGTGATTTCACACCTACTTTTTTTATTTGTCAAAATAAACTGTTCATATTTACGTGTAGTGCTGTTTGTTTGGACATGGATGAGTACAGTAATCACAACTGCAATGAGACTGCTGAGAACTGTTGGTCTGAACTCTGAATTGGTTGGTTTGTGATGTGAACATGATCTGACCTTGATCCAACCCATCTGTCAAGCATACTCTGTCAGTTTTAAGATGTGCAGTCAGTCAAATGAACACATGCCACCTCTGCTGTTGTTCCATGTTAAACTGCACAGAAATCTGTTTACTTTCTTGCTCCCAGCCAAGACAGCTCTGACCAACAACCAAAGAGATTACAAAGATTGTTGTGACTCATTTTGGTGAGCTTGAATTGTATCCTCTGTTAAAACAACAAACCATGAGGGAAATGCTCCAAGAGAATCAATTAATTACCTGACTTGGACCAGAGCAAACAAACTATAGTGTGAAAAAACAGCCTTACATACACTATTAAAAGATGTTGTACATACATACACTAGTGAAAGCGTTTGTGAATCGGTATCATCTTAACCCCAAATCATATTTTAAATATGTACTAAAGAACAACTTTTAAATATTCAATAAGCTCATAATATTGAACCTTTAAAGACAGTAGCAGCCCACTAAAAACATAAATCACATTGTAATTGTTGGGAAAGGTCTTTCAGATGTTTGTCTTATGTTCCTTTGTGTTTATTTTACTGTTCGCTCATATACTGTGTTCTCATATTTTACCAGCTGTTCCCAGATACTGAAAACAATGCCGTGGTGATCAGCTTTCAGGAAGGGCCAGTGGTTTGTGGTGATGTTAAGGTCATGTTTGAATCCAGGGCTGTAAGTTCCCAATCTATTGTAACGTAAGAATGATTTTATGGACATCGTTTTTCCCAGTTGTTTGGCAAAATGTTCTTTCTCTATTGTTCTCTATGCCCAGGGTCTTCCAAAGGGGTATGAGGACTATCCTTTCTATTTCTGGTTCAACACTTCATTTGTAGAGAACAACAGGTGAGGTTTTTGCTGTCCATTGTCCTCAGAAGCAGACACTGGCTTTGTTTACCTACCAGACCACTCTGGTTTTAGATTTTATATATAAAAATGCCAGGCCACTTAATTCATTAATTAGAATATTTTGATATTTTGTCCCCTCTCAGTTTAGTAACATTACTGCTTTCAATGTAAAACGAAAAATCATATGGACTGCTGCTTGAATGCAATCTATAATGCTTTGGTCCCAAAACAGGCTCTATCTGTCAAGGGAGGAACTGGACAACCCACGTAAGTCCAAAACCTGGGACATCTACAAGGAGGACTTTGGTGTGACCGTGTCTTTCAGTGACCCTGCACTTATGTAGCAGACGACACTTGCTTGTGTATCTCAACTAAAACCCTTAAGCCCTGCACAAGGTCTAAATCTTTGCTCTAATGTAGGTTTTCACACACTTATAAAAGGTGAGTGATGTTTAGGGATTGGATTCGGGCATATTGTGCCCCTAAAGCTATAGCTATAGCTATATAACCTCAACTTTATGTCCATCCCCCATCTTCACTGTAAGAGCTTTTTACTGAGCCGTGCATACACCACAATATTATGCATTTGTTTGTCAAATGTTTTTTTGTCTTTAAATGAAGACAAATGTTTGTGTCAGTTTAGCATATTAAGCCTCCAAAATGTAAATCTTACTCTTTAAGCTTGAGTGTACATCAAATAAAGCAATCGAGGCTGCCACTGTGAAATGGTCAATGGTTATGTGTGCAGAAACATGTTTTTGTAGTACACATGTATTGAAATAAATACTAATGTCTCTGTAACACTTGTCTGTCACTTTTTTGAATTAACAACTGATCTGGGTTGCTGAATTTCTGCAATTGTTTTTAAGGATAGATCTGAGTGACTTGTTTTTTTAGAAGTAAAAACTCTGGTCTTACAGGTGGGCATGCAACTCTAAACTCTTTAGAATCAGCAGTTTTAGAGGTGACCTTTTTCAGAAGCGCTGTCAGTGCCATTCTCATATAAAAGGCTTAAAATCAAATCTCAAATGTGCAGCTTATAATAGTAAATAAAATAATGTACTATGTAATTGTGTAGAACACAAACTGTATAAACACAAACTTTAATTCTAGAATTGATATACACTATCTGCTGCTGTCAGTACAAATGGATGGCTGGATCAAAAATCAGAGGGAAAATATTAAACTGGGGATTCACAAAAATGCTTTTTCTTAAGTTCTTAAGTTTATACTTAAGTTAAGAGGTCTGTTTTGGTTATTTTTCTTAATGTTTATTTTGTACCAAAAATTCAAAAAATGGAATAATAATATATATATACCTTTATGATACACTCACATTTCAGTGCTTGGTTTGACTGTTTTTTTATTTTCCTAATGTTTTCTTAAGCCTTCACATCAGTGTCTCAGCACTGGCATTCAGAGCCCCTTATTCACCATCGTACTCCATTGGACATTTCAGGGACAACAGCCTTTTTTGCCCAATTATAAACACTCTTCTTGTAAAAGTTATCCAGACATAGGTTAAAAAAAAACAAAACAAAACAAAAAACAGTTGAACTATAAAGTATTGAAAGACTAGGATACTAAAAGCCAGTAATGTTAGCCCTGCTAAGACGTCCCTTTGCTGATCAATAGCTGGTTAACAAGATAGCCTCACAGTATACTGTATGTTTTTTTTTTTTTTACTGCCCTTGAGCTTTTATTTTTTTTTATTTGTACTGCAGTAGAAATGTGTTTTTAGAAACTTGGCTTTATTTGTCTCACTATCTTTATATATCAGTTGCTTTAAACATTATAATGTTAAGCATAATTTTATTTATAAATTTAAATATAACAAAAAATAAATGTTGTTTTAATAAACGTTAGCAATAAATAATCTCAAAATAACACATCTAAAATACAGCAGACTAATAGTTTAAACCATTAAACCCAGCCTTTCATTGAGCTGAGAGAAAATTAAGTGTGCTGTTCAATTTCCAACGTTAAGAAATGGGTTAGACAAGCTATACTAATGCACCGTCCATCCATCAGCAGTTCAGCTGTGACTTTTGGAAGAAACCAAAGTCAATGGAAAAGAGGGGGGGGGGGTGGCTTGAGGGTGTCTGAGATTTAATATAACAATATTATTTTAATATAACTGTTCATAGTTAATTAAAATACTTACTCTGAATTACATAAGAGTGCTAGTAAAATATAAAATAAAATAAAAATATATATATAAATATTTCGGGCTCCGTAGCCCCCACACCTAGTTTTGAATGGTCGTGTCTACCCTGATTCAGTCAGTAACAACAAGACGGTCGCCCTTTTCTTCAGGATCTTCAGGGAGTTTGCAGGAGGTGTAATTTATGGGGAACAATCATTAATGTTGGGTTAAATAATCTAGTGTTTTTTCACTCTGGTGCTGAAGGTCCGCTGCGCTGGTCTTTACTGTGTTTCTCCTTTACTCTGTTTTCATTAAAAGCCCCTCAGTCTTAAAACAGCGGCAGTAAAACAGGCGGAGCGGTGGGCCTTCAGCAGCAGTAGTGATATCCCTGCCGGATTAGCGCGAAGGGAGCTCTTTCAGTCCCGGTGAGTAATTTAGCTAGCTGGCTGTTTAAGCTCTCGGTGAAGCGCGGTCTTATTATAATACTAAACTACAGCGTGGTGAGACTATTTAAACTGAAGCGTGTTAATGGTGAATAACGCTGTAAGATAGCTATGGTGCAAACCGAGCTACGGTGGAGCTGGCTAAGCTAATTAGCTTAGCCAGCTCCACCGTAGCTCGCTAGCCTTAGCTTCAGTTAGCCCGATTACCTGCAGCAGCTGCTCGTTCAGAAAAAAAAAAACACAACCAGCGCTGTTTAAGCTGCTTTACGAGCTTCTCTCCCAGCATAGGGTGTGTTTTTTTCTCAATCAGCAGCTGCTTTTAAACCACGCTGTAGTTTAGTAATAAGATCGCGCTTCAGCGAGAGCTGAAACAGCCAGTTAAATTACCTAACAGGACTGAAAGAGCTCCTATCGGTTCTCCGGTCTAATTCGGTCTAAATAAACCAAAACACCTTTGGTTTATTTAGATTTAAGTTAGCAGTTTGTTCTCTTTAGACAAAAAACGAAAATAAGAATAAAATAATAAAAAAAAAATGAATAAATAAATAAATAATAAATAAAAAAAAAATAATAATAAAATAAGGGGGGGGCGCAGTCTGCGCATGCGCCAGATTTTGCGGCCGCGCATGCGCAGAAGACCGATTTTTTTGCGGACTTCTGCGCATGCGCGGCCGTAAAATCTGGCGCATGCGCAGTGGACCGATTTTTTGCGGACTTCTGCGCATGCGCGGCCGTAAAATCTGGCGCATGCGCAGTGGACCGATTTTTTGCGGACTTCTGCGCATGCGCGGCCGTAAAATCTGGCGCATGCGCAGAAGACCGCAAAAAAAATCGGTCCACTGCGCATGCGCCAGATTTTGCGGCCGCGCATGCGCAGAAGACCGATTTTTTGCGGTGTTCTGCGCATGCGCGGCCGTAAAATCTGGCGCATGCGCAGTGGACCGCAAAAAATCGGTCTACTGCGCATGCGCGGGCCGCAAAATCTGGCGCATGCGCAGTGGACCGATTTTTTTTATCGGTCTTCTGCGCACGTGCGGCCGTAAAATCTGGCGCATGCGCAGTGGACCGATTTTGGACCGGTCTACTGCGCATGCGCCAGATTTTACGGCCGCGCATGCGCAGAAGTCCGCAAAAAAATCGGTCTTCTGCGCATGCGCGGCCGCAAAATCTGGCGCATGCGCAGACTGCGCCCCCCCCTTATTTTATTATTATTTTTTTTTTATTTATTATTTTTTTATTTATTCATTTTTTTTTTATTATTTTATTCTTATTTTCGTTTTTTGTCTAAAGAGAACAAACTGCTAACTTAAATCTAAATAAACCAAAGGTGTTTTGGTTTATTTAGACCGAATTAGACCGGAGAACCGATAGGAGCTCTTTCAGTCCTGTTAGGTAATTTAACTGGCTGTTTCAGCTCTCGCTGAAGCGCGATCTTATTACTAAACTACAGCGTGGTTTAAAAGCAGCTGCTGATTGAGAAAAAAACACACCCTATGCTGGGAGAGAAGCTCGTAAAGCAGCTTAAACAGCGCTGGTTGTGTTTTTTTTTTTCTGAACGAGCAGCTGCTGCAGGTAATCGGGCTAACTGAAGCTAAGGCTAGCGAGCTACGGTGGAGCTGGCTAAGCTAATTAGCTTAGCCAGCTCCACCGTAGCTCGGTTTGCACCATAGCTATCTTACAGCGTTATTCACCATTAACACGCTTCAGTTTAAATAGTCTCACCACGCTGTAGTTTAGTATTATAATAAGACCGCGCTTCACCGAGAGCTTAAACAGCCAGCTAGCTAAATTACTCACCGGGACTGAAAGAGCTCCCTTCGCGCTAATCCGGCAGGGATATCACTACTGCTGCTGAAGGCCCACCGCTCCGCCTGTTTTACTGCCGCTGTTTTAAGACTGAGGGGCTTTTAATGAAAACAGAGTAAAGGAGAAACACAGTAAAGACCAGCGCAGCGGACCTTCAGCACCAGAGTGAAAAAACACTAGATTATTTAACCCAACATTAATGATTGTTCCCCATAAATTACACCTCCTGCAAACTCCCTGAAGATCCTGAAGAAAAGGGCGACCGTCTTGTTGTTACTGACTGAATCAGGGTAGACACGACCATTCAAAACTAGGTGTGGGGGCTACGGAGCCCGAAATATTTATATATATATTTTTATTTTATTTTATATTTTACTAGCACTCTTATGTAATTCAGAGTAAGTATTTTAATTAACTATGAACAGTTATATTAAAATAATATTGTTATATTAAATCTCAGACACCCTCAAGCCACCCCCCCCCCCTCTTTTCCATTGACTTTGGTTTCTTCCAAAAGTCACAGCTGAACTGCTGATGGATGGACGGTGCATTAGTATAGCTTGTCTAACCCATTTCTTAACGTTGGAAATTGAACAGCACACTTAATTTTCTCTCAGCTCAATGAAAGGCTGGGTTTAATGGTTTAAACTATTAGTCTGCTGTATTTTAGATGTGTTATTTTGAGATTATTTATTGCTAACGTTTATTAAAACAACATTTATTTTTTGTTATATTTAAATTTATAAATAAAATTATGCTTAACATTATAATGTTTAAAGCAACTGATATATAAAGATAGTGAGACAAATAAAGCCAAGTTTCTAAAAACACATTTCTACTGCAGTACAAATAAAAAAAAATAAAAGCTCAAGGGCAGTAAAAAAAAAAAAAACATACAGTATACTGTGAGGCTATCTTGTTAACCAGCTATTGATCAGCAAAGGGACGTCTTAGCAGGGCTAACATTACTGGCTTTTAGTATCCTAGTCTTTCAATACTTTATAGTTCAACTGTTTTTTGTTTTGTTTTGTTTTTTTTTAACCTATGTCTGGATAACTTTTACAAGAAGAGTGTTTATAATTGGGCAAAAAAGGCTGTTGTCCCTGAAATGTCCAATGGAGTACGATGGTGAATAAGGGGCTCTGAATGCCAGTGCTGAGACACTGATGTGAAGGCTTAAGAAAACATTAGGAAAATAAAAAAACAGTCAAACCAAGCACTGAAATGTGAGTGTATCATAAAGGTATATATATATTATTATTCCATTTTTTGAATTTTTGGTACAAAATAAACATTAAGAAAAATAACCAAAACAGACCTCTTAACTTAAGTATAAACTTAAGAACTTAAGAAAAAGCATTTTTGTGAATCCCCAGTTTAATATTTTCCCTCTGATTTTTGATCCAGCCATCCATTTGTACTGACAGCAGCAGATAGTGTATATCAATTCTAGAATTAAAGTTTGTGTTTATACAGTTTGTGTTCTACACAATTACATAGTACATTATTTTATTTACTATTATAAGCTGCACATTTGAGATTTGATTTTAAGCCTTTTATATGAGAATGGCACTGACAGCGCTTCTGAAAAAGGTCACCTCTAAAACTGCTGATTCTAAAGAGTTTAGAGTTGCATGCCCACCTGTAAGACCAGAGTTTTTACTTCTAAAAAAACAAGTCACTCAGATCTATCCTTAAAAACAATTGCAGAAATTCAGCAACCCAGATCAGTTGTTAATTCAAAAAAGTGACAGACAAGTGTTACAGAGACATTAGTATTTATTTCAATACATGTGTACTACAAAAACATGTTTCTGCACACATAACCATTGACCATTTCACAGTGGCAGCCTCGATTGCTTTATTTGATGTACACTCAAGCTTAAAGAGTAAGATTTACATTTTGGAGGCTTAATATGCTAAACTGACACAAACATTTGTCTTCATTTAAAGACAAAAAAACATTTGACAAACAAATGCATAATATTGTGGTGTATGCACGGCTCAGTAAAAAGCTCTTACAGTGAAGATGGGGGATGGACATAAAGTTGAGGTTATATAGCTATAGCTATAGCTTTAGGGGCACAATATGCCCGAATCCAATCCCTAAACATCACTCACCTTTTATAAGTGTGTGAAAACCTACATTAGAGCAAAGATTTAGACCTTGTGCAGGGCTTAAGGGTTTTAGTTGAGATACACAAGCAAGTGTCGTCTGCTACATAAGTGCAGGGTCACTGAAAGACACGGTCACACCAAAGTCCTCCTTGTAGATGTCCCAGGTTTTGGACTTACGTGGGTTGTCCAGTTCCTCCCTTGACAGATAGAGCCTGTTTTGGGACCAAAGCATTATAGATTGCATTCAAGCAGCAGTCCATATGATTTTTCGTTTTACATTGAAAGCAGTAATGTTACTAAACTGAGAGGGGACAAAATATCAAAATATTCTAATTAATGAATTAAGTGGCCTGGCATTTTTATATATAAAATCTAAAACCAGAGTGGTCTGGTAGGTAAACAAAGCCAGTGTCTGCTTCTGAGGACAATGGACAGCAAAAACCTCACCTGTTGTTCTCTACAAATGAAGTGTTGAACCAGAAATAGAAAGGATAGTCCTCATACCCCTTTGGAAGACCCTGGGCATAGAGAACAATAGAGAAAGAACATTTTGCCAAACAACTGGGAAAAACGATGTCCATAAAATCATTCTTACGTTACAATAGATTGGGAACTTACAGCCCTGGATTCAAACATGACCTTAACATCACCACAAACCACTGGCCCTTCCTGAAAGCTGATCACCACGGCATTGTTTTCAGTATCTGGGAACAGCTGGTAAAATATGAGAACACAGTATATGAGCGAACAGTAAAATAAACACAAAGGAACATAAGACAAACATCTGAAAGACCTTTCCCAACAATTACAATGTGATTTATGTTTTTAGTGGGCTGCTACTGTCTTTAAAGGTTCAATATTATGAGCTTATTGAATATTTAAAAGTTGTTCTTTAGTACATATTTAAAATATGATTTGGGGTTAAGATGATACCGATTCACAAACGCTTTCACTAGTGTATGTATGTACAACATCTTTTAATAGTGTATGTAAGGCTGTTTTTTCACACTATAGTTTGTTTGCTCTGGTCCAAGTCAGGTAATTAATTGATTCTCTTGGAGCATTTCCCTCATGGTTTGTTGTTTTAACAGAGGATACAATTCAAGCTCACCAAAATGAGTCACAACAATCTTTGTAATCTCTTTGGTTGTTGGTCAGAGCTGTCTTGGCTGGGAGCAAGAAAGTAAACAGATTTCTGTGCAGTTTAACATGGAACAACAGCAGAGGTGGCATGTGTTCATTTGACTGACTGCACATCTTAAAACTGACAGAGTATGCTTGACAGATGGGTTGGATCAAGGTCAGATCATGTTCACATCACAAACCAACCAATTCAGAGTTCAGACCAACAGTTCTCAGCAGTCTCATTGCAGTTGTGATTACTGTACTCATCCATGTCCAAACAAACAGCACTACACGTAAATATGAACAGTTTATTTTGACAAATAAAAAAAGTAGGTGTGAAATCACCCTAAACTACTAAATCATTTAGGGGTTGTGGGATTAGCCCACTTCACATGTCTGTTCTGGATATGCCATATAGCTCTGGTTTTAATTAGGAAACCACTGTGTTTAAGGTTCACAGTTTTTCACTTTTTTGTACTGAAACTACTCTTGTCATTTGACTATGAGGAAGTAAATACAGTTTTATACTGTAGAAAACCTTTAAAAGTTAGCTTACCCTACAGTTCGTCTGCGTGGCACAGACACACTGGAACACCTGCTCTCTTTTCACTATGATCCGCACCTTCAGATCACTGCCATTGCCCTTTCCCACACCTGCACAACAAACACAGCAATGCCCAGGAGCATTAAATTACATAACCAATATACATAACAGTGCAGTCACTCTGAAAGGAGCAGACTGACTGCAGATTTTAATTGGAACTACACAGGAAACAGCCCCTAAACATACACTGCCCCCCAAAAGTACTTGATAAGTCAGTCTCATTTCTTTATTTCTGCTTTAGACTGAAAACAAATTGGGTTTGACATTAAAAGATGAATAGGAGACAAAAGGTCAACAATTCAGCTTTTGTCCGAACTTACCAATTTGTCTTCAATATTCATCTTTAAATTATATTTTTGTTACACCAAAATGTTTTCACTAGAGCAGAAGAAAAAAAATCAATTGGCCTCAGTGTTTCAATACTTTTGTAGGAGAGTGCAGACATACAGCTCTGGAAAAAAAAAAACACTTAAAAATCTCATTGAAAACCTCTGGAATATAATCAAGAGGAAGATGGATAATCTCAAGCCATCAAACCAAACTGAACTGCTTGAATTTTTGCACCAGGAATGGCATAAACTTATCCAAAAGCAGTGTGTAAGACTGGTGGAGGAGAACATGCAAAGATGCACGAAAACCATTTTTTTCCCCAGAGCTGTATGTTTAACTACTTGGTCTCAGTCTTCAACTGAGCACAGCAGAAACTAAAGGAGCAGTTCTGACACACTGAATATATACATACACATTCACCCCACCCTCAGGAGAAATACAGTACCTGCGCACTCTCAAACTAAACGCTGTCAATCAACCATGTACACACCATCGTACCCGTGCGCCCTGTTGCAACAGAAAAAAACAGTTCTCAAGCTGACTTGATTCGAAATGCTCAAGGGCCCTTATCAAATATTACATTACAAACACATTTTCTTTTAACTTAAATTCAGCTGGTCAGCCATTGTGTGTTTGTTTCTTTAGTCTGGCACCCCTGCCGTCTATGAGACTACATACGTAAGAAGAAGAGGACAGCCGGGCATAAGCATAAACAGTGTACAATATGAAAAATAAAATACAGCGTCTACTGTCGAAATTTACTAAACCTCATGCGATTATTAAAAGATCTTAAAATTGTACAACATTCTACATCTATATTTGGTACAAAATATATTTGGCTCATTGTTAAACGGGTTACCAGAGTAACCACTCGACAACCACCTTAAAGACCCTAGCAACCATCTGGAATACAACTGCACAGAAATCAGCTAGGAACACAACACAGTAGCCATGTAGCAGCACCTTAGCAGGAAGTGGGAACCATTTCAGCAGTGAATATTATTAGTACTGTATCTTTAACATTGAATTCCATTTAATTACCTGTGTTCTGTGTCCATGGTTTGGTTTCCCAAACAGAGATTAAGCCTTTCATTTGTAGCAGAGATGGAGAGACAATAAAAACAGAAAGACAGTAAAATTAATCAAAATCTTGATTAAATACTTTTGCTAGTTTTAGTTTCCTCACTGTTTCCCCTGATTGTTGCAGTCACCAGGACAGTCATGTGTGAACTGTATACCTAAAGTCTTACACACCTGCCTAAAACAACTCTCTCAAACAGAATTGCTTTAGGTTTCTTCAGGTTTATGACCCCCCGTGTAACACTTCTCTATAAAAAGTACAGAAGTACAAACTGTAGCTATGCAACAAACCTTTTTCTGCTTTTATGGAGAGTAAAATATTGGTCACACAATTCAAGTCAAGTCAATTCGTAAGCAAATCTATTTGAGACAACTAACTGCAGTTAGAAGTGACTGCATATTGAGTGTCCAGCAGATTTTGGCTGGATCACCCACGGAGTTAAGCTGCAGAGCAAACTTCAGACATCCAACATAAACCCTATTGTGAAGCGATTAGCTTTATCTATGGAGTAATGCATTTTTTCTTCATGACATCAGGAAAATACAGTATTCTTTGCTTAAATGACTCAGGTGGGAGAGGCTAATCATTTTACGTATTGCATTCCCCATCAAAAACATGTGATAAGAATATTATAACCAACTTACAATAAATACAGAAATACAGTAACATGTTCATAACAAACAGCTCTGGAAAAAAATAAAGAGACCACTTTAGTTTCTGAATCAAGTTTCTCAGATTTTGCAATTTATAGGTATATGTTTAAGTAAAATGAACATTGCTGTTTTATTTTATAAACTATGGACAACATTTCTCCCAAATTCCAAATAAAAATATTTTAATTTAGAGCATTTATTTGCAGAAAATTATAAACAGCTGAAATACCAAAAAAAGATGCAGTTCAGCTTTGTTTGTTGTTTGATGGCTTGTGATCATCCATCTTCCTCTTGATTATATTCAATTTGGTAAAAATTGGTAAAATCAAAGAAATTGATCATTTTTAAGTGGTCTCTATTTTTTTCAGAGCTGTATGTAGGCAACAGGTTATGCTACACAATCACTTGCCATAAGCTGAGAGAAGCTCTGCACCTCTGAGGAGTCATGTGGTTCACCTTCTGAATTTGATGGCAATGACATTCCCTCAAACTGGCAGTGTAGTTCAACATGTCACTGAGAACACAATAACACAAAGTTCAATATGTGAATAAGAGCTTAGGTTCTCTGCCCAAACCCAACCCAAGGTCTGACCTGGCTCGAGATTTCCCACCACTTTCCTCAGGTTCCTCGGGCTAAAGAAAATAATAGTTATAAGTTATTTTCATTTTATATAAAGCTATGAATCAAAATATAGCAGAAACAAATCAAACTGTTTTTAAAAAAAGTTGCACAAGTGCAAAGTGCACACTGTCCATATTACGCACTTCACCTGCCGCTGCGCTTTCCTCCAAATGTGCTGGCTCCTTGGCAATGCTGCATCAGCAGCAGCTCGAAAAGAAGCGGTGGCTGACTTCACATGTATCGGAGAAAGAGTGTGCTAGTCTTCATCCTCCTGGTGTGTTGGGGCATTACTAGTGATAGGGGGAGTCCTAACGAGTGGGTTGGCTGTGTAAATTGGGGAGAAAATGGGAAAAATATATAAATAAAATTATAAAAGAATTTATTTTATTTTCTTAAACCATGTTATATTATACTAGATTCGAGGAAAGTCATTCAGACATTGTTGTAGCCTAATGTTTAGGCCTTTGGATCATTGTTTGCATTGTTCATGTTATAATCTTTTGGAGATCTGTTCCTAATAATTAATAATATTTTTCTTAAATAATAGGTCTTATTCATTCTTCACTCATTCTAAACAGAACGAAAATGTTTTTTAAAAGCTCAGTTTTAATGCTCTACTTACTCAAAAAATGTCAGGTTTAATTCGGGCTTTGGCTCAAAATGACAGTGTATGGGGCAGGTTGGGTCGAGCTCTAATGTGAATCCTTATACTGCATTCCATCTGAAGTAGGAATTCAGAACTGGAAATTTCCAAGTTCTAAGTAGAACATTTCAACTGGAATAAACCCACAAGTTCAGAACGCAAGATGGCTGCACCAAACATCAACAGTAGTAAAAGCAGTAGTATTTTACGTTTCATTAGCACGTCTAGCTGTTCATGTTTCCATTGTGTGTGTGAATGTGCGTCTGGTATCGCTGACAATGCAAAAAATTATAACCTGGGACATATAATGTGGGACATTTTTTGGTTACATTTGCTATAAAACACTGGTACATGATTAATAATTAAGTTGTAGTAAACATGAAAGTCTTTAGCTTATTTTATAATTCCCTCTGGAAAAAAAGAAAACAAGGGTAAAATATGTATACACATGTAGATTACAAATAGTGTTAACCTATAAATTTAAATTATTTTCTGTGCCTTTTCTCTGCTTTCGCAGCACATTTTAATGACCATAGCGTGTTTAAAACATCAGAGTAGACAAGAATGTATATCAAAACTGATTATAGTAGGCCTATATTTACATTAAATATATTTAAATAATTAAAAAAAAAAACGTTTATTTAAGCAATGCTAAGACACAATCTTCAATAATAAAATGTGTCAAATTCTGAGCGCTCCATAATGTAGGGCTAAATTACTTCACTCTGCACTGATGTATTAATCAGCTCAGGCCCATTTTAAACACTGATAAACATTTCTAATGTTTAACCTGTAAACAGTATTTCACACTTTCATCAAACATGATATAGAATCTTTTTTGCCAATTCATTTTAAAGTATTAAATCAGCTTGGGCCAGGCTAATTCCAGGTTTTTCTTAAAGTAGAAGACTAGTACTCTTCAGATCATGTGTATTTGGTCTGGCCCAAGATAAAAAAGTCCATCAAAATCACACTAGAACATCAGCTTTACATAAAACATTGTGCATTATGGCTCATTATACCATGTTGCCAGTTCATTTTAAAGTATAAAATCAGCTTGGGCCAGGCTAATTCCAGGTTTTCCTTAAAGTAGAAGACTAGTACCCTTCAGATCATGTGTATTTGGTCTGGCCCAAGATGAAAAAGTCTTTCAAAATCACACTAGAACATCAGCTTTACATAAAAAAAAACTGTGCATTATGGATCGGTATGCTATGTTGCCAGTTCATTTTAAAGTATAAAATCAGCTCGGGCCAGGCTAATTCCAGGTTTTCCTTAAAGTAGAAGACTAGTACTCTTCAGATCATGTGTATTTGGTCTGGCCCAAGATTAAAAAGTCCTTCAAAATCACACTAGAACATCAGCTTTATATTCAATTTTTTTGTGCCTTATGGATCGGTATTCCATGTTGCCAGTTAATTTTAAAGTATTAAATCAGCTTGGGCCAGGCTAATTCCAGGTTTTTCTTAAAGTAGAAGACTAGTACTCTTCAGATCATGTGTATTTGCTCTGGCCCAAGATTAAAAAGTCCTTCAAAATCACACTAGAACATCAGCTTTAAATTAAATTTTTTTGTGCATTATGGATCGGTATGCCATGTTGCCAGTTCATTTTATAGTATAGAATCAGCTTGGGCCAAGCTAATTCCAGGCTTTCCTTAAAGTAGAAGACTAGTACTCTTTAGATCATGTGTATTTGGTCTGGCCCAAGATGAAAAAGTCTTTCAAAATCACACTGGAACATCAGCTTTACATAAAAAAAACTGCATTATGGATCGGTATGCTATGTTGCCAGTTCATTTTAAAGTATAAAATCAGCTCGGGCCAGGCTAATTCCAGGTTTTCCTTAAAGTAGAAGACTAGTACTCTTCAGATCATGTGTATTTGTTCTGGCCCAAGATTAAAAAGTCTTTCAAAATCACACTGGAACATCAGCTTTACACAAAAAAAAAATTGTGCATTATGGCTCGTTATACCATGTTGCCAGTTAATTTTAAAGTATAAAATCAGCTCGGGCCAGGCTAATTCCAGGTTTTCGTTAAAGTAGAAGACTAGTACTCTTCAGATCATGTGTATTTGGTCTGGCCCAAGATTAAAAAGTCCTTCAAAATCACACTAGAACATCAGCTTTAAATTAAACTTTTTTGTGCCTTATGGATCGGTATGCCATGTTGCCAGTTAATTTTAAAGTATAAAATCAGCTTGGGCCAGGCTAATTCCAGGTTTTTCTTAAAGTAGAAGACTAGTACTCTTCAGATCATGTGTATTTGCTCTGGCCCAAGATTAAAAAGTCATTCAAAATCACACTAGAACATCAGCTTTAAATTAAACTGGAGTCTTCAGAAGAGATTTTAAGGCAGATGAGTTTTTATTAGGAGATGTTCTTGTCATGTCTTTTTGTTCCAGTGTTCTTTAAACCACCTGCTTGCGTCAAAATCTAGTTTGAGTAAATCCATGATCCAGGCGTCCTTCTGAGCCCCCTCGATGAACTCAGCCAGCGATATCTGACCTGTGAGAGAAGAGAGTTCTGGTTATGGTTTTTCCAAATCAAACATCCAAACAATCCCCACTCTTAAACTGCTTTAATCACTGTAACACAACGTCAATGATAAATAATTTCTCCTAAATAGATATTATGTGAATGTAAATTACATGTAACATGTAAATTAGAAGTGACTTAATGTGAATTAGAATTGGCCTTGTTCTATCATGTGAAATTAAAGTGACATCATGTGAATTACATGCCAAATAATGTAAATTAGAAGTGACTTAATGTGAATTAGAATTGGCCTTGTGCTATCATGTGAAATTAAAGTGACATCATGTGAATTACATGCCAAATAATGTAAATTAGAAGTGACATCATGTAAAATAGAATTGGCCTTGTTCTATCATGTGAATTTAAAGTGACATCATGTGAATTACATGCCAAATAATGTAAATTAGAAGTGATGTGAATTGTAATTGGTCATATGTGACATTGTGTGAATTTAAAGTGACGCTACGTAAGTTACAAGTGACATCATTTGAATTAGAAGTGATGTTATGTAAATTAGAACTGAACACATGTGACATTGTGTAAATTAGAAGTGATATCATTTAAATTAGAAGTGGACACGTGACATCAATTGAATTAAAAGTGACATGTGAATAAGAATTGGGTTTGTGCTATGATGTGAATTAGATGCCAGATAATGTCATTTAACCTCTTAACACGCCCTGGCCCGCCGGCGGGCCAGAAATCCGCATGAATTATTAAAATCATATTTGCTTGTGTTTATCTGAGTAACTGTAGGGTCAATATAGACAAGCTATATACCAGTTAAAAGCTTAGAATCTCAGCTTTTCAGTCATCTAGGTCATTTTATCTTTATATATTCTCAAATATTAACTATTCCAGTGTTAATATACCTTGCAGACAAGATTTTAAGAAAAAAATATAGTTATGATATGAATATTCATATTTTTCATAACGACATAGTTTACCAAAGGGGGCTAAAATATACATCAAACGAACGGGCAGGCTCTCATTACGGGGGATTACGGGGATATACGCCTTTCATCTCTAAAGTGTACCGTTACTGAGTTACAGGCAAAAGAGTAAGTTTTTTTAACTTCAGATTCATCTCATAGGAAAAACTGGAGCAGCGCTCTGAGGAGCCCCTCACCCCGCCCTCGCGGCTCAGACCCAAACAAAGGCACTCACCCCGTTCAGCAGAGTGAGAGCTTCAATCCGATACCAAACTCGACCTGATACTCCTCTCCAGTCTGTAGAAATCCTCAGGAAAGCGTAAAGAGTGCTCCCAAAAAGCGGCGGATCATCTTATTAATGCCTTCACTAATTAATTCGTATAAACTGAACCGTATGTCCGATCGCTACCGCTCCAAAACTTCCTGACTCCTCGGAACCTTACCTAGCGACTGTGTCGTCACTCAGACCTCTCGGCCAATCAGAGGCGGAGAAATGGAGTCAGGAGCGGCGATAGGCCGAATTTAACCGCTGTCGTCAGGCTCTGACCAGTCAAAGAGAGTCTTCTGCGAGACTTCACACTTCTGGCTTATTCTATGGCCCAGTAGAGAGCGTGTTAGGCCCATTTAGTGCAGGAAAGGTAGTCAGTCACGTTTTTTAAAGGCTTTTTGTCAGAATAGGCCTGTTCTTTGCTGAAAGGTTATTATTTACTGTAGGTCAAATATCTATTAAACTATAAGACCTTTTAATTCCAAATTTTACAGGGTGAAAGTAGACCACTAATGGAACAAGTTTAAATAAAAAAATGTTTTCGACCACAAGAACTGACCAAGTTAAAGGCTCTAAAACATGAATTTTAAAGTAAAATTTTGAAAAGCGCCTAGATTTTTTTGTTGTTTTTATCATATTCTGACCACTGGGGATCCATTTCAACATTTTTAAGTATTTCTAATAAAACTTCAAAGGCTTTTAAATAACAATACTTCATGAAACTGTCTCTACTTTATATCCTGTTTGAGTATAAGGCCTCAAGATTTGTGTGTAAAATTCAGGCGGAAAATGGCAAAAACAGGCCTGGAGGTTAAGAGATAAAATCAGCTTGGGCCATGCTATTTCCAGGCTTCCCTTAAAGTAGAAGACTAGTACTCTTTAGATCATGTGTATTTGGTCTGGCCCAATATGAAAAAGTCTTTCAAAATCACACTGGAACATCAGCTTTACATAAAACATTGTGCATTATGGCTCGTTATACCATGTTGCCAGTTCATTTTAAAGTATAAAATCAGCTTGGGCCAGGCTAATTCCAGGTTTTCCTTAAAGTAGAAGACTAGTACCCTTCAGATCATGTGTATTTGGTCTGGCCCAAGATGAAAAAGTCCTTCAAAATCACACTGGAACATCAGCTTTACATAAAAAAATTGTGCATTATGGATCGGTATGCTATGTTGCCAGTTCATTTTAAACTATAAAATCAGCTCGGGCCAGGCTAATTCCAGGTTTTCCTCAAAGTGGGAGAGTAGTTCTCTTCATCTGATGTGTATGTGTTCTGGCCCAAGATGAAAAAGTCTTTCAAAATTTGCCAGTTCATTTTAAAGTATAAAATCAGCTTGGGCCAGGCTAATTCCAGGTTTTTCTTAAAGAAGAAGACTAGTACTCTTTAGATCATGTGTATTTGGTCTGGCCCAACATGAAAAAGTTCTTCAAAATCACACTTGAACGTCTGCCTCATATTTTTTGAGCGCAATGGCTTTTAAAATATAATTTTATTAAATATATATTTAATTATTTATTGTAATATATAATTATAAATTCAGTAATTAAAATAAATATTTTACAATATACAAAATTACATTTAATACGATATTGTATATTTACATTGTTTTTTTTTTTTTTTGTTTTTTTTACCCGCCACCACCCCCCCTCATTGGAGGTCTAATACTTTATTTCACTCTGCAAAATTGCATTACTCTTAAGGGAGGACATATATTAAGAAAGAGGAAGAGGAAAAAAGGAGAAAGAGACAAAAAAAAAAAAAAAATTAAAAAAAAATAAAAAATAATAAAATAAAATAAATAAATATAATAATAATTATAATAATGATATTTGTTTATAGGGGGGTTATGTTTTTTAAAGTACTATGCCCACATTTAAATTAGATAGCTGTGGCATCAGCTCACTTATAGTATTATAGATTTCATAATGGGGCTCCAAATGCTACTAAACTGCTGTTGACTGTGTTTTGTAAGTGAAACAATTTTTTCTAATGATATGTAGTCTATTAAAAGATTTAACCACTGTGTTCTTGTAATGTTTTGTTTTGACTTCCAATGTAATAAGATTGTTTTTTTAGCTATAGTTAGTGCGACCAATATTGGGATTTTTTTATTTTTGCTGGCTTCTGACAGTTCCAGAACCGTATCATCTCCGAGTAAGCATAAAGAAGGTAAAAGTGGTATAATAGTGTCTGTTAAGTCTGAAAGGTATCCAACCACCTCTGTCCAGAATTTTCTGACTGGTGTGCAGAGCCAAATTGCATGAAAATAGGTGTCCTTCACGTCTTGTGAACATTGCCTACAAATATCTGATTCGGAGAGTTTCATTTTAAACATCTTATCTTGTGTAATATGTGTTCTATAAATAGTTTTATATTGTATTAACTGAATATTTGGATTATGTGTCATAAAAAATATATTTGTAAAAATCTGAGTCCATTGTAAAATATCTACTGTCTTTGACAGATCCAATTCCCATTCCTTGTGGGGAATAATTACGGTGTCATTCATCGTGTTTATATTTTTGTATAGTTTTGATAACAAAGTTTTTTTTTTTCCGGAGTGAACGTACTGATAAGCTGAATTAGTGGTGGGGGGGTTAAAGAGTTTTGTTTTATGTTAATTCTAGAACTTAAGACATTTTTCAATTGGAGATACTGAAGAAAATATTTTTGCTTGAGAGCATATTTTCGGCATAAATCTGCAAAACTACACAAACTATTATTTTCGAAAACATCTTTTAGTTGTCTAATTCCTTTTTTTTCCCATTTAGGGAAAATAAATGTTTTGTTGTTTATAAGAAAGTCTGGGTTATGCCATATTGGTGTAAATATACATGGAATTATATCACTATTAATAAGCTTATTGGCTCTCCACCAAGCTGTAAGCGTTGTTGCTATTCCTGGATTTTTAAATAGAGGATATTTTCTAACTGAGTTACTTAAAAATGGGAGATTCTGGATATTTATTTCTCCACTTTCCGACTGTTCAATATCGATCCACCGGTTTTTAGAATTTGGGTGTAGCCAGTGTATTACATATTGCAGTTGGGTAGCTAGAAAATATTGGAGAAAATTTGGTGCATTGAGTCCACCGTGTTTTTTATCCTTTTGTAGTATGGATAATTTGATTCGTGGAGGTTTGTTTTTCCAATAAAATTGATTAATCACTGAATTAATTTCTTTAAACCATTTATAGGTTGGTACAACTGGGAGCATCTTAAATAAGTAATTTACTTTTGGTAAAATAAACATCTTGACAGCTGCAATTCGCCCTAAGAGGTTTATTGGAAGTTTTATCCATCGTTGAGTGCTATCTTGTATACTTGTTAATAATGGATTAAAGTTTAAAGAGAATAACTCGGACCAGTTAGTAGAGATATTAATTCCCAAATATTTAATATTCTTTGCTATAGGTAGAGTTTGTTTTTTTACATTCTTCACGTTCCAACCTTCTTTTCTTAGTGGTAGAATATAAGATTTGCTCCAATTAATGGAGTATTCTGATAAATTTGAATAAGTACTAACCAGTTTAATAGCTTCCGAAAGTGACATTTTTGGATTCTGTAAATAGAGTATTATATCATCTGCGTATAGACTAATTTTGTGAGTACTTTTCTGAATCACTACACCATTTATTTGGTCATTCTGGCGAATTGCTGATGCAAGAGGTTCTAAAAATATAGCAAACAATAGGGGTGACAATGAACACCCTTGTCTTGTACCCCTATATAGACTGAACTGTGATGATATTATATTATTAGTGTTGATTACTGCTTTAGGAGAATGATATAATGTTTTAATCCACTGAATGAAATTATTACCAAATCCAAATGTTTCAAGAGCTATAAATAAAAAATTCCAATTTACTTTATCGAATGCTTTTTCTGCATCAAGAGACACTATAATTGTTTCCATTTTTTTTCTCTGGGAGATATTGATAACGTTAAATAAACGACGCATATTATCTGAAGATTGTCGTCCCTTAATAAATCCTGTTTGATCTGGATGGATAATAAAAGGTATAACTGATTCTAGTCTATTTGCCAATGTTTTACTAATTATTTTAACATCCACATTAATTAATGATATCGGGCGATAGCTAGAGCAAAGTGTTGGATCTTTGTCCGGTTTCAATAGGACTGATATTAGGGCTGTATTCATGTGGGGGGGGACATCTTCTATTTGATTTATATGTGCTACCATCTTCATAAATATTGGAGAGAGTATATCCCAAAAGTGCTTATAGAACTCGACCGGGTATCCGTCTAGGCCCGGTGCTTTATTATTGGGCATTTGAGAAATAGCCTGAAAAATTTCAGCAGAGGTTAATGGTAATTCCAATGTGCTAGCCTGTTGTGAGTTAATTTTCGGCAGAGAAAGTGGGTCTAAAAATGATTGTATATCCAATTTATTTGGTCTACAGTAGGATTTATACGGGTTGCTATAAAATGTATAAAATGCTCTATTAATCTTGTGTGGATCGCTTAATATGTTGCCTTTGTCATCTTTAATTGCAGGTATTACCGATTTTTCTTTTTTTTGCTTAAGTTGATCTGCTAAATATTTTCCTGATTTATTACCCTGTGCAAACACGGTTGTGCGCAATCTCTGAATCAAAAATTGATTTCTAGTGTCAATTAAATTATTCAGTTTAAATCTCACTTCCCTTAGCTGTTTTAAAATATGTTCCTTAGGGTTATTAATATAGTCTTTATTTAAACGTTCAAGTTCCTGTTCCAATGAATTTTCAATTTCTTGTTCTTTTTTTTTTTATACGATGAAAACGAAATAATCTGGCCTTTCAATACAGTTTTTGCTGTTTCCCATAACAAAGTAGGAGAAATGTCTGGTGAATCATTTATTTTAATAAAAGATTCCCGTTCTTTCTTAAAGAACTCATTAAAATTTGAGTCCTTAAGAAGCGAAATATTAAAACGCCATCTCCCAAAGGATTTCTTCGGTTGAGTACAGAAAAGACTAATGCTTACTGGTGCATGATCTGAAATTATAATTGGGTGGATTTGTGTTTTAACAATATCAGCTACAATAGAATTACTTATAAGAAAAAAATCAATACGTGAGAAGGATTGGTGGTGAGGTGAAAAATATGAGTATTTTTTTGTCAGTGGGTTTTGTAATCTCCAACCGTCACTAAGACCCAAATCATCCATGTATTGTTTTATAATTTCGTTTGAATGCCATATTTTAAAGGAAGGAGAGATATTGGAACGGTGAATGTTGGGATCTAACGCTGTGTTAAAATCCCCTCCAATGATAATTGTTGAGCCTGAATAATTCATTAACTGTGAAAAAAGATGGTGAAAGAATGCTGGGTCATCTTTATTAGGGCCATAGATGCTAGCAATAGTAAAATTTTTGTTATTTATTATTACATTAATAATAACAAAACGCCCCTCTGTGTCTGTTATGGTTGAGTTATGGATTATAGAAATCTCTTTACTGACTAAAATTGCCACACCCCTTTTTTAGAGTTAAAGGAAGCCCAATAAACATGGTTATAAGATTTATTTTTCAATTTTTCATGTTCAGAATCTGTGAGGTGGGTTTCTTGTAAAAGACAAATATGGGCTTTAAGCTTACTCAGATGACTAAAAATTTTTGTTCTTTTCACTGGTGAATTGATGCCACGAATATTCCAGCTAACAATTTTTATAGTAGACATTATGATATATTATGGATTTTAATACAGCATAATAGGTCCTTAGTCGTTGATTAAGGCAGTAGGAAAGTGTACTAAGGAAACTCATGATAAATGAGCAAAGAACAAAATCTAACACTGGAGAACCCCCTTTTTTACAAAACTCATTATTTTGAAAATAGATTATTTCTAAATGAAAGCACTTAACAGGACAACACATATTTCAAAAATAGCCAAACACCAAGGGTGAAAAACATAGACACAGATATTTGTCGTTTGTATGTAACTTAATGTAGGCTACGGGTGTTATTTAAAGGTTTGTGTTATATTAAACAATATATATATGGATCAATACAGCCCTGGAGTAGTGTTGTATTGAACAACATATATACAGATCAGTATAGCCATGGAGTAGTGTTGTATTAAACAATATATATACAGATTAATATAGCCATGGAGTAGTGTTGTATTAAACAATATATATATATACAGATTAATATAGCCATGGAGTAGTTTCCATATCTCTGTACAGTTTTCCATCAAGATACAGCCTATCTACTGAGACTGTGGCGCGTATTCCTTTCTTGATGTGTTCTTTTCTGGAAGAGTACTTTTCTTCTTTCTTGGATTTCCTTAGGGAACTGATCGTTGAGACCAAAATGTGTCCCTTTAAGTTCTCTTCCTTTGCTTTTTACGAGCTCTTTTTGTTTATATCTTTCGAATTTGGCAACTATGGGTCGAGGGTAGGTGTTGTTTTTCCGACCTATGCGGTGAGCGCGTTGGAAGGAGATCTCATTTACTGTGCTTTCAGATATTTTTAAGTGTTCACACATAAACCTTTTGATGGTTTTTTCAGCTTCTTCTTCCGTTTCCTCTGGTATTCCTGTGAACACTAAGTTATCCCGCATACTACGGCTTTGTACATCAAGTAATGTCTCCTTCAGCATTTTGTTTTCTTTATTGTTTTTATCCAGTTCCTTTGTCAGTGAGTTCACAGTGAACTTGAGGTTGTTTGTTTCATGTTGGAGATCTTTTATCTGCTCAAAGCTGAATTCCACGCTTGTTTTTAGGTCTCTAATGTCTTTATGTAGTTCATTAATCACAGATAATTGAGATTCCATACGCGAAAGTTTAGCGTTGATGGATTGAATTGCGCTCACCTCTGCTTCTCCTCCGACGACTAGGGCTGCGTCCAGAAACTTTTGCTACTCCTCCTCTCCTACTCCTCCTTTCCTACTCCTCCTCTCCTACCCCGGAAGAAGGTGGAGGAATCGAGGAGAGGAGAGGAGGAGGAGGAATGGAGGGAAGGAGCTGTAATTGGGGAAATGGGACAGCTGATCCCTTTTAGATAGGATGTTGACTACCGTTGAACTGAGCCAATCACAACGCTCACTTTCAGCACGTTTCAGAACATTACTATCACACACAGCTAAAAATTCAGATATTAAAATAAAATCCTGTTTACTCCCAGACGCATTTTAGGCCGCATCTCTGGCCAGTGACTCTGGCAGCCCTGTCTGACCTCAGCCTTATGAGGGATTCAGTTTCCTCATCAGTCCCTAAGTTAAAATAAATAAGTAAATAAATGAATTAATTAAAATGATATATTATAACATATATTATAAATAATATATGTTTTTATATGTATAACATGATACACATAGGGTCATAAATATAGTTTTACTGAGCATACAGTTTATCTAAACTATAAATTATATTACTGCTTTACTGGCTGTTTAATTAGATAAGGAACCTAGTTAATTAATATGTTTATGACGTATATTTGGGCGTTGCCTTCCCCATTTTCGCGTGCTCTGTGGGCGTGGATGCAGTGATGTCATTGGAAAATCCTTAAAAGTCTTCCGGAGTAGGATCCACTGATGTAACCTCCGTTGGAAGTCTACTACAGGTGGATTTTAAGCGGCTTCTTTCGTCTCCTACGGTATTCGGACAGGCGGCAAGATGGCCTCACGAAATCAGTTTCCGGGTCACGGAGGAGAGGAGGAGGATCGGTAGGAAAAAGGAGACACTTTTGGGGTTTCTGGACGCAGCCTAGATCCTCTGTGTCTGTGGAGGAGTCGCGGGTACGGTGACGCTTCTTCTCTGGTTTTCCCGGCATTGTAGTTAGATTGTGATAATAATCGTCGATGAATAATTCCAACTCCTCCAGCTTGCTGATATTTCAATCTTGTCCGTCAATATTAGATAGCTTGTTTGGCTACAAGAGAATACTTTCTTTGAGCTTTACAGTTGTTTACTCTAGCGGCTGCATGCCGCCATGTTGGGTCTCACCCGTGACCTCGCGAGAGCTGTTCCTACGTGACGCACATACAATGTATATTTACATTGTTAATAAACAGATGTACTGCTTTTCTTCATTCTATCTCCTTCAGTGTTGATCTGTGAGGTGTTTAATATAAACAGCGGGTGTTTGTGAACGCTCCCTTTAGTTCACGGTGGTTCAGTGAAGCGGCAGCTGCGAATATCAAACCAACTTCAGCCTCGTGGGTGTGTGGGGGTAGGTTAACTAAGTTAAGAAAAGTTAAGCTAAGTAAACAAAAAACAATTTAAAAAAAAAACATTTTCTTTTAAAGTCAGTCAAGTGCTGGATGTCAATCTACACAGATTTCTCTCCTAAAAACTGTATATTTGGGTGAGTAAAAGCGCTTCTGTTTATTAAAAAAGTAAGCTTAGACTTCCAGATATCTATCCACTTTGCCTGGGTGTAATGATTAAGAGCACCTTATAGTGTAAAAAATATCATGGCAGTCATTATTTAAGGCATTATATAATATAATAAAGCATTATTAGTACAGTATTTACTGGAAGTCAGATGTCTAAAGCTGCATGTATAATGTAACTAAATGTTACAGCTAATTACTGTATGTCTGTAATATAGTAATAGTAATATTCTGGAGTGCTATATACACTCTCTATGATGTAGAAACACTACAGACTTAATAGGATGTATTGTATCAGTAAAAAAAATTAAGAGACCACTTCAGTTTCTGAATCAGTTTCTCTGATTTTGCTATTTATATGTTTATGTTTAAGTAAAATTAACATTGTTGTTTTATTTTATAAACTACAGACAACATTTCTCCCACATTTTTTATAAAAATAAAATTATTTGGAGCATTTATTTGCAGAAAATGAGAAATGACTGAAATAACAAAAAAGATTCAGAGCTTCAAATAATGCAAAGAAAACAAGTTTTGGGAGTTTAGAAATCAATTTTTGTTAGAATTACCTTGGTTTTAATCAGTTTTCTTGCATCTTGGCATCATGTTCTCCTTCACAAGTCTTACACGCTGCTTTTGGATAACTTTATGCCACTCCTGGTGCAAAAAGTTTAACAGTTCATCTTAATTATATTCCAGAGGTTTTTAATTTGTTAAAATCAAGGAAAAACGTCATCATTAAGTGGTCTCTTATTTTTTTTTCCAGAGCTGTATGCCTTAATATGAGTTGCTTTGTGTTACAGGTATCTTGTTTCTTAGGCACAGCCATTAAGAGTAAAAGATATGAATGAGAAATATGAACTGATAATTCAGATAGATATTTAGTCCTGATATTTAAGACAATATATTCAAGACAATGACACAGTCAGGCTGGCCAGGACCTTTAAAAAAAGAGTGATTTAGAAAGAACAGGAATGATGGTGACAGATGGATGTAAGTGATTATCATTTAATGCTGTAGCTGATTAATAATCAGCTCTCTGGAATGGAAGGAAGACCTTTAAATCAGTAAATGTCCTTGGGAAAAGGTACAGTGTCAGTGATACTGAAATCCAGGACCCAGTCTGTTAATAATAGCAGTTCTTTATTGGAGGCTGTTTTGCTGAAGTTGTTTTTTTAATTTTGCTGTTTACAGAAAAGGAACAGTGATATTATGCAGAAATGGAACCCACACTTCATGTAGAAAACACAAACTCTAAAATATACTTACTTTAAGCTAGTGCTAGTTTCAACCTCATCTGTCTGTTATACAGTACATCAGAGACAGATGCATTATGGGATTTAAACAGCCATAACGCTGCGTAGTGCAGTTGGATGACAGGGCTACTTTTTTTTTTAATAATCAGCAGCAGGTTACTCTCTGCATTATGGGGACAGTCAGGTCGATATATATTTGGGCAGCTACCCAATTTTTGTAAATTTGCTTCTGTACACCATCTCAGTGGATTTAATGAAGCAATCAGGATGTGACTGAAGGGCAGAATTTCATTTAAGAGGCTTAACGATCATCCATTTTATACAGGCTCAAAAAGTACTTCTACAAACTATATAAACATAACTTTACTATACTGGATCCTTTCCAGCTTTCTACTTTCCGTTTTGTCTCCTTTTATTTATTTGCTTTAAGAAGCTTTTTTTTGGACATTATCCTTTTATACTATTATACGATATACGATCCTATTAGTGCTGCAGAATTTAACGGTACCAGAGCAGAAAGTATAACTCTATACACTTCAGAATATATTCTGTTACTTCTGTTATCTGCAATATAATAATTAATTAATACTAGTAAAATAAAGTTCTGTTAGCAGCTATGCTATACTGCCGCCTCCACCACGTTTGACAGATGATGCGTATATTGGTGTGCTTTAGATTATGAACCCTTTGTTTTAATTTTACACTTGGCTTCATTTGTCAAAATGTGTGGTCAAACTTGTCAATTTAACTGCATATCATTCGATTACTTCCTGAGCCTGTGAAAATGTACGTAATATCTAAACAGCAAATGCAATATTTTTGATAAATCTTTTAAATTGACAGTCTGTACATTTTGGTGGATGTAGAGACCTTTCGGGTGAAAATGTATAGTTTTATAGAGCATGTGGAAAAGTACTTTCAAAACATGCATTGTTGCTTTGTCAGTTTTAGCAAGACCTCTTTTTAATCTCTCCCAGTCTCTTCAGTTTTAATCCTTTTATTTTTTTATTTAATTTATTTTTATCCCATTTTCTCCCCAATTTACAAGACCAATTAACCCACTTAATAGAACTCCCCCTATCACTATTAATACCCCAACACCAGGAGGATGAAGACCAGCACATTCCTTTTCCGACACGTGAAGTCAGCCACCGCCTCTTTTCGAGCTGCTGCTGATGCAGCATTGCTGAGTTGCATCACAGCGCGCTCGGAGGAATGTGCAGCGACTTGGATCCGATACATCAGCTCACAGACGCTATGTTCTGAGCGACATCACCCACCCAGAGAGAGCAAGGCCAATTATGCTTTCTTAGGGCCCCGGCAGCTGATGGCAAGCTACATGAACTGGATTTGAGCAATCTCCCGATCATAGTGGCAGCGCCTTAGTCGGCTGGACCACTTGGAGCCCCCTCAGTTTTAATTCTGCAAATCTTTGGCTTAACGATGTGTGAACCAGCAGACGAAGGCTGAATTTGACATACAGATATCTCTATATTCACAGTAGCTTTTTATCAGCATGATTAGTAGGGCCACAGTTGTGAAAGTATCCAGATAATGCTGTATATATATATTTTGATTTTTAGGGATGGTAGCAGATTTATTAAGATATTTCTTCCCCAACCCCTGCAGGAATACTACTGCTTCAAAACTAAAAGAAAGAATGCATCAAATCAAATCTACTGGTGGTGTACTGAGGCAGATTTGCGAAAACGTTTTCACTGTCCAAATACAATTGGACCTGACTGACTGTATGTATGTATAAATTGTAGCTTTATAGGTTAAATCTGGATGATTATCCAAGGGCAAAGCACTGGAATGAATCACAGGTGCAGGTACATTGCACTGGTCACTCAAAGTCAAAGTGCATTACAGCTCTGTATTTTCAACATTAGCCATTAACCAGTGAAAATACTATTAAACACATTTATCCAACAGAAAAGCAGTTCTGCTTTAAGCTGCTTTAATAACATAAAGCAGCCGGGGCTTTATACAGCTTCGGCTTGTTACCTATGTTCTTAGGCACAGATTAATGAACAAGGCACCTCTAGCGTTTAAGCATCAACACTGTCCCGGAAAATGAAGCAGTACATTTGCACATGGCAGCATTCACGTCCTGCCTCATACTTCCAGTGAACAAAACAGAAAAAAAAACAATGGTTCCATTAACTCTTGGTGGATTACATACTTCTTATATATGTACAGTACAGTTCACTTGTATTAAAACAACATTCATTATGGAATAATGAAAATGTGCTTTTTTTCCCCCCCATAAATACGACCCATTACATTTGGAAGGAGGAATTCTATTAATAGAATTAACACAATCTTTAAGGTTCATGGTATTAATGTGCGCACCAAAAAAGCTAATCTGTCTTTAACAAGGAATAAGAAATAAAAGGCATTTTCTTTTTCAATAAATAATAATAATAATAGTAATAATAATAATAAAAGCTTTGCTGAAAGCATAGGTAACATAACATAACAAAAAAATAAAATAATAATAATAGTAATAATAATAATAACAATGATAGAAACTCTAATTCTCTGTTTGTTTGTTTTTTTAGTTTTTTTTATCACTAGCTATATTGCCACCTGAGAGCATTGAGAGTTAGCAGGGCTGAGTTCTGCTCTGGATTGAGGATGTGTGCGATGGAATGTTGTAGAGGGGCCTTGCAGAAACAGCACTACAGAGGGAGTGCGTATGCGTGCGCTTTTTTGAGGGCTGTTGGGGGTGTTGGGGAGGTTGTATCTGGAAAAACTGAGCGATGCTAACTTTATTGAGAAGGTGGAAGGAGGTGATTGTGAGGAGGAGCGAGGCGAGTGAGAGGAGGTGGAGCTGGGAGTGTGTAGGAGTAACATGGAGGTCGTTCCTAAACCCTCAGTCTATTCTTCCTGCGGCATTCAGTCTCTTCATACAGGCTCTCCTTCCTCCTCCTCTTCCTCATCCTTATCCACCGCAGACAGGCCATCAGGTAACACTCAGCTGGGCAAAGCCAATCAGCTTCACCTCGTCTGGAATCTCTGTACTGTCGCAGCCGGATGCCTGGACACACAAATGACATCCTGCTATCAACAGCGTTCCTCATACACTACATCCAAGATAAGGTAAAGGAAACGGACACAAATATATATATATATATATATATATATATATATATATATATATATATATATATATATATATATATATATATACATACATACACACACATACTGACTGACTGGGTACAACCACCAATCAGAAAAAAGTTTTAACAGTGTGGAAAATGCAAATAAACATTACTTTTTACATAATTTTATTGCAGACAGTATGAACCTTTTAATATCTTTCACGTTTTATCTGCTCAACAGCCTTTCATTTGTTAATATACATCCATTAACAAGTAACAAGATAAAATAAATGAAAATAGTAACGTGATTTTGAACTTGCAACAAGTGATTCTAATCGTGATTTGGTGTGAAACCAGTATCCATGAAAAGCCTAAGGCAACATATCAATAAATGATTCACAGAACCAGGAGGAATTTCAGTGTGTGACGGGCAAAAAGCACATGTCTAGAAGTGGTGTCGACTTCTCTGGGCTTAAAGGCACCTGGGATTGGCCACCCGTGGAAAAAAAAGTGCATTTAAAGAATATGTTTTAAAAGTATACTCAACATGGAAAAGTACATACTTTTAGCACTAAAATTAACACATACGTAAATACAAAGTAAAGTACTACTTTGGAACAACTTATGGCAACTTAAGTATATTTCAATTGTAATTAAGCTATATTTAAATACAACATAAACGCATTTGATAGTGCTTTTGAGTGCTTTTTTCTCCAAACATTTCCAAACTTACCATAAGTAGATCTAAGTATGTGATATTTTAAACATAATTTTTAATACACTTGAAGTATATTGTAAATGTACTACTTTGCATACTGATGCACATTTTGTTGTACACCTTAATGCTACTGGAAAAACAAACTACACTAAAGTGCACTTTAAGCAGTATTTAATGCCAAGATACACAGCCCTGTAAAAAAACTGAGACCACTTGTTTTATTCTATAAACTATGGACAACAATTCTCCCAAATTCTTTGCATGTTCCCCTCTACCAGTCTTACACACTGCTTTTGGATAACTTTTTGCCACTCCTGGTGCAAGAATTCAAGCAGTTCAGCTTGGTTGAATGGATTATGATCATCTATCTTACTCTTGATTATATTCCAGAGGCTTTCAATTTGGTAAAATCAAAGAAACTCATTTTTAAGTGGTCTCTTGTTTCTGTACAGAGCTGTATGTTTTCCACTTTGAGTGTATTTTCATAAAGTATATTAAATTAAAATGTACTTTTATAGTACTCTTAACCTAATCTGAACATACTTTTAGTGCTCTTAAGTATACTTCCAGTATATATTCCAGCTCTTTTATTTTATTAAAAAAAGAAAAATGGACATCATGAGGTCCAAAGATGAAAAGGACCATCCAGACTGTAATCAGCAAAAAAGTCCAAAAGCCAGAGTCTGTAAATGTTAAGAGGTTGTGTCAGTACATTTCTTTGATGACAACATTAATGCATAAATGTGTGTTAAGATTTTAAGAGCAACATATGCTGCCTTCAAAATGACTTTTTTCACAGGGACACTCATAAAAGTTTTTTTTTCCAAATACTGTTGCATTTTTTGTCTGGTTAGGAGGTTTATTTATTTTTAGAAAACTAAATACAAAACAGTTAAGGTGAGTGTTGAAAAATCTACACAAATCCTTAGAAAAAAAATAACTGTTTTCTTCCCTGAATTGAGAATAATGTGACTTGGCAGGTTTCAACAGAAGGTTTTTTTTTTTCTTTGCTTCAATAAATGGGTGTATTCCAAAAATATTTGTCTCTGAGTACAAACAATGTTGTCCATGATCATGCCAAAAATAATACATCACTTATTTACAGTCCATTTATTTTGTTAGGCTTTTATGAAACTGCTTACTTGATTAATCATCAAAATAATTGTTGGATTACTTGATTTCTTTTGTAAACAATAGTGACAGGTCAACTTTAAAGTAGTGGATGATACGAGAAGAAGAGATACAGCTTTGGAAAAAAATAAGAGACCACTTAATGATGATTTTTTTTTTCCTTGATTTTACCAAATTGAAAACCTCTGGAGTCATCAAACCAATCCACCAAATATTGATTCCTGAACTCTTAAAACGTTATAATATGAACATGTTTTCTTTGCATTATTTGAGGTCTGAAAGCTCTGCATCTTTTTTGTTATTTCAGCTTCTAATTTTCTGCAAATAAATGCTCTAAATGACAATATTTTTATTTGGAATTTGGGAGAAATGTTGTCTGTAGTTTATAGAATAAAACAACAATGTTCATTTTACTCAAACATATATCTATAAATAGCAAAATCAGAGAAACTGATTCAGAAACTGAGGTGGTCTCTTATTTTTTTCCAGAGCTGTAGCACAACTGCAAGTTAAAAGACTGAAGTTTATCACTTTCCTTCTTAGAAGAATTCAAGGACAGTGTCTGTGTGGGTAAGAGTTCAGTTTGGGGAAATTGTGGGTTGTACAGGATCTGCCAGTATTACACAGTGCACACACTGCATGCTAACTAGACACTGAAGTGTCAAAGAAATGGTACCATATGATGTGGATCAATGTGTGTATGTGTGTGTGGTTTGTCTTTGTATGGAAGTCTCTGCTGAGATGTTCAAGGTGTTATATCCATTCACTTTGGCACGTCTGAGCCCCTCATGGTCCCCACAGGGGGAGTATGACCCATACACATCTATTTTCAGACCACTCTCCTGACCGGGGGAAACAGCTCCTCACACACAGCCGCACTGCGGATTCTCTCATACGCTCACAGCTGCAAACTTGAAGCCTGCCTCTTTAGGCTCCAGATGTGGTGAGTTTACAGTAAACAGACTGGAGGGGGTTATAGCTGATCTTTCTTTGTATAAATCTACCTGTGGTGGAGAATGATTTCTGAGGTTCTGTTTAATTAAACTGTTTTATGATATTTTCTGTGAGCCGGGAAAGAACAGCTGCTAATGATAAAGTAATATCATTTAGTGTGAGAGAGCACACACACAAACACACACACACACACATACACATAAACACACACAAACGCACATACACACAACACTAGGCTGCCAGCCAAAGTTTTCATGAACACACAGTCTTGCAGTGTGGCTCTGATCAAGGCGATAGGCTCAGTCAAACCAGGCAAAACCTGCAAATTTTGATCATATATGGGGTCAGTATCAATATAACATGGCTGTTGTGTCTGCAGCATACAGCTCTGAAACAAAAAATAGACATCACTTAAAAAGGATGAGTTTCTTTGATTTCACCAAATTGAAAACCTCTGGAATATAATCAAGAGGAAGATGGATGATTACAAGCCATCAAACCGAGCTGAACTGCTTACATTTTTGCACCAGGAGTGGCATAAAGTTATCCAAAAGCAGTGTGTAAGACTGGTGGAGGAGAACATACCAAGATGCATGAAAACTGTGATTAAAAACCAGGGTTACTCCACTACATATTGATTTCTGAATTCTTAAAACTTTGCGAGTAAGAACTTGTTTTCATTGCATTATTTGAGGGCTGAAAGCTCTGCACCTTTTATGTCATTTCAGCTATATCTAATTTTCTGCAAATAAATGCTCTAAATTACAATATTTTTATTCGGAATTTGGGGAAAATGTTGTCTGTAGTTTATAGAATAAAACAACAATGTTCATTTTACTCAAACATAAACCTATAAATAGCAAAATCAGAGAAACTGATTTAGAAATTGACTTTGTCTCTTAATTTTTTCCAGAGCTGTATTTGTTTACATTTCATAAAAAAAACACTATGTAACACTAGTCTTACTACAGTACAGATTCACTCTGAATGAACACATTATTACACATACAGAATATTTAAAAAGTAGGGGTGGATTTTTGCCACGTCCACATTTTAATCAAAAGCTAATTTTCGCTAAAATTGTCAACTCAGTTCAACTGCCACTCTTACATTTTAAATTAACAAAACTGTAATTCTTAAAAAAAAAAAAAAAAAAAAAAAAAACATTTTCTTTTAAAGTCAAACGAGTGCTGGATGTTAATCTACACAGATTTGTCTCCTGAAAACTGTTTGTTTGGGTAAATAAAGCACTTCTATTTATTTACATTAAGGAAGTGCAAAGACAAGTGATCAAGCTGGGAAAATATGATTTCTGTGTAGTCCTATAACCCTGTAAATATGATGAAAATTAAAAAGTAATCCCTTTAAATTATTTTTTAAATACTTGTAGACAATCAGCATTATATAGAACCAAAAACTTCATGGGTATTTAAATGAAAGATAAGAAGCGGAAGAAATGAATATGAACAGAGGTGATTCTGCAGAATCTGCTTCTGCGCTCAAACCAGCACTTAAAAATGAAACACTCTGTGCTTCTTATTATCTGTAACCATTGATCGTTATACATTATGCCACAACATGTATTCTGAGGTGTGTGCATATGCCTGCAGTGTCTGCTCTGTTCAGGCTATTCTCCTCTCTTTCAGTGCTTGGTTGCCCATTTTCGAGAATCTGCAGTCTATTAAACGGGAGGTAATGGGGTGGTTAGTTAGTCACTAATGCGTTTTCATTTAAAAACAGCCTTTTAATACATGATCTCTGTACAGACGAGCATTTTAGCTCAGTATCAGAACTGATGCCTGGCTGTGTAGTTAGCTAGCTGACCTGATATCTTGCTGTCTTGCTGGAATCTCAGAAGGCAGTGTAGTGATTAAGATCTGTGCAACCAAATCACAACGGCAAAACAATGTCCAGGTTTTGCCAATGTATCGACAGCTCACTGCTGGATATGAACATTTAACTGTGTTATTGATATTCTTTATCCAGCATTTTCACTCAATAAAAAGAGAGCTTAATCAGAAAACTTCAATTCAGGACTGACTGGGTGTCTTCTAGTATAGAAGTTGAATATTTTGTTGTTAGAAAACTGTGACACGTAGCAGTTCCCTAATCACTATCATTAACTACCACAATATGGTGTTACTTATGTATTTGTACTGAAACTGCAGGGAGCAGGTTTTCACTTGCAATAAAGATGTTTTTTTTTTTTGGCCAGACACTGAAAACACATTCCTCTCAGCAGTGTGTGATAACGTTGATGAAACATGCAGAATGAAATATAGTAGTGATGGCAGTGAATAATGAGGCGAGAGAGCTGAATGTAGTGGTTTACTGGGTGAAGTAGCACAGCACACGCAACTACTTCAGTCTGAACTTGGGAAATGGAACTGAAAGTGAAGAGCAGCAGAGACTCTGAGGCTGTGCTGCTGTTTACAATAATGTGAAATGTTTATCTATAGCTTACAGTTATAGTTAGTTTAATTATTATTATTTTCATATGGTAATTAAATGTATCTCCACATTGCACAGCTAACAAAAATATTAGCTGACTGTCAATTTCCTACTTCCTACTTGAGATTAAAAATAGGTTTTGAGATATTAATATATATACTCCCAAACTGAGATACCGTATTTTTCACACTATAAGGCGCATCGTATTATAAGGCGCATTATGCGACACTAGTAAAGAACGGGGGTCTTGCCATGTTTTCCTTCTAATTCAGTAGATCTCACTGCTGGGTGGCGAGACCTGTAAAGCTAAGCTTAATAAGGTTAAGTTAAGCTTTTTATAATGAGATGAATGAGCAAATGTGTTTATATATATATATATATATATATATATATATATATATATATATATATATATATATATATATATATATATATATATATATATATATATATATATACAGTGAGTCCAAGAAGTATTTGATCCCTTGCTGATTTTCTTTGTTTGCCCACTAATAAAGACACTATCCTTCTGCACTTTTAATGGTAGATATATTCTAACATGGAGAGACAGAATATCAAGACAAAAATCCAGAATATAATTTTAAAGAATATATTTTAATTAATTTGTATTTCAATGAGGAAAATAAGTATTTGATCCCTCTTGCCAAACACACTCAATACTTAGTGGCAAAGCCTTTGTTTGCAAGCACAGCGGTGAGACGTTTGTTGTAGTTAACCACAAGTTTAGCACACACACCAGGGGGAATTTTGGCCCACTCTTCTTTGCAGATCCTCTCTAAATCATGAAGGTTGGTGAGCTGCCGCTTGGCAACTCTGACCTTCAGCTCCCTCCATAGATTTTCGATCGGATTGAGGTCTGGCGACTGGCTGGGCCACTCCATGACCTTAATGTGATTTTTCTTGAGCCAATCCTTTGTTGCCTTTGCTGTATGTTTAGGGTCGTTATCATGTTGGAAGACCAACCACGGCCCATTTTCAGATCCCTGGCAGAGGGGAGGAGGTTGTCCCTCAGGATTGTGCGGTACATGGCTCCATCCATCTTCCCAGTGATGCGGTAGCCCTGTACCCTTGGCAGAGAAACACCCCCAAAACATTATGCTTCCACCTCCATGCTTGACGGTGGGCACAGTGTTCTTGGGGTCATAGGCAGCATTTTTCTTCCTCCACACATGGCGGGTGGAGTTGAGGCCAAAAAGTTCAATTTTGGTCTCGTCTGACCACAAAACCTTCTCCCAATAACTTGGTTCATCTTTCAAATGATCATTGGCATACTTGAGGCGCGCCTCCACATGTGCTCTCTTCAGCAGGGGTACCTTTCGGGCACTGCAGGATGTGAATCCATTGTTGCGCAAAGTGTTGCCAATTGTTTCCTTGCAAACTGTGGTCCCAGCTGCCTTCAGGTCATTTGCTAACTCCTGCCGAGTGGTTGCAGGACGATTTCTGACCGTTCTCAGCATCATTGCCACCCCACGAGGCGAAATCTTCTTTGGAGCACCGGGCCGAGGTCTGTTGATTGTCATGTTATACTCTTTAAACTTTCTGATAATTGCACCAATAGTTGTTACTTTCACATCCAACACCTTCCTAATCTTTTTGTAGCCCATTCCAGCTTTGTGAAGGTCAACAATTCTGACTCTGAGGTCCTGTGACAGCTCTTTGGTTTTACCCATGTTGGAGACTTGAAATCTGTGTGATCTGTCTGATTCTGTGGACAGGTGTTTTTCACACAAGTGATTAGTGAGAACAGGTGGCTTCAGGTCAGGTAACAAGTTGATTGGGAGTGTCTAACTGGTCTGTAAAAGCCAGAACTGCTAATGAATACTAAGGGATCAAATACTTATTTCACTCCATGAAATACAAATCAATTAATATATATTCCTTAGATTTATTTTCTGGATATTCTTTTTAATATTCTGTCTCTCCATGTAAGAATACATCTACCATTAAAAGTATAGAATGATCATGTCTTTATTAGTGGGCCAACGAAGAAAATCAGCAAGGGATCAAATACTTCTTGGACTCACTGTATATATATATATATATATATATATATATATATATATATACACAAAAATGATCAGGAGATCACATTCATGTAACTTGCCATCAGCTACCAGAGCCCTGAGAGAGCACAATTGGCCTTGTTCTGTCTGGGTGGGTAGATGGCACTCTTTCCCCACATCACTCAAAGGGTGATGTCGCTCAGCACAAGGCATCTGTGAGCTGATGTATTGGAACCGAATCGCTGCGCTTTCCTTCGAGTGTGCTGTGATGCTACTCAGCAAAACTGCATCAGCAACAGTTCAAAAAGAAGTGGTGGCTGACTTCACATGTATCGGAGGAGGCATGTGCTAGTCTTTACCTTCCTGGTGTTGGGGCATCACTAGTTATAGGGGGAGTCCTAATGAGTTGGTCAAGTAATTGGTTTTGCAAAATTGGGGAGAAAATATGAAAAAATTGTATAAACAACTATTTTATTATCATTAAACACTATGTCCACTTGTTTGTAGACACTCATTTGAATAAATACCCTCAGTTGGACACAAGTGAGGACTTTTGTCTATGAAGACGAAAAGGTGTAGTAAATCATTATAATCTATTTACCTGTCGACGTTTATTTGCCATTGGGCATTTGTTATGTACTATAAATCAACACATATGTAATTGTGTAGTAAAAAAAAAACACTACAGGTGATACTTTCACAAAGTAATGAGTTTGAATGGAAAACGGCTCTTGGTAACGTGGGAATCTGTAGGGCCTCTTAACAACTGCTGCTTGTGAAAATGTCTTACTTACTTCTATAGAAAAGCATGATATCTTTGTAGTGGTTGTAAAATTTCTATGTTGAATACATTCTTTTGTGCAGATATTTGTGGTTATTTACTGAAGAAATGTGCAATTTCTTTCTATATAAAAAATACTAGGCTAAACCTAGTGCGTTTTCAACGTTCAGTTCTTCTATTTTTTATTAAATCATTGCACAGATGTTTTAATTTTAATAATAGTTGTTATTTATTTATTTATTATTTTTAAATGATTTAATTTATTTCATTTAAATGTTTAGTGCCTTTAGTTTCGTTTTTTTTATGATGATTTAAAATTTCCCTTCTACTTATTTGCAACTGTTTAAAGCATAAAATCATGGCTAGCGCCAGCCCTATATTTCCACTACATACTATATATTGTAATTTTAATTTTAAGTATCAGAAATGTGTGCAGCCTCTGTGACAACAAAAAGCAATATGTCTCAAAAAGAGAGAAAGAGAGAGAGATAGAATGAAAGACAGAATGAAATTCTGCTCTGATGTCCGGGTCATCTCTGTCCCTGGAAAGTGCATGCAGCTGTATGTAAAGTAAAATCTGAGTGTCTCTGTGGCGCCAAGAGGGTCTTATCAGAGCTAGCACACACACTCGGAGGCTGGAGAGGGCCTGAGAGGTGATCGATCTCTCCAGCTCGCTCTCCGACACCCTGCCTCAGACAGCTGCAGAAGCTGCAGCTCTGGGGCAGACAGCTTGCAGCAATTTATAGCAGGGCTGGGTAGAGTGTGTGTGTGTGTGTGTGTGTGTGTGCACGAGTGTGTGCACGAGTGTGTGTTTTTATAAAAGCTGAAAGGCTAGTGATGAAAAACGTATCTGGGGTGATGCTTTCCCTCTGACTCCACTCAGCCGGTGAGGCAGCTGTGGCCTACAGAGCGGCTTAACCATAAAACTAGTCACATCACCACTAGTCACATAAATCCTGCCGCTGAAATGTTGTGAATTACACAGAGAGAAAGAGGAAAAGAAGAATTTATTGTTTTTTTTCCCCGCTGTGTGTGTTTGTATGTGTGAGCACCTGCACTACCGCGAGCCCAATTCCTCTCAGCTCGATATACAGCGCTACGTATCTATTTCACTTTCACACTGTGTAGGGGGGTGGTGTTAACAAGAGATATCTAACAGCCGAGCTGGCTAGCACAACTGCTCCCTCGCCGCTCTTTGCTGAAACTGTAACTGCTAGCTGTTTCTGCTTTACCACTCTTCTCTCTGGAGGATGAGCCAGGAAGATAAAAATCAAACAATAAATGTTTCCTTCTCTAATGCTAACCCCTTAACCTAAAATACACCCTTAAAAATCTAAATGCTAAAAAGGGCTCTCTGGATCAATGCCAGATGTGAAGAAACACTTTTGGATCAATAAATACTCTTTTATTAGGACTGAAGAACCTTCATATAGTGTAATTTGTATAAAAACTGTATCACTTTTTTTCCAGCACCTACTGTGTAACAATTCATCCAAACAGCAGCGGTATTCAACAGGATCAGTTTATGCTTTCAGTTTATGATTCCTTTAAAATTTTCTCTTTTTCTGTATAATTTGACCTGAAATCTGATCTGATATCTTTATCACTTTTAACCTGAGCCTTCACTCTTTATTATCCTTGTCAGAAAAGTATATGTGTTTATTTACATTAAAGTCAAGTGTTTCATAGAAGGGAACAAACAGCAAACAGGTTTGTGTAAAGTAGCTCTAGGTGCGTTGCACACACTAAAGATTTCAACTCCCAGCATGCACTTCAGACACCAGACATTCCCGACTCTGCTGATCACGTGACATTACAGCTACATTCTAACTCACCAGGCTTCCGATTACACACACCTGATCCTGTTAGTATAATACCCCCCTGTTTCTGTTCCTCTTTGCCTGGTATTGAACCTAGTTTCTAGCTTTTCTACTTCACGTTTTCTTTGTTTCCTGCTCTTTTGTTGTTGCGTTTTTGTAATTTTGATCACTCTTCTGCCTTGTCCTAGTCCTTTGTGTTTATTTTGAGTTCAGAGCCTGGCCTTATGTGTCTAGAAATTTCAAAAGATGTAAATATGGCCGCCAGGTTTTGCTTCCATTACTAACAGAACTAAAGTAAAAAAAAAACATACATAGAAAAGTAATATAAACTGATCAGATTTTTGATCTTTACAGCCTTGGCAAAAGCCCAAAAAATTACATTTGAGTCTACTAATTAGTCTGCTTAATAGGTCTAATATCTAATAACATTTCTGTATATATATATATATATATATATATATATATATATATATATATATATATATATATATATATATATACACACACACACACACACACACACACACACACACGTATATATATATAGAGAAATGTCCAAATATAGCCAGAGGTCATTGATAATACTGTTAAAGCATTATCAGAAAATAACAACAAATGTTTTACCTGTTTAAAAACACAAAATTATCCACCCTACAGAGTGTGAACAGGTCACAGCCCAAGCTTAAAACTCAAGTTGCTAGTTTAATCAGTTTATCTTGAAAAATTGTTTATGTGCATTCATGCTTGGTTAAAATAAAAACTGATACCACCGGCCCTTTGAAGAAAAGACTGGACACCTCTGTTACAAAGACTACATACCGGTTAAATACAGGTTCTCATTAGAACATTACGTCTGTGTCGAGAACCATTTAGGAACCTCTGTTTTGAAAAGTGCAGGTGTAATGTGTTTAAACAAAGCACACCTGAATCGATTAGCCTTGATCTGCCAGTTCTGCCAGGGTGAGATGAGAGAGCGAGCGTGCAGATGCTGAAGAGACTTTTCACCGCAGAGGATCAGAGCAGGGTGAACGACGCACTAATGCACAGATGTTGTTTACCTCCACCGCGACACTCCATCTAAAGGAGTGATTAAAAACTGCCCCGGCCATATTGCACTATCCACTGGGATCTGTGTGAAGTATTTAACGTCCCTCGCACTCCCACGGTGGAAAGCTCTGCATTGACATGCGTAACATGGACATGTGCATATCCAACAGAACATACAGTCCATCCCATCAGCTCAGGATTTATAAATACTGTCATAAGCGGGAAGATATCATCTTCTTAAAAAAGAGGTATAGCATCATCTGTCTACAGTAGCTGTCAGTAATTACCTTAAAAAACACATTAGTAATGAATATATTAGAGTATATTACTGATATTCCTTGTGTGTATTCTCTTCTGTTTGCACACTGCAAGGCTCAGCATGGTTCCGCCTAATGCATTCCTTTTAAATAATGTCTGTGTGTTTAATTAGAAAGGCTGTCAAAGCATTCATTTGAGCATGGACATAACTAACAATATCAGAAAGAGCTATTAGATACTCTTGCTGTCTTAAGGGACACTTGATGTTTTTAAATAAGCTCTGAAAGACAAGTTACAGAAATGCTTACATATTACCAGAAAAATTACAGAAATAATTACATTCTGATTGTAGCAATACATCTGAAGAACACTTTGGCAAAAAGATATTTAGAATATTCACAGTCGACTTAGAATATTATGACAACCTTTGTGTTTATACACTTATTTTCCATCTTATCAGCACTTTATAGTTCTATAATTGCAGACAGTATTCATTTTGTTTCTCTGTATAATGTACTATGCACCTTTTACCCTGTTTTGCAATGGTCAGGACACCACAGGACCATCATAGAGCATCGGTTATAGTATAGTATTTATTTGGGTGGTGGGTCATTCTCAGCACTGCAGTGACTCCCTGAGAATCAGACACAGCAGTGCTGCTTGAGTTTTTAAACAATGTGTCTGTCCACTCTATTAGATTTATTATTCTTATATATTTGGTCTTCTTTGTAGAAGTAACATCAGAGACAGAAGCTCATCTGTCCCAAGACGCTGCTGGCTCAATATTTTTGGTTTGTACTAATTTCAGTCTGGCTTTAAACACTAAGGTGTTTAAAAACTCCAGCAGCACTGCTGTGTCTGATCCACTCCTATCAGCACAACACACACTAACACCCAAACCACCACCATATCACTGTTATTGTCTGTGAAAACAGGAGTTATGTTGCGCTGGTCCTGTGGCATCCTGACCATTGAAGAACAGGGTGAATTAATGAAAGTAGGATGATGTGCCGGTGTATTTGGACATCTTACAAACGCTAAACTTGCATACAAACATCTGCTCAAATTAAGTGGAAATTTAATTCTGTGTTACGGGTTACTCTTTTGTATTTGTTCATGTATTTTTTTTTTTGCCACTGTGCTGAACTTGGAAGCGAAATGTGAGGTCCAAACCGAGGTGCTAAGCAAAGTGAGGCTGTTACACTAATATACACATACAAACAAACAAGCAAACAAAAAAACACATGCACATTGGTGTTCTTACATGTTTTTCGACAGGATGTTGTTTTTGGCATTTCTCATTGAACTACTCACCAGCTTAAAGGTCAACACTTTATAGGTAACTGGGTCTTCTACAATCTTCTGAAGGTTAGCAGCAACTGAAAGATATTTATTGAGAAAATATTTCATACATATAAAGCAATCATTAACAATATGACAAGAACTATGAGAATTCATGACATGCAGTCGATGGCATACTGAAATAAATGAGGTAATTCTATCTGAAATGCACTGAAGGTCAGAGTGTGACATTACCAACTATAACATCATGTCCATTGACCAGACCAGCAGAAAACAGCTCCTGAGAAACACCGTCAGCAGTATCTATAAACAGAGCACACACAAACACACCCCACAGGATGATCCCACAATTCACACTTGCGTTTAATAAACTCGCGTTAATAATAAAAAAATAAATAAATAAATAATAATATATATATATATATATATATTCTCTTACACTGCATATGTCAATTTTAGGTCATATTACTCGCTAACCTATATACAGTTCTTAGTATACAAACCCCACACACACACACTTTATTAGGCCTCATTATGTGCAGTGTCCACTGGGGCACTAGCTCTCTAATGCTAATAAAACTGTATTCAGGGCAGTGCTCACCTTGTCCTGGAGTGAATTCAAACCGTATGTCATTCAGCTCCTTTCTCGAGTTCCTGCGAGAGACAGAGAGAGACATAGAATCCATGTTAAATATAGCTTTTTTATTCAACATGGGAGCCATATTCAAAAAACAGCACAAAAGGGATAGTATGTAATGCGGTGGTATGTGTCAAGTAGGCCAAGCACACGACAGACACACGCAAATACCAAACACACAGTTTATTAAGCAAAAATATAAGAATGGTCAAGGCAAGGAGGTCATCCACAGCATTACTGATAATAGAGTTAAAGTGTAAGGCAAAAGAGTGGTCAAAAATACAGAAATGGGAAAAAAAAAAAAAAAATCACAATATAAAAGAGCTATGAAAATTTGATTTAATACCAGGCACTGAACTGAGGAAAACAGGGGGTATTTATACAGGGGAAGACAGGTGATGGCAATCTCAGAAACCAGAAGAGCCTGAACGCTGAAGCGTCACGTCATTCGGCATGTGTTTAGAAGGTGGGGCGCAGGTGTATTCTGGGAAGTGGAGTTTATAGAGCTAGAGTCTGTGGCAGGACTAACAGTATGTGATGAAATTATACATTTTATTTAATTTTTAAATATTTTTTTCTTATTGTGTTTATTGTATAATAATAATACAGTGTAATTATTTTTAATAAAAATGATTTGACATACATAACTTCATAAATAGTATTTTTTTTATTTATTGTGATAACAGAAACACATGGATTAATAGCTTTTGGAAACACTTTGCAATGTATTTTGTATATACTCATATAAAAACATCTATTGTATGAGATATTAATAAACTAGTAATAAGTAAAACTAGTCACTAAGTTTTATTAAATTGATGTGCACTCTGATATATCTGATCATCTGTATGTGCTTTAGCATTTTTAGCTTCTGAACAGACTGAACATACTTCAGAAAGCCTCCAAAATCAACAGATCTTTTTACCACCTAACAAAATATTCTCTTCTTTTTCTTACTTTCTTACCCCTATTTTCCTTAAAGTTTTGTTAATCGGAGTGGGAAACTAGATCTATAATTTATATATATATTTTTTTAATCTTCAAAGCTTTGTTTGCTTTGTTCTAATTGCAGAACTTCAGAAATGGCAAAAGTTCTATTATTATTAGCTGTGTATAAAATCAGTCAGATCTACCCCATAACCCCTTTCCCCTCAGCTCTTATTTTTATCATTCTGTCTAATAGCACAATGGCGAGACAATGGGGAGAAAGGAGAGTTACTGTGGTTCTTTTTTCACAATAAGGAGCGTATTTAGGGGTCTAGGTGTGAGGAGCACTCACTAGTGGGAGGGAGTTTGAATGCAGGCCAGGTTGTTGGTTTAGAGGCTTGGCTCAATAAAATACGGCATCCTTTCAGCATTAAAGCAGTGCCAAACCAATCACTACCTTACACTCGTTAACTCCCTGCAACTGCATACTTCCCTTCCCTCTGTGCTCTCAGGGTCTGATATTCAACTGTGAAGAGCTGGTTTAATAATGACCACTAACTGATATACAATATAAACTGCAGGGAAACTTTATGCAATATTTTGTTGATGCATTTTATAGTCGCATACCAACAGCAGTCACACTCACACTGCCAAGAGAAATGCACCCATATAAAAATATCAGTATAATTTATTATGAATCCTCAATATACACTCTTTTGCCAAAAGTATTTGCTGACCCACCCAAATCACTAGACTCAGGTTCCAATCATGCCCATGGCCACAGGTATATAATATCTAATTGATTAAACTAATGTGGGAAAGGACAAGAAAACATAAAATCTAATGAATTAAAAGCCAGGCTAAACAAGTATGTCCTGAGCCTCCTCTTAAATATGCCAAGACTGTGCAAGAGCCCTCAGGACATCAGAAAGAGAATTCCAGAGACTGGAGGCCTAATACGAAAAGATAGCCAGTCCCATTTTAAGCCGAAAGGCATGTATGCCCAGCATGTTCCCGTTAGCTGACCTGAGGGCTCTTGGAGTACTATACCTAAAAAAATCATATCGCTATCATTATGCTGGGCTAAAACCTTCTCATACATCAGCTCACAGGCGCCTTGTGCTGATCGACATCACCCTTTGGAGTGGGTAAAGAGTGCCATCTACCTACCCAGAGAAAGCAAGACCAATTGTGCTCTCTCAGGGCTTCAGCATCTAATAGCAGGCTACATGAACAGGATTAACATTAACATTAAAAGAGATCCTGCCTCAAAGTAACATTAGAAGAGATCCTGCCTGGCTGAGAAATCAAACCTTCACTCTTTTATTGTGGGGGTGTTATCCACCATACTGTCCATTTAACTGCTTAGAAAAACACTTAAAATTACGAATTTCTTTGATTTTACCAAATAAAAAAAACTCTGGAATATAATCAAGAGGAAGATGGATGATCACAAGCCATCAAACCAAGATGAACTGCTTGAATTTTTGCACCAGGAGTGGCATAAAGTTATCCAAAAGCAGTGTGTAAGACTAGTGGAGGAGAACATGCCAAGATGCATGAAAACTTTAATAAAAAAAACAGGGTTATTCCACCAAATATTGTTTTCTTTGCATTATTTGAGGTCTGAAAGCTCTGCATCTTTTTTGTTATTTTAGCCATTTCTCATTTTCTGCAAATAAATGCTTTTAATGACACTATTTTTATTTGGGATTTAGGAGAAATGTTGCCTGTAGTTTAAAGAATACAATTTTACTCAAACATGTACCTATAAATAGGAAAATTAGAGAGACTGATTCAGAAACTGAAGTGGTCTCTTAATTTTTTTTCCAGAGCTGTATACGTATACTACGATAGGTACAATTTAGTAGCATTTATCGACAGTGAATCCTACAACAGTTAAAGTTTCCATCTTCCCAACCTTTTTACCATTCCATTTGCATATATTTATGACAGTAACTACCTAAAAATCCAAGCCAACGGTCTAAACCCTGTAGAGAGAACCTTTGTTCATCTCTTCCACTCTTCACTCAGCACAAATGACCCTGAATAAATCAGACACAAAATATTTTGCACAGCTAGTGCCAAACCCTGTGAAGTATAAACACAGCACTTCTATGGAGCAGCGCAGAGGACTGGCACTTGCTGATTCACATCTACGTTGAGTTGCTCCATTGTAAGTGAACACAGCGCAGAGGCGCAACCTCTGTTTGTTCTGCTTTAACATCCGTCGGGCTTTGGCCACTCCACGCTATGCAGAACTCGAGGCCTTGTAAATCTCCCGCACGCTTTCAGAGAGAACTCGCAGGGACTCTGATAATATGCACAGCCTCACCTCGCCCCTTTGCCACGGAGACAATGAAAGGACTGGAGTCGGCACTGCCGCCGAAAACAAGCCTTCCTTTCACACTCGACTTGGGGGACGTTTCAAAGAGGAAAGGTGACATGGCACAGCATGGACGAATTTTAATACTACTGCAGCACTCTGGCAGCTCCACAGAAGACACTTTTCAGTGTGAAACAATGGAACCATATTCATAAAAGCTTTTTGTGTTTGAACTGCCCATCATAGTGTTTAACAGGCAACTGGAGGAAATGATTAAGCCAGCAGAACCCTTTAATAAAGATGACACCTAAAACCACTTTAGTTACTGAGGGACTCCTTCACTCTGCCAGCCAGTAATCTCAAACACAGGCTTAACTGTGCTAAAGCCTAGAAAACATATACCTCACAGTCTGTTTAGGTTCAGACATGTGAAATTAACTCACCATCTCTGCAAATTAGTGCAACTATGACAAAGCCTCTGTGTTTGTAATCCTTTAGTCCTTGGAATTTTTACAATTAGGAAAGTCAGGTAAACGCTTTCAGACCTGAAATATCTCCAGTGATGAAAAACAATGTAGCGTAAGAATGCTGTTTTTTGTCTGTAATGCACAGAAAAGAAGACCGTAATATTCTACTTTAAAATTTATACAGCAAATGAATTCAAATAAATAAAATATTTATTTCTTTTATTATTTAACTGCAGTGAATGATTTAAAACACTTAAAATTTGTTCCAAACCTCAATGGCTCTAGTACTACAGTTTTTCCAGTGCACTTGGAACAAAATTGTAATCTCACAGTCCAGTTACACCCAATAACTATTGTTATGTAGATAAAATAAAATAAAATTAAATTAAATTAAATATATAAGATAAATACACATAATATAAATAGGAGAGTCGGGTAGAAAGGAAGTGCATAAGGCACTTTCACTATAGCAGCATGGATGAATATGAAAGAATAGCGGTTTTTGTTTGATCTCTGATTAGTGTATCTTATGCTTGTACTATAAAGCCACCTGCAACTACACTGTGCACCTTTCTCATCTATGGTGACAAGTTTTGATCTTTAACTTTCTGGCAATTATCTGATGGTCCAGGCTTAAAACGGTTAAGCTATTTTTTCAGTTTCTTTCATTGTATTTAAAGTTTTGCTTGTGTATTGTTTGACATGTTGAGCTATGAAATTTTTCTATTAATAAAATTTTTATTGGAAAGACACTGCATTCCTAAAAATCAGATTCCTAAAAATATTGCAACAGAAAAAAAATCCTCCACAGTTACAAATTAAATCTGAAACAATGAAACTCCACAAAAAAAGCAATAATTTGCCAGATTTAAGATGCATTCTAAGCTCCCTGCATTGCAAAGATGCAGCAGGAGAATTATTCCACTGTTTCACCAATTACAGGAGTGCAGACTCATACAGCAGCTCTGTGTTATTGTTCTACATCTATAGCAGCCTCTTTAGATACATTTACTGCAATACATCTTGACCCTGGATTACCAACTACATTTTAAATCAATTGATAAAAAACACAAACAGCTGTCTGAGGGTTCACTTTAAATGAATTTGTTTTACCTAGTAATTTATAATAGAGTTTTATAATTGAGTTTTGTGTAGAAGTGCAGGCTTTCAGTTCTTGTCCTTGCCTCATTCTTTGCAGTGCATTTATTTTTGAGCTTCCCCAGCTTCCAACACACTGTTTAGATGAAATGCGTACGTTAGAGAAGGTAAATCACATGTAGGAATCTGCAGGATAATGGTTCTTGAGGAGCAGAACACACAAATCCTGGAAAACAATCTGTACTATAAAATATTAAGCAGATTTTGTTTATATATAAATCTGAACTAAATCCAAAGGCTGATAACCTTTACAAGGGTCAAATAAAAAAAATATTATCTGCGGTCTACCGGTTCATACAGTATACCAGAGGGGGTTTTAGAACTGTTACACGTTTTTCGCATACCACCATACCACTAGAGGCGCTGCAGAGCACAGTAAAAGCAGCTGAGGTCAGTCTCATGCTGTCCTCTCTGTAGAAACATGAGAACGGAACTCCTGCAGCTTCTGCTGCTGTTCCTTACAATGTGAGTAACTATAGCTTTTCAAATATATTAATACTGTAGCTTTAAAGGATAATTATTAATGACTGATGAACTGAATGTATTTGTTAACTGGAGAATCTGGTGATCAGATCTCTCTCTCTCTTTGTCTTTTTCATGTTAAAGCACTTTTGGTGTAGTAAAACATGATAAAAAGTACTTAACTTTGATGAATGGCACACCTCTGCTCTCCCACAGTGTACTGAGATCCAGAAATTTTAACAGTTTGTCCAAACACCCTTCAGACTGGGTGACATGGGGCATAATTTGCTGATAAACCAGTTTTTTCACCGTTTTACAGACTCATAGTAGCTCCACACCTCCTTGCTAGAATCCGAAGAGCCCTGACATTTAAAACGAGGCATTAATAACTTAAAAAGTGCACAAGAAGCTTATTAAAACCACAGTTTACATCCTATAACGCTAGCTTCAGCTCTGAGCGCCTCCATTAATCCTGGTGCCGGCTGCTATGCAACGCAAAGTCTACATAGTCTACTTTGAGCTGGATAACGGTGGGTAAAGCGATTCATTGGGGCAAATTATGCCCCGTGTCACTCAGTCTGAAGGGTGTTTGGACAAACTGCTAAATTTTCTGGATCTGGGAACGCTGTGGGAGGGCGGAGCTGTGCTATTAATCAAAGGTAAGTACTTTTGATCATGTTTTACTACACCAAAAGTCCATTTTACGGAGTTCTCCTTAAATGCATTGCCAAAAATGAACTGTGATGAAGTGTGATACTCATATGTTTATATGAAGCTATAAATAGACACCTCCAGGCCAGAGTTTCAGTCCATCAAGGCAAAAAGAAAAGATAGAAAGAGAGATGCAGTGTGTGTGTGTGTCTGTGTGTGTGTGTGTGTTGTTCTACTTCACTGATCAGTATTTAAAACCTCCCCTCCAGCTGTGCTATTCTACCCACCGCACTGATTTAGCAGATTGACAGTTGCATTAGCTTCATTTCCTCCAATCCCAGATTACGCTGACAGCACTTATCACTGATCTCATTTGAGTTTTAAAAATATCCCCTACCAGCAGCCACCCACACGCTGTTAAATCCAACACTGCTGCCACAGTTTAAAGAAACAGATTTTAAGCCCAACATTCATGTGTACATCAGAGTTGGCGGAAGTTAACGTAATGGATCCGACTTCGGGAATCATGGCGGGGAATGGGCGACAATGTGGGCTGTAACCCTAAGCCCCTTTCCAAACACGTGCTTCAGGATTTAACTTCCATCTTTCTTTCCTGCACTAGCAGCATATCAGTTACTCAGCTGTCAAGCAGCCATCTGCAGGAGCGTGAAGTGAAAATCTCAACCGGCAGAGGAAGGATAAAGTGAGAGAGCGTGTGTGTGTGTGTGTGTGTGTGTGTGTGTGTGTTATCTGGCATGAGTAGGAGAGGGTTGCCGAGTGCCTGTCATAACCACATCTAACTCACAGGCCTCAGACCTTCCATCTTAATCTGCCTACCTATTCTCCCTGGGGAGCTAACAAGCTAAGAAAGTGAGAGCGAGAGAGATTACAGACAGCGCTACAGACTGAGCGGGGGGGTGTGTCAAGAAAACATCTGGGAATAAAACTCCTTTGGAACATCTTAAATGAAGGCCTAACTAGTGGTGGGAATCACTGAAGATCCCGTTTGAGGCCCGACAAGATTATAATCCATAATCATCAATCATCTGTTAGTGATGCACTCGATATTTAGTATCCAGAAATATTCATTAAAATATTAATATAAAATATATAAATATGTAAAAAAAAAAAAAAAAATATATATATATATATATATATATATATATTAAACCATATGACAATTCAATAGCACTGCTGAGGTAAATTTATGATTAGAACAGCACTGCTGAAGTAAATGTAAATTTTGGTTTGTTGGCGTATCTGCTGTGACATTGAAAAGTTTAAGTGTTAAATATTTAGAATTGTATTGTAGTAGTGCTGGGTGATTTTCACGATAAATTTGGTTCATTCAAATTACAGTTTTAATGCAATTTTCAAAATAGAGTAATCGCCTCCCACATACTAACACACTAATGCAAAGATCCAGCACTGTTTCACCACTTGCGACACAAACAGCTGGTGGGTTAAAGCATATATTTAGCTAGAAATATATTCTACTGTTTCTAAAAACTGCAGTGTCATCGCTCTCCGGTGAGCATCCATGATTAATTGTGGAAAATATTTGATGAGGGTATAAACAAGCTTTGCGAATCACTAATGATACAATTTTAATCTATTAATCCATTTTCATCATCGCTTTACCCTTGTCAGTGTCGCAGTGGGTCCAGAGCTGATCCAGAATTACTGGGCAAAACGCAGGAATACTTCCTGGACAGGATGCTAGTTTATAGCAGGGTAACACACACACACACACACACACGCCATAACCACATCTATCTTGCATGCCTTAGACTTTTCATTTTTAACCTATTCTCCACCAGGAGCTAATAAGAGAGAGAGAGAGAGAGAGAGAGAGAGAGAGAGAGAGATTGCATTGAGGTCCAAATTGTTCCGAGGTGTATCAGGAAAACTTTGGGAAAAAACTCCCTGGATCTTGAAAATATCCCAAACTAAGATGAGCAGACTAGGAGTGAGAATCACTAGGGATCCCACTTGATGCATTATACAATTGTAATCCATCGATTTATTCATCCATCTTCTTATCTGCCTCTCCCTGGTCAGGGTCGCAGTGGGTCTGAAGATAATGTGGAATCACTGGGTAGGAACGCCCCCTGAGCAGGATGGCAATTTGCAGCATCACACACCTATTCTAGTGCTTTTGGGAGGCTGGAGGTACCCAGAGGAAAACGATCTGGACATGGGAAGAAGACACCAAACTACTCACAGACAGAGACCGAAACGAGATGATCAAGCAAAAAAAGCTACCTGTCTGCTGCCCCATGACATTAATATACTATTTAAATACTTGTAGTGAAGTCAGTATGATTATTGAATTTGTAAACACCAAAGTACCGGTAGTTTGGAGTGAGTCTCGTAGACAAAGGAGGGAGAGCTGGTTGTGAAGTTATTCATTAGATCTCCAAGGTATAAGGAGGGACATATATATATATCTCACATCTATATCTCTCATATATATGAGAGAGAGAGGAAGTGTTTAGGAAATAAAAAGGTGGACTTAATGCATCGTCCTTTACCCAAAATGAATTTTTATACAACTTCTATACAACTATACTATACTTCCTTATATATTGTAATATATGTATAAAGGTCTGGAAAAAAATAAGAGAACACTTAACGATAATGTTTTTGGAATATATTTAAAAGAAGGATGGATGATCACAAGCCATTAAACCAAGCTGAGCTGCTTGAATTTCTGCACCAGGAGTGGCATAAAGTTATCTAAAAGCAGTGTGTAAGACTGGTGGAGGAGAACATGCCAAGATGCATGAAAACTGTGATTAAAAAACAGGGTTATTCCACCAAATATTGATTTTAGAACTCTTTATGAATATGAACTTGTTTTCTTTGCATTTTTGAGGTCTGAAAGCTCTGCATCTTTTTTTGTTATTTCAGACATTTCTCACTTTCTGCAAATAAATGCTCTAAATGATAATATTTTTATTTGGAATTTGGGATTTTTTTTTAGTTGTTTATAGAATAAAATAATGTTCATTTTATTTCACTTTTTTATATTAGTTTATTTTTAAATCTAGGGTTAGGGTTAACTAATGCAAATCACACAGTGGTCCCCTCACTTTTGATTTTGACTACTAATCAAAAGCAAAACTGTAAAAATAAAAAAAAAAACATTTTTTCACTTAAAATTTTGTACAATATTTATGTAATGCAAAATAACGCAACACTATAGACTGTATCTGTCTTTTCTTTCAGCCTAGAGCAAGCCCTGTGAGGCCTCAAAAACACTACTGTACTTTTATGTATTCTAAGAGACTCAAATAAGGACCAAAAACAACTGATCAACCATTTAAAACCCAACATGTTTCTACCAACATAGTTTTCCTATAGTATACTCTGCCTTATCTCTCTGCAATACAAGATATGATCTACACTCCGTATTGCTCCACATTAGATTAGTGTCTGCAGATCAACTTTATTCTACATTTTGTCATTGTTGTCATTGCTTGGCTGCCAGGCAGAGGATTAAATATGTCACCCATAAGATTCAATCAATGGAGGGATTTAGCTTCAGAGACCCTTCCACACTGCAGTAGTTTCACTAGGAAAATGTGACTGCTGAGATATCATATTTGATAAAAGCCATTATTATTGCTATAATTTATAGTTTACACTTTGCTAGAATTCAGTATATATATTTTATAGTCTAATTGGGATTTTATTCAGGCAAAACTATATGGTATGACATTTACACTATAAATGTTAAAATGAAGTGTTATATATGCTATGGTATATATGTGGTATATCTGGTATAAACAACTCTGGTATAAACAACCTCTGGAATATAATCAAGAGGAAGATGGATGATCACAAGCCATCAAACCAAGCTGAACTGCTTGAATTTTTGCACCAGGAGTGCAGGCATTAAGTTATCTAAAAGCAGTGTGTAAGACTGGTGGAGGAGAACATGCCAAGAGGCATGAAAACTGTAATTAAAAACCAGGGTTACTCCACCAAATATTGATTTCTGAACTCTTTAAACTTTATGAATATAAACTCGTTTTCTTATTTGAGATCTGAAAGCTCTGCATCTTTTTTGTTATATCAGCCATTTCTCATTTTCTGCTAATAAATGCTCTAAATGACAAGATTTTTTTATTTGGAATTTGGGAGAAATTTTGTCAGTAGTTTATAGAATAAAAAAACAATGTTCATTTTATTAAAACATATACCTATAAATAGCAAAATCAGAGAAACTGATTCAGAAACTGCAGTGGTCTCTTAATTTGTTTTCAAAGCTGTATGTTTTGTATATATGGCTGGCAGTTTTTTTGAAGCCCATTTAAATAAAAAACCCAGAGTCTGCAGGGCTGGGTAATTGTGATTTCATGACATTTCATAAAGTTCTAAAGCAGTGGCAGAAAAGTATATGTAGTCAGTTTGAAAAACAACAACCAAATTGTGTTAAACAAATGTTCAAGATTTTAGCATAAAAGCGACAATACATTTTAGTATTTTCGTTTTTTTTTTTTTTTTTTTTTTCATATTAAAATTGTGATTTTCTTTGCTAATGTTTATCATAAGCTACACATTTTAGCAGACGGGGCCTAAAGAAAAAACCCTGCCCAGGTTCCCAACATTCCAAGAGAGCAGTTCCACAGTCCAGGTGTTAAGACTGGTCTATGTGAGCATATGAAGAGGGTATATACACATATATTTACATTGAAAGTGTAAAGACAGTTGTTACAACTGTTTATCACCAAAGGTGTTTAATTTACCACTGCAGATGCTGCGGTGCGTAGCGGGGTGAAGTGCGTCTGATCTCAATATGAATCATTTTTTAACATCTATTCAGAGTCACGAGGTGTTTGATGGTTAGCACTGTGATTGGGTGGATGTGTGAGAGTGGAAGCAGTGAACAGGAAAAAAGCCATTCAGTGCGTTTACCAATGAGTGCTTCACGTTTTTAACATCAGTGAGAGGTCAAGCCTTCCAATGTGTATTTAACTGCGCATACATGGATGTACACACACACACACACACACACACACACAACCACACACAAAGTGAGGTAGAAAAAAAAATCTACTTTTGAGCTTTAGCAGCCCCCAGGCTCAGGCAGTACTGACGTTTGCCATGCTGTCATTAGCCACCCAATCAATTATGAGGTGGGATGGAGGGCCAGTGGCTCTTTTCCGGCACAGAGGTGATATTTTTAAGCCTGCAGTCTGTGGAAATTCGCTCCCTGCTTGCTGTTTTCCCTTTTCCGTGCTCGCTTGTGCTCTCAGCCTCTCCTGTGCCTGATCTTATCAGATCCATTGTGCCAAGCACTCCCTAACCACCGGTCTGACAACAGCAACAAAACAACGATAACTAGCTCTAAACAGGCCGACTCCTCTCATTATTTCTTGGAGAAGAAATAAAAAGCCTGCGTTTGATTATTCCAACGCAATTAATTGTTTCTTCCTTCAGTGCCCACCACTTTTCCCCACAGAACAGCTCACTAATCAGTGTGGCTGCAGCTTTATGACCTTCCAGAGTGCAGGCTTTTTTACAGTCTATTTAAGAACTTCATTTTCATTCAAAGTCCTAATCTGACAGGCTTTAATTTAAAGTCTGCTTTCTTTTGTAGACTGAAGGATCTGAAACAAATGCCATATTTATAACTGCCAGAAGGAAAAAGTAAACAAAAACAAAAAAGCAAAAACCATTCCAGGCCTATTTAATAAACCTGTGAGAGCTGAAGACTATCTGTTCGCTCTCCAGAGTGTGTTATTATTCTGTAAATTATCTTAAGGTGCTTAAAATGGCCTAAATAAGATCAGATTATAAGTTTCTAGTGCGTGAGTCTCTAAAATACACTGCCTGGCCAGAAAAAAAAGTTGTCCACCTGGATTTTACTAAGATTATTCCATCAATGGATTTTTTCTTCCCTGATGGCATGGGCATATTCCAAAATGACAATGTCAGGATTCATGGGGCTGGAACTGTGAAAAAGTGATTCAGGGAGCATGAGATCATCATTTTCACACATGGATTGAGAGTTCACCACAGAGTCCAGACCTTAACCTCATTGAGAATCTTTGGGATGTGCTGGAGAAGACTTTGCACAGCGGTCAGACTCTACCATCATCAATAGCAACTTTTTTATGGCCAGGCAGTGTACAAATCCTTACATACAATTTTAGAAGGGTTTTGGGTAATAGATTATCCAAAACTCTAAACATATTAATGTGCCTGCTAGACAGTCCAGCAAAAACACAATGAATAACATTTTTTCTTTAATAGAAATGTGATTTATGCAATGTATTACAGGGGTGAAGGAATACACTGAACTGGATATACAATACAGGGGTATTTTAATATCCATGTTTTTACATGATCTACTAATGAAACTAGAGCCGGCAGGTGGGATTAGTGTAACACATACATCAACATTCACTTTGTTTTTTTTTTCAACTGAAGCATTATACTTGTATAAATATGCAGCTTGTGTACTTCTTCAATCACGGCGCATGCAGTGCTTCGTAAGCTGATTTTTAAACAGTGAATATGCTTTAGATATCATAAGTTATAGAATATCTGTTCTCCACATCCCTCTCCCTGATGCACACTGCCACATTAAAACCCTGCAATATCACAATCACACTCTACAATTACAATATTTCCCTTTCTGCTGCTTTAAGAAAAATGAAAACTGTTTCATAAAATATTGCGATATTGGATTTTCTCTCCCCCTCCCCCTCCCCCTCCCCCTCCCCCTCTCCCTCCCCCTCCCCCTCTCCCTGTCCCTCTCCCTCTCCCTCTCCCTCCCCCCCTCCCTCCCCCCCTCCCTCCCTCCCTCCCTCTCTCCCTCCCTCCCTCCCTCCCTCCCTCTCTCCCTCCCTCCCTCCCTCCCTCCCTCTCTCCCTCCCTCCCTCCCTCCCTCCCTCCCTCTCTCCCTCCCTCCCTCCCTCTCTCCCTCCCTCCCTCCCTCCCTCTCTCCCTCCCTCCCTCCCTCTCTCCCTCCCTCCCTCCCTCTCTCCCTCCCTCCCTCCCTCTCTCCCTCCCTCCCTCTCCCTCCCTCAACTGTGTCTGACACGCACATATGCAGCCTTGTCAACACAGCAGCAAACCTGTCACCACTAGGTTAACTCGGGTCAGACGATGAAGAAGGCAAGGCTGATGGACAGAGGTGGAGAGAGAGGAGAAAATAGAAAGACATAAAATGAGAACTTCTTATTGGAGATGAGTTTGAGGTACTTTGAGATTTGAGATATATAATATATATATACACACACACACACACACACACATACACATACACATATATATATATATATATATATATATATATATATATATATATATATATATATATATATATATATATATATATAATATATATACTCTGGAAAGAAATAACAGACCAGTTTCTATGATTTTACACCAAATTGAAAATGTATTGCACCAGGAGTGTCATAAAGTTATCCAAAAGCAGTGTGTAAAACTGGTGGAGGAGAACATGCCAAGATGCATGAAAACTTTGATTAAAACCAGGGTTATTCCACCAAATATTGATTTTGGAACTCCTAAAACTTTATGAATATAAACTTGTTTTATTTGCATTATTTGAGGTCTGAAAGCTCTGCATCTTTTTTATTTCAGCCATTTCTCATTTTCTGCAAATAAATGCTCTAAATGACAATATTTTTATTTGGAATTTGGAAGAAATGAGAAATGTCTGTAGTTTATAGAATATAGCTTTAATGTCTTCAACATTAAATTTACAAGGTAAAGAAACATACTGACTGAATAAGATGAGGTGTGTCCAGACTTTTGACGGATTATTTTTTTATTGTTTATTTGTGTACAATAAACTATGAACTGGTAGCTGCTGCAATATGAGAGTCTCTGCATAGAGTTGAAATGTTACATTGCCATCAATTGAGAGACCAATATGCACTCCTACATGCTAAAGTAAATTTGAGCTGACCATAAGTAAAGTAAAGCGTTCAAGCCCAACTGTTAAACACGGTGGTGGCACTATTACCACTGAAGCTGTTATGCTACCAACTGGAACTGAATAATAAAGAAGAGGACTAATTCACACTTCATCAAAACCTTAAAACACCAGCTAGATGATTAAAACTTTGAGATCTTTGTCTTGTTGAAACACAAGATTGTTTTGAACACATATCAAATGTCTAACATTAAGCTTTATGTGGTGTGCCGTGAGGAGGCGGGGGAGTTGTGGGTCCGCCCCACGCCAGAGCGCAAAGCCATGCCTGTCTCAGCTGGCCCGCATGAGGGCTGATTGAGCCGCCAGTTGAGACAGGCATATATACTCAGCCTCCGTCATCATTTGGGGGGACTCTTGACTGGGGAGCTGAGGGCTGAGGCTGCACGGACCTTAAAAACTACAAAAAAGAGACTACTGAACTCTAGAGCCCCTTTGGGCTGAGTTATGTTTATTTAAGTTTGTTTTGGGTGTGGTGGAGGGCGTTTGAAAGCCAATAAAGGGTATGATTTGAGTTCATTTACTCCCCGTGTCTGTGTTCTCTGTGTGCTTCCTCCTTCCGGGTCACAGTGGTCACGCCCCTAACCCCAGGGGCCCACCACAGTGGATTATGCTCAAAAGTTGGATTCATTCACAAAAGTTCTATATATTTTTTTGAGTACATAACTGGCTCATACAACAAGTATACAGTGTCAACAAGCTGCATCAGTCACAACACCTAAACGGTATTTTTTGCTGTCAGCATTCACTCTGTAGCCTGGGAAGGATCATATGGTAATAATATCTTTGCCGCTCTGTGTGCTGTTTCTGCGCTGAGTGCATGCGATGTATGCTGGAGACAGTGGGGTTGAAGCACTGCATGGCACAAACACCTGTCAAAAAAAACAGCTTCCAGCTGATCCCCGATCTGTAAAATGCGACTAATGTAATTCACCCTCTACAAAAAGGTATCACTGGAGCGCATCAAATGTAATGTGATGCTCAGTCAACCATCTAGCGCATAAAAAGGCTGCTTATACACTAGCAGCAAATAAACAGCTCTGCATATGATCCCAGCACAGACAGGAGGTACGAAAACATCCACATCATATTTCTACACAAAAGCCGTCAAAAGCGATTGGCCAAACAGCGGCGTGACGGGTAATGGGAGCTGACAGAGCTCACTGAAAGCCATTGAGCGTGATTTGTACGGCTGCGGGAGTGGAAATGCCTTTAGAGGGAATGGGCCTGATAACAGAAGCATGAGTGGTCTGTGTGTGTGTGTGTGTGTGTGTGTGTGAGAATGTGTGAGAACGTGTGCTATGTGTGCTACAGAGGTTAATGTGTTCATAGAGTCTATCATAATGAGATACAATGAGACAAAACAAGGCAAAACAGCCCAGCTCATCTTGCTATTCACATGGTAAATCATAACATACTGCACATGAGACACAGCAAAAAAATCTAATACACAGTGTTTCACTATAGAATATAATTCCCTTTAAAGGTCAACAGGTTTGTCTGAATTACAGACGACACTCACAGATTGTTCCAAACAGTGTTCTATTAAAAGCTAGTACTTAATTTATTCATTGAACCTTTAATCCCATTTAACCAGGATATAATACGCTTCATTATTTCTATGCAGATTGTTAAAAACGCTGTTTGCTTAAGTATGAATCCCCTTCATGTTAGTACTTAGTAGAAGTACTTTTTGCTAACAGTTTAAGCCTGTTGGAGTTCCCTTCAGATTTGCTCACTGTGCAAAAGAGATTTTCTCCCATTTCTTCTTGACAGACTGTTCCTCCTCCAGACTGTTCAGATTTATCAAGTGTGTTTTTACCACACTCATTTTGCATTGGAGTCCAGGTTTTAAAGCTGCATCAAGACCACAAAAAGCCAAAAAGCCAAAAGCACATGCTAAAACTCTAAAAGTTATCTCAGCTAACATTACTCGTAGCTACTGTTCTACCATCCTAAAACTCTTATTTCTACCTAAAAAACAGCGAGCTTGTGAATCAGTAGTAAACTGATTAAACTAAACACTTTACTTTTAACAAGCTGCTTAGTCCCTGTTGAGTAAAAGTCTCTCTCATAGGGCTGGGTATTGGTTTAAAATTTTCAATAATATCGATATTGATACAATACTGTGAATTCGATACAGATACCTAAACGATACTTTTTTCAGTACCTTTTTTCTCTTTCTTAAATTTTTTCCAAAAAATACAATACATTATTTAACAGCTGAGTGAGTGAGAGACATTGCGAGTGAGCGCCTGAGAGATTTCAGCACAGCGGCGATGTGTCGACAATTTGAATGGTCTGCGCTGCTGTGCATGCTCTTGCTACTGCATGCACCAAAGCACCATTGCGGTTGTTTTTATCTTGCAGTGTGCTCTCCACATTTTACATGTTGATGCGCGTTTTATGCTAAGTATCGAAAATAGGCAACACGTTTTTTTAACCTTTCTTTACTCACTTCTTTACCTTTTTTTATTTCTGTCAGAGATTTTTTTGGTATTAAACTTTGATACCAAGCCCTACTTCCTACAACATGATGCTCCCACTCTCATGCTTCACTGTTTAAATTGAATTTAACTGTTTGAACTGGGAAGTGTCAGGTTTGGATCTGGATGGAGAATTTTCTCTGTGTGTAACAGCACACCTCAGGTCACACTGAGCCAGCTAGTAGTGGGGAATATGACCTTATAATCAGTGTCATAATAAACTGAACAACCAACCAACTTATTCTATATTAAATAAAGCCTGCTGTAAATATGAGCTGTGAGTAAAAAAACTGTATAAACTGTAAAACTGTTCTACCCACAGCAGCACCACAATTTACAACCACAAAGACGAGAATGAAATGAATCACAGGACAGTGCAGACTACTACAGCAGAAAGCAGTTTTTTATATAATTATGACATTTTTATGTATTTTTTTTAAATATGAAAAAATAGTTGAGAAAATTGAGAGTGACACATTAGTTAGCACATTTAAATTAATAAATCCATCTGATTCTAATTCATTATGCAAAAAAAAAAAGACACTGGGGAACTAAAAAGATTTAAATATACATCTCTTAATAAAAGAGAAAAGAGAAAAAGAGAAAGAGAAAATATAAAAACACACAATATCAAAACGAACCAAATAATTATATATTTTTTAAAACCCTGCAGTTCAGTTGTTCTTTTGAGCTATTTCATGTGTTTATGCACCTTCAGCCCTGTTTACGGTTTTCCCTGCCTAATCACATCTGATTCAGCTAATTATCAAGGCCTTAATAAGCTGAATCAGATGTGGCAGATCAGAGAAAACATTAACTGTACCATGCTTTTAACACAAGCCCTCTAAAACTTAAATAAATAAATCTTTCAATTTATCTTTGATCATGTTCTCCAATCTAAATGCTGTACTTGTCATCTCAACCTTATTACTAATTACTCAAACCCAAGCTAGCCTTGGTCTACTCTGAACCCAATTCTTTAACTCTATTTTTCTCCCTATTTTACTCCTGGACAAATCCACCCACTACCCAGCATTCCCTCAATCATTTGGTGCTTCAAGCTGGAAAGGTGAAGGCTAGCATGCACCTTCCTTATTAGACACATGAGGCCAGCAAGCATATATTTGCAGCTGTCACTCACACAGCATCACTAGCACTGCACTGCAGGTTAGAGGAAAAGAACATAAGGTCATTCTTCCCACCCAGAGAGCTGAAGGACCTATTACACTCTTTTGGATCCCCCAGCTGGAAGGCTGTGACGTCGCTGTGATTTAAACTTGAAACAAACTCTAGATATAGCTAACGTGAGTTCTACTAACCAAACTAAACCCAGAACGGACAGAAAAAATATTGGATTTCAGGATGAGCCAGTTTCTATTTGTGTTTATAACAGCTCCTGAGCAATGTCTGTATTCTAAGCATAGACAATGCAAAAGACTAAGAAGTACAGGGGTTGGACAATAAAACTGAAACACCTGGTTTTAGACCACAACAATGCATTGTCCCGACAGACAGATCTGGTGGAAACAGGAGAGTTGAGGTGCACATTGAATTCTGCCTTGATTTGGGCAGCCGTGGTTTTATGTTTTTTGGATACAATCCGGGTTAGCACCCAAACATCCCTTTCAGACAGCTTCCTCTTACAGCGTCCACAGTTAATCCTGTAGGATGTGGTTCCTCCTTTTGGGTGGTATGCTAACATTACTCTGGATACCGTGGCTCTTGATACATTACAAAGACTTGCTTGCTGAGATGCGCCAGCAAGACGTGCACCAACAATTTGTCCTCTTTTGAACTCTAGAATGTGACCCATAATGTTGTGTGCATTGCAATATTTTGAGCAAAACTGTGCTCTTACCCTGCTAGTTGAACCTTCACACTCTGCTCTTACAGGTGCAATGTGCAATTAATGAAGATTGGCCACCAGGCTGCTCCAATTTAGCCATGAAACCTCCCAGACTAAAATGACAAGTGTTTCAGTTTCATTGTCCAACCCCTGTAACTGTGCTGGCTGGTGGCAGTATAATGTGTAGCTTGTGTTTTATTTACAAAACAGCCCTTTTTAATTTTTCTCTAAACTGTCTAATTCTTTTTTTTATTATTATTTTCTACCGCTTTTTCTCACATTTTATCTGGCTAATTATCCCAACCATTCAGCTACTAAACAGCTACTAGTGATGCCTCAACACAAGGAGGTTGAAGACTAGCACACACCTCCTCCGACACATGTGAAGTCAGCCACCTCCTCTTTTTGAACTGCTGCTGATGCAGCATTACTGAGTAGCATCACAGTGCGCTCGGAGGAAAGCACAGCGACTCAGTTCTTATACATCAGCTCACAGATGCCTTGTGCGGACTGACATCAACCTTTGGAGTGATGAGGGGAAAGAGCCCCATCTAACCACCCAGAGAGAGCAAGGCCAATTGTGGTGTCTGCGGGCTCTGGGAGCAGATGGCAAGCTGCATGACCGGGAATCGGGTACCTGAGCTGTAGTCAAACGGTCATATAACTAGCTATGGTTTGGAGAGCCATGTTACTGCTGGTGTTGGTCCACTGGGTTCTCATTAGCCATAATCAACAATAAAAGCTGAAAAATAGATGACTTTGTGTGTAATACATCTATATAATATATGAGTGTCACATTTTGAAATGAACTACTTAAATAAAATAACTTTTCAATGATATTATATATTTTATATTTAGTTTATAGTTATTGCTCCAGAGTTTTAGAAGTAGGTGAAAAGTCCCCTGAATTCAGGGATGATGCTCAAGAATACTCTCATAATTACACTATGGATGATGAGATGAGCAGTGGAATGTGAAGAGTGGATGAATGCAGTTCTCTACCAGATATGCTCTTCAAAAATATACTGAGTATAAACACTATAAGGATTCCAGATGGGTTAAAAATACCAGTTTTGCCCAGCATGACATTTTCAAAACAGCAATTCGTGTCTGGGTCTGGTGTAAACTTTGCCAGTGCAAGTCTGGTCAGGCTCCAATTTTATTCCACTACAGGCTTCTACAGCCAACTCAAAATCTTCCTGTTCTGTGGCTTTTGACTCCCAAAATGCCAGTGGCACATTGCCCAAGCACTATATTGGGTTTAGGCTGAGTAAAACAGAAGGGCAGGTGAGTAAATGAGAACCTGGAAAGAAGAGAAACAGTAATAAAGGGGGAACTACTGGAAGCTAAGTCCATTCATTTACATGTGAGTGCTGGAATAATTACAGTCTCCCTGAGCACCTCTCCAGCTGGCTTTCTCTCTGAGTGTAAAGGCTTTGTACACTGAAGGAGAGCTGTGTTTGTGTATTTGTATACTGGAGGAAAGTCTGGGAAGTGTGTGAGATCTTGGGAGGAGCCAACAAACACGGTTATCACATCACCCCAGAGCCCAGTACAAGAACAGCCACAACAGCCTGGATTCACTGGGGAAAAAACAACTATTCAAACCCATTCTGCTATGTAATCGTAGCTCCATGAGCAATATAAATTTTTGTTTTCTGCAATTCTTTCATTGTTTATTATTTCTGTAAGGGAGAGAGAGAGCGTATGTGTGAGAAAGTGTGATTAACTGCATGCCAGTCCTTTGCCTCTTTTGTTTATTTGTTTGTTTGTTCCCTTGTACTTATAGATGCATGTGCAATATTTCTTTAACAAATTAAAAAACGGAGCCAAGTTTGTGGTTCTAATGAGTATTTGACACTATAGGCTTTGCCCTTAGAGGCAGCTTGAAAATTATGCTCACATTAGGCTGCAGAGAAATGAAGAGGATCCAAATTCAACTCAATAACTATAAATTTGCTCTCTCCATAGAGAAAAGCCTCTACCTCTATCTGCCGTTCTCCCGCTTCCGTTTTCTGCCCCGAGCCGCAGCCCTGCTTGAATATATCACTTATTATCTTATCAAAGATAGAAAGATTGCCATCTCTCCAACTGCCTACTGAATCCTAATATATTTCAGATTTATATTTTTCATTCTGCTCTTCGCGGTTCATGTTATGACTCAGAGATTTCAAAGTGCTGTTCAGTTTGATGTGGAGACAGAGCGCTAATCATACAGAAAAATGAGCTGAATCAAATAATCAACAATGAGGCGGTCTGGCTGCATACTAATGAGGATGTTCATGGTAAATTTATATGATATAATAAAAATCTTAAAGTACGATGTAAAAAAAAACAAAACGGTATTAGTTTATATCAAAGACTGTAAAAAAAGATGGACGCCGTGCCGCCGTTCCCATTCTTTCAATGAAAATGAAGCCAAAATCTTCTGCCGTGTTGTCGATTCTGAAACCCAAGTCTGCGCAGTAGAGACCAGAGGAGGGAGAAAGACTGTGGAGAGACAGCCTACTCATTTAAATAAACCGCCCCTGAGGGCTGCCTCCACAGAGGTCACACAGTCTATAGTCCCACCCATACAGTCATTGGTCCCACCCCGTCTAGGTGTAACCCAGCCCTTTTACAATAACCACACCTTTTTAAATAGAGCTGAATAATGTTTTAAAAAACGAATTTTGTGGGGATAAACAGGTTACACTAGATGTTGCATTTAAATAAAGGAGGTTGAATTACAGTATATTAGAAAAAACCTGATTGAAAGTTGACCGTTTTGTATTAAAACCTATGGGGATGGGTGGGGTTACACAGCTTTCTGAAACCGAACAGCAGGGGGCGCCCGATCTGTGGTAGCATCACTTTTGAGAGATGATGCTCTGTCCAGCTATACACAGTCTATGGTTTACAGGCTACTAAAATGGCTAAAATGGACAGGCCATTGTAAAGGAACAAGCCTAATTTTTGTAAAGCTTCAGTAAAAAAAGAAAAACGGAACTATGTTGATACGGTGCGAAACAAACAGTGCTTCATGGAGGCTCTTGTATTATGGGATGGGTGTAGCTATGGTAATAAAAAGCAGAAGTGCATTGGCTTTTACGTTAACACACTGACCTGCCCAAAACCATAAATAAGTTAAATGTAACATAGATTTAAAGGAGATGCCATTTACCAATGTGTACTGTGCGACTGACTGGTTGATCATAATCAATGTATTTTGCATCCCTGGGCTAATACATAAAAAACAGCATGTTGTATAAGTAAATTGTAGGCATTTATACAAGTAATGCGTACATATCTAAATATATATTTAATTATAAACATTAGTAAACGTTTGTCTGCTCCTTTAATTACAATGAGGGTCATCCCTCAGCAAACAAGCCATGCACATTCTTTTTTGTATTAAATTCTATAGATAGAACTTCCAAAGAATGTGCAATTTTACAGTAGTATATTAGTATAAAATCGGACAATATATAGACCAGCCATATCTCAAATATTATACAGATATAGACTTCACATCATGATAAAACAAACATTATATCAATGTTTTACAAGCCAAAATGTTGCATTAACATCAACCATACATTATAAGTAACTGTTCGTATTTTACATTAATTTGACATAGGCATGAGATACCCATCACTTTCAGAAGTTGGGTCTTTATCTCAATACCTTTACATTCATACAGTAGGTAAAAGTGGCCCAAATCTGATATTTTTTCCTTTAAATGACTTTTAATGCGTGTTCTGTAGGGCAGTGTGTACTGCAAAAATCTGTCAGTTCAGGATTTTCATTTGTTGTCCTAATATGTGATTGACATATTAGACATTCAGCAAGGAGAATGAAGAACAAATGACAACAGGAAGGTTTTCACAATTCTGACTGAATTAGAAGGCAATGTTATAATCACTGCTATAATTAAAGAAGGATAATTGGTCAACAATGTGAGTTCTGGTTACTCCCAAGGTTTTTTTCTTCTCTCTTTGAGAAGTTAGGGAGTTTCTCCTCTTTGCCGATGTCGACTTTATTCATTAATTCATTCCTTTCATTCATTCTTTATTAAAAGGCCTTCTTTTTCTACTTCATAGCATCATGCAGATCGGACAGAGACGTTCAGCAACAGAAAACGGAAAGCAAAACACAACATTGTAAGTGGCAGGGATTTCACATTTTGGATATTCATAATTCAAAACCTGTGGTCTGAGCAGCTTCTTTGATTTTTTTTTTACCCTTTGCACAAACCTGGAGTCCTTGATCATATACAGGACTAACAGCATCAAATGTATCAAACCACTGCAGTAAGTAATAGTTAATGTTTACCTTACATAATTACATATAGTAAAAAATTAATCGTAATCATACTTTACTTATTTATTTTTTTACATCTGAATATGTAGGCCCTGCTACCACTGAGCAGAATTCAGCTTTCAGTTTTACTTTTGTGCTTTAAAGCAGGAGAGAAGTATGAGAGTAGACAGGACATTTTCCACCCAGAGCGGTGCACCGCAATTCAGAACATCCAGCAGAGCATATCACTCTAATTTTAGGCACTTCCTCTCTATGGACTCTCGACCAGACCGAGTGAAAAGATCGTTTGAAAAGAGACACACACAGACACACACAGACACACACACCCTCTTTAGCGCACAAAACACGGCTATTAGGTCGCTTCAGAAAGCCAACATGCCTGAGTGGTTCTGGCTTTTTCCATCTTTTAAGAGCTGATGAAAGCCCGATGAGGAGAGAATGGAAAACCAAGCGCTTTGCTCACCTTAGCCTCAGGACCATGTTCACAGCACCCACAGTGTTTGGGTTTTTTTCCAACGGTTGAACCTTTGTGAGAATGAAAACATCAGTTACTTCCTAATGGCAACATTTCACATTTAAACACACATATCCTCAAACACCACTTGACTCCTTTCTACACCAAAGTATCATCATCTACCCTGCTGCATATATGAAGGTGAAGCCTGGCTCTTTGGAACTAAAATAGTCTGAAATAGGTGCCATATAAAGACTAGACTAGAGGAGCATATAAAATTAACTAGACCGTTCCCGTATCCACTATGAACACTGTGCCTCTAGGAGTTCATTTCAGAACATTTATTGTACTGTAATGTTAACTTATCACAGAGAAAGAGCAAGAAGGAAATGAAAGAGAGTGAGAATAAGAGAAAAAGAGGCTCAAAGAGGAGGAAATAAATAAATAAACAGAGAAAGAACAAAGAAGTGAACAAATAATGAAAAGGAAAGGAAAGAAAAGGCTTTTTGCTGTCATGCTGTTTCTTCCAGAGCCCTACCATTTAATTCACAATGTGTTTAAACGCGACCACACGGGCCCAGGGGGCAATGGCCACCGGTTTAGTTTAAACTCTCAGTGTCTCAGAACAATTCTCACAAACAGAAATAACCTTGACTGCTTTAAACAAACATAGTAAATACTTTTGCAGTGAAGAGCTCACCTTTACTAACCCAGAGGCCTGTATTTTCTTCAAAGCACACTGTCTGAACTTATTACTAATTTGTTTTGGCTTGAGCTTTGTTTGGATTTGTGCTGCGTGTGCTGTCTTACACAGCACTTCTACAGCAGTTAGCATGCTGTTTGCTTACAGTGCTCGCAAAAGGTGAAACCTTTGCAAGTTTGGCTTATTTGAAGAAAATACACTGTAACACACATTTTATTAAACTAAAAGTCTTTTAGGCAAGTATGCAATCATTGTGCTGTGGAAATTCCAAGTTTACACAAGTTTCAAACCAATTTAATAAGGACTAGTTGTTTTACATAACTAGTCTGTATCTGGTAATGGCTCTAAATCATCTATCAACTGTGAATCTAAAGGAAAGCTAAAAAGGGTTTGGAGATCCCAGTGAGCACTGCTGGGTCAACTATGAGGAAACAGGATCTGCCTGTATACCAGAATACCAGACAGTCACTGTCTAGACAAGGCTGTCCCTTAAAACGCAGCAACAAAGCACGATTTAAAAGCAATAAAAGGCCAACAATCTCCTCGACCCTACAGGGTTCAGTGGCTAAGACTGAAGTAAAGGGGCAGCGGTCAACAATATCAAAAGCTAGCCTATATAGAAGCGGAAGGGGGGACGGCATATCAGACAAGACAACCTGCCTCAGTCTGCTAACAAACTGACAACTGAGAGTAAATCCACTTCTCAAAAGGACAATGATCCAAACAACAAAATGTGAATGCTCTAAAGGGGCCGAGTCAAAGCCTTAGCCAAGGTCTCAATCTCATCTAATCCAGTTTAAATGAGTCAGTCATTAACAAATACATCAAACCATGAATGAATCTTAAACCACAATAATTCTTAAGTTTTATTTTTTATTGTCCTTATGAAAGAGTGTTTTGTTGCCATCTAGAGTCATCTTTGTTAAATACTTTTTTCCTTATTTTTGGTACCATGGTCTGTTTTTCGCATGGACAGAGCACCAAATCTCAGAATACTCCCATTTAGAAGTCTATATGGATATACAGCTCTGAAAAAAATAAAAGACCACTTAAGAACGATGAGTTTCTTTGATTTTACCAAATTGAAGACCTCTGGAATATAATCAAGAGGATGATGGATTATCCCAGACCATTAAATTAAGCTGAACTGCTTGATTTTTTGCACCAGGAGTGGCATAAAGTTATCCAAAAGCAGTGTGTAAGACTGGTGGAGGAGAACATGCAAAGATGCATGAAAACTGTAATTAAAATCCAGGGTTGTTTTCTTTGCATTATTTGAGGTCTGAAAGCTCTGTATCTTTTTGTTATTTCAGCCATTTCTCATTTTCTGCAAATAAATGCTCTATATAACAATATTTTTATTTGGAATTTGGGAGAAATGTTGTCCGCAGTTTATAGAAAAAAACAACAATGTTCATTTTACTTAATCATAGACCTACAAAAAAGCAAAATCAGAGAAACTGATCCAGAAACTGAAGTGTCTTTATTTTTTTCCCAGAGCTGTAGAATACCAATGCTAAGCTAAAATCCAGCTCTCTTTAACTGATATATTAATCTGAGTATGCTGTTAAAATAACTAATCAGCAACAAGTCTATTGTTTTTATCATTATTATTATTATTATTGGCCTTGGGTCTTGGGTGAGGTGAATTTTCAGTGGTCTAAGTAGGTTTTATATTTACACAAGCAGCAGTGTTAACAAAATACAATTCTGACTATTAATAATAAAAGAAAAATCCACATCTCATTTATTGTTCTCATGACAATACAGCCAAATTCTATGTTTTAAAAAAGATGCAGGATGAGCACATTCAATTAATTAATTAAAGTATATTAATTTTAATTCAAATGCAATGTATTGCAGTCTGGTTTCCTAATACACATTTTATATCAGCTCTTTTGACATAAAATGTCTTATTAATGAAAAATATATTAATATATTAATAATTTGTATTTTGCTATTACAATGTCAAATCAGTTATGCTGTAAAGTTAATGCACAGGATTAAAGAGTTGGATGTATTTTTGTACAATGATTATCTTACCAATTTCATTCTGAGATACAAATATAAGCACTTCATTTTGCACTTGCAAATTTGTTGCGCTCCTATTACTTACTGTCTTATTTTTACAAAAAAAAAAAGGAGTTAAAAATAGTAAGGGTTGCAGTAAGCAGCCTCGGAAGTTGTCAGAGGTTACTGTTGCTTAGCAGCGAAACCAACAGAAAGCTTTTTACAGTTGATTACAGGCCATTTTATAACTCTGTTTTTTATTTGATTACCTCATTATACAGATATATATTAGATTAAATTAACCGCACTGAAGTCTGGAGGCTGATGAATCTCCTGAAACTCCCTGCAGCAATTCAGCCAACAGCACTGACTATACTGTGCAGGACCATCATAATCACTACTCAATCAGTTCTGCACTCATCATTTATAGTGCGGTTTAGGCCTGTCACGATGACATAACATAACCTTAATTATTTTTTCTGACCTCAATATGACCCTTTACTTTTTTCCAGTTCCAAAGTTCCAAATAATAGTAATGAGTGAATGAGAAACTGTCTACTTTTTTTATAATGAACATTTTATGTATTAAGGAAATTAGGAAGTTAATCATTCTTTAAATTATTATTATTATTATTATTATTATTATTATCATCCAAGCACAAGGTCAAACTCAAAAAATTGAACACTCTACAGCGGCCAAATCAAAGCTTTAGTTTAGGTCTCAATCAAATCTAATTCAGTTTAAATGAGACAGGAATTAAGTAGATAATAAAAAAATCATCTCATCATTCTTAAAGTGTTTTGTTCCCATCTGTGTTACACAATTTTCCCTTATTTCTGGTACCACAGTCTGTTTTCACACATGCACCAAATCTGAAACTATCTACTTTGTTTTTCATAACGTATATTTTATGTATATAGGGAATTAGTTTTATTTATATTCCTATTCCAGTGTATGAATTTTCTTAATAATTAAAAGTTCATCATTCTATAAAGGGTATTATTATTATTATTATTATTATTATTATTATTATTATTATGAAATTCAAATGTCCTAAAATGACAATAACATTGTTTATTGCATTTATTTATGGGACAATATATTGTCAACATTATAACCAATATTGAGAATAGTTTAACTGTTTTTTTTATTTGTATACATTCCTAGCAATATACAGACAAAATAAAGGTGAATAAACCAATAAAATGAATTAAAAAAAAGAAAGAGAGACAGAGAATGACAAAGAGAAAGAGAGAGAGAGAGAGAGAGAGAGAGAGAGAGAGGGAGGGAGGGAGAGAGAGAGAGAGAGCATTAAACATGAGAGACCTGTGTTAGTAAATTGCTCTACATTACATTCTATAAGTAATACTAAGACAAGGTGAGGAGGCAGCGGCAGCCCACTCGGTTTCCCTGAGTTATTGACGCTAAAAGGCTCCCACCAGGCCTGTATGGTCTGCACAGCCTCTCAGCGAGGGGCAGCAAGGTTACTGAATCAAGACAAATCACATCCACTTCTGCACAGTCCCTACCTGGGGATGCTGAATGGACAGGCTTTCTATGGGGACATTGTTGGCATTCACTTCCCCCTGCGGAGGCAAAATGGACAGCATACAGTGAAAGGAGAACAACCAGACATACCTTTCTCTCTCTCTCTCTCGCTCGCTCTGTCCCTCTCTCTTTTTTTTTTTTTTACCTCCATGGCCATTTCAGCAATTCTGCTGCTGGGAAATGGTTTCCGAACTGCCACAAAGCCTAGCCCAAAGTCATGACATTTTCTAATCTAGTGAGAGAATGTACGGGTTGGTGATTATCACGCACATGCACACACACTCACACATGCATGCACACACACACACAGGGGAAGAAAATGCACGAGCCCTGTCTCATTTTTATTAATTAGTGTTTGTCCGCTGCAGTCAAATATGCTGCATTTGTACATCATTTAGTGCAGTTTACTAGACAAACAATGCAGTCCCCCGACACTCGTAATTACATTATAGGACAAAGCATCACTGCTTAATTAAAACTGGAATGGACCAAACATGTCAGTTACAGAAACAGCTTGTCCGTTAGGGCTCATATAATTAATGCTTGTTCATCACTAAAATAAAGCCCTTCTTTCCCTGCTTCTTCTGCTTCAAAACACATTTATACTGAGCCTATAGGAAGCATTCACCTCTTGGATCTGCCCCACTTCTTCTTTTCTTGCCTTTAGAAATTAAATCATGATCAATGTAAAAAAAAAACAATTTAGAAAGATTTAAATATTTAATTGAAAACAGATTTTAACAAAGTAACATTTTGCATAAATAAATGTTCACCCCAGTTCAACAGTCAATGGTCAGGGCAGATGGTGCTAGCAGTCTCACCATTAGCAAACAGAAATGTGCAATTAACATCCTAGATAACACAGGTGGCCCACCTGGGAACCAGTAAGTTTTGTACATGTTTTTTGTCCATGTGGTCCCCACATATGAGTGTCAGTGATTGACCTCATTAAGGTCAAAAACAGGAGCAGGAGGGGTTAAACATGGCACCATTCTGGGTTGTACACTGCATATAGGGTCTAAATGGGACTCATGATATGAGAATAATAATTGGGAAACCCAACTAGGTCCCAAAAAACACACAAAAAGTACAAACCCATCTGCCCAAGCTTGGGTGTATCATGTGTCTTGTCTCTTGACTGGAACTTGGAAGCTCTAACATCAATGTTTAAATAGAATGTAGCATCGATATGGAGTCATGGATATGGGATGGGCACCAAAAAATCCAATTTACTGATCACCCCTGCATTCTGTTAAATCTATTACATCATTTAAAATAAGAAAATGGCACATGTCTAAGTCTGCCTAGAGCAAGCAGTCCTCACAAACCTAGTAAGTGTGCATGAAGGAGATTAGTGAGGGAGACCATCAAGACACTAAAATGTTCTTTTGTTGTGATTGTGGTGAATTTGTAGCCAGAAATACTGATTAACCAGCGACTGAAGTTTAATGACACTTTTCTGAAAGGTCCAAATGCTTGATTGCTCAAATGGAAGTCACCATTTCAGGATTCTAGTGACTGGACATTTCAGATTTGAACCAGGGATCCTCGGATCCATAGTGGCAGCTCCTATGTGAGACTACCAGCACCAACTGCCTGGACCTGTGTGTGTGTGAATTAGATTTGAGTCGATTTGAAGGGGTAAATTAAATAAGTATGCAACTGACATTACTTTGTTCAAATTCTTGTCAAAAAAGCTAAATTATATAAACCATAATCCTTATTTATAAAACCAATAAAATAGGAAAACATCCAAGGGGTGAACCCTTTTTATATGCAGTGAATACACTGATGGGTTTAACCCAAAAAAACATAGTAAATAAACATTTATTTGACAGGCAAAAAAACACACACTTACGTCCTGGTTTTCTTCTTTGACCCTCCGTGACTGAAACGCAATTAAAAGACAGGATTATATTATGTTCTTTTTCTCCCACAAAGTATGATAGACAGATGTAGCTATTTGTGTAGGAGTGCAATCAGCACCGGTTCATTTGCATTTTGTAATAAACAATACACAGAAGCAATGTGTCTCCAGCCTCATTAGCGCGCGGCTGATTTGCGGCTGCTTTGCTGTGGAGGGGGTTTGATTTTTATTTCCGACTTGAGATAGCTGCGAGTTATACATTCCACATTCTCCAATCAAAGACGCTCCTCAGCTTTGATGATATTGTGTCTCCTTTTTCTTCACCCCACTTTAAACCCTGAACAACAGTTTTCTGCCTTCTGTCTACATACACAGAATAAAACACAGAGAACTGAGAGTATATGGAATATACATCCACATCAAAGGAGTAGATTTACATTGAGGTTTACTTTACATAATGATAAAAGAGCAAACTCATTTAAATAAAAATAAATGTAGCAAAAACTGAATGCGAGAGTGACCTTAGTAGATGAGAGCATGATAAACAATAATCATTATTTAGTATATCATTTGTATTTTTTAAGTACTTGACCTTTAATCTCTTAGATAGTGACCGTTATCTTTTCTAGTGTTGACCCTTGCTAAAAAAAATATATATTAGTGGTAATCTGAAGCAAACCCAGTTTAATCACACAATTCAATATAACATCATTATTCCAGGCTTTTTTATCTTAAATATTTACAAATATTCAGTGAAAACATTTCTAGTTAAACAAGGCTGTGTTAAACATGGCCATTTTTTTTAATGGTAACACATATATTTTGTGTACATGTATCTACTGGATGTTTTTGATGCATCTGAGCAACAGTTTTCTGTTTTTAGAGATACATGATCTATTGTCATTTTTTACTGGAGGAGGTTTAAGCCCATTTCACAGCCAACGCAGAAAGACACGCATAACGAGCCTGAACCCATCCACAATGCTTACTATTTCACACCAGACACGACACCAGTCTGTACACTGTATGAGCTGTACATTTCAACCAGGCGCTGAAGTGCCATAATGGAACAGAAGTCTACACTGAAAACTGTAAGGTAAAGCAAGCGTAATAAGCTTGGTTGGTTGACCAGCTTCTCCTCATCCATCACCATTTAGAGAGTTTTTTGTGAGCAAAACATGATGTCAATAAGCTGTAAAGAGCATGTCAAGTGAAAGGTTTCTTAAAAATCTGTACTGGGAATTCTTGAATCTCATATATTATTGAATTTTGAGAATTCTGATTGCCGGGTCACAGTGGCCACGCCCTATCCTCAGGGTCACACCACAGCTGGCATACTTTCTACATGGAACTGACATGTTATGCACCTTTAACTCTGTTGAGTCCTGTTTCAAATAAAAATCAAAAAGAACCATAACAGTGCTGGAAATTGGCCAAGCGTTTTCACACCAGCAATATTTGTTCCGGTTACAACGGACTCTGGTTCATTTAAGCAGGTGTGAAAACTGTAATCACTCACAGGTGCGGACCAAAACAACCAGTCTGACCAGCTAGTGGAGGTGGTCTTGGTTGTGGTGAGAATGTGATCCAGTCTTAATCTGACCCAGCCATCAAATATATTCCTTTTATTTGAGCTAAATTGCTGATACGGTGCAGTTTAATCTGATATATTAGCCAGATACCAGATAATGCCAATTACCACAGCTATCAACAAATACTGTCTCTGCTCCATGCTGTTTACACATGCTGGTGTGCGGCGTTTACTGCTTGCAGCCACACGACTCTACTACTACTATGTTTACTATGTGTACATCTGTGCTGCATTAAAACACTGTTTTAAAGTACAGCAGCAAATTTTCTGCATTCAGTGTTAAAGCAGATTTATACTACACACATAGAACTGACCCAGAACATAGAAACCAACTACAGTTATATTTACAGCTCAAAAATGTACATACACAGTGCATTTAACAAAGCCTTTGTCAAAGTTGGAAAATGGTAAAATGTGAAAGTGACAGTGACTTTTGAAGAATATGGTTGATACTAGAGAGCAGCACATATTACTGAATTTTGTGCTATTGTTTTGTTTTTTATGTTCGTGTATTAATAATAATAAAAAAAAGTGTTGTGTGCTGTGACAAGTTAAATAATTGAGCATGTTGGCAGTACCAGTGTGTGTACCTCCATTAAAAATATTAGATAAAAAGTTTTTTGGGGCTGCTTGGTGCTGCTGATGTACAGTGGTCTACACCACACAGACATGAATTGCAAGACACAAGAGGTTTCTATTTGTCTTGCCTGGGAATATAAGTGTCTTTACTGTTCATGTATCACTTTGTGTAGAATCATTCTGAGCCTTTTTTATATTAGCTGTTACAGACTCTGTTGCCACCTGCATTTTTTTGTTTTGTTACATTTTGTTAGCAACCAGTGTCATTTACAATGTCAGTAGGAAAATAGTTTATTGTTATTACTTTGGGCTCCAAATAGTTGTTTGCTGACATGTTTATTGGCAAAGACTCTACATTTATCAAGAATGCTACAAATATCATACTGCAAATGCTGCACTTGGTGCTGTTTCTGCCTAGAAACTGTTGGAATGCCACAAGTGGCACATGTCAGAAATAGACCTGAAGCATATTATTGTGCCTCTGTTGTGTAGTACAGCATGCAGCGGGTGTGAAAGATTACACTGACTAATATAGAGTCACGCTGCTCTGCGCGCTACGGTATGTTTACTGCGTCTGGTGTGAAATGGGCTTTAATCGTAACACTGCCTTAAAACAGGCCTGCCATATGGAGGCTGTGATTCAGCCTGTCTAGCCCTGAATGTCAGCTATTTACATTATTTAAAATAATACTACAGTACTACAGGCATCTAGAGGTCAAATAAAATAATATTACTGTGAATTATCATGAAATTTAGGGATTTTTTTTGATGGTACAAAAAAAGAAAGAAAATCACAGTTAATCTCAATGTCTCGACAGAGCATCATTTATCTGTCTGTCAAAATTCCCAGATCAACAAATAATAAACAAAAGCATGTTGAACTAGAAACTACACAAAGTGCATGCTATGTTTTACCCTGCATTAGTTTAAGCCACTAAATTATAAATTAGAAGAAATTACACTTACCCTGCCTTGATTGACGGCTGCTTTCCCTTCTTCACTCCTTTCATCCATCTCGTCATCACTCCACTCCCAGTCTCCGTCCTCCGTCTTGTGCAAGTGGCCGCTTGATCCCGGCACTCGTCTCACCTGAACAAGACACAAACATGTTCACATCAGTGACATGGAATTTAATTTGATCAAGATACAGTGGTGTAAAAGTGTTTGTCCCCTTCATGATTTCTTATTGTTTTGCATGTTTGTCACTCATACTGTATTTTCGCACTATAAGGGGCCCAAAAATCGTCAGTGTGCCTTATAATTCGGTATGTCTTATGTATGAATGTTATCAGTTAGGTATTACGGAGCAGTAAAGCTACTCTGCTGAAGCACAGCATTATACGGGATTTTCAGTTTAGCTCTTCAGCGACATTAGCATTACCCGCTAACTGCAGCGCTAGCTTTTTCGTCAATCAGAGGTAAGTATATTGGACTGCATTCTTCTGCATTTTTACCGTGTTAAAACAATATGTTAAAACAAGTTTGTGTGACGGACCGCTAGCTGATAGCGCCCTGGCTTACCGGAACACTCAGAGTCTATCAGTGTAGCTCGGTCGAGCAGCATTTACTAGTGCTAAGTGCTGCTAATCGTGGCTAGCGCTGTTGCTAACCGCGCTGTTGCTAACCACGCTGTTGCTAACCACGCTGTTGAAAATATTGGAAACCTAAGCTTACTGTAAAAAAACAGAAGCGCTTTACTCACACTTATAATGTGCCTTATAACCAGGTGCACCTTATGTATGAAAATAGATGTTCATTGATAGCACGCCTTATAATCCAGTGCACCTTATAGTCTGTAGAATACAGCAAATGTTTCAGATCATCAAACTAATTTAAATATAAGTCAAAGACAATACAAAAAAAAACACAAAATGATTTTTTTAAATAAAGGTTTTTAATATTAAGGGGGGGAACAGATCTGAACAGATCTTACACCAATTAATAGAACTGCAGTCTACTTCCAGTGCTTGTATAATCCCAGTATTATGTAGGATGTATAAGGCCTCCATATACATCCTGCTAGTATAATGAATGTTGTTGGCATGTGCAACAAAAAAAAAATTACTGTTCAGCCAGACCAAAATATCAGCAACAAAAATAATCTCAAAACTTAATAAACTTGGTTTGGTTTTTCTGCTACAGAGTAAGGGTCAGACTTTGTTCACTAGACTTTACAGTTAACTAAGGTGCTCTAGAAGAGGTGCCTCACACCTGGGGCTCATCAAAGCACAGAGCTCCAGGTGGGACATAAAGAGGGCAGCTTGGCAACACAAAGAGGGCGAGAGATTGAAGGAGAAGAATGGGTGAGAGAGACTTGGGGAAAGCTATTTAATAAGTCAGCATTAAAAGCCAAGTAGGCTTACTCTTACTCTTTATTTCATTTTGGGTATTTTGGTATTTAAAAGCACAATGATTTTCTCATGGCAACCTGCTTCTGTTTTGTGCTGCCCCCCAGGGGCACGCCACACCAGACATAGTCTTTTCTACATGGAAGTCAGACCATGTATTTGAGAAAACCCTAGTCAAAATTTGAAATAAAATGTGAAAATGACAGCGATGTTTGAAGAATATGGGAAATATGGTTGATACTAGAGAGCAGCACATCATCACCAGACTGCTGGCGCGGTACCTCAGTTGAGAAGGGGGGGGGGGGGGGGGGGGGGGTTTGGGGGGTGCTGGCGCAGTACTTCAGGTGAGAACGAGGGGTGTTGCTGGCGGAATATGAAATAAAATAGCGCGTGCATCGCGTGGGGGACAAAAACTCTACAGTGTGTCCCAATTTAGGGGCTGCATCCTTCTGAGTCTGTATTCGAAGACAGATTGCGTCACAGCTGCGCAGTAATACACCGCCTCTGTGGGTCGCATCCTTCAGAGTATGCTGCCTGTGAATTGGGACACACCCCGACACGAGCTGACTCTGGAAAGGAAATATGCACGTGAGGCGCAATATTTTGACGGCACCCCCGATGAAGCCAGACGGCACCCCTGGTTGAGAAACACTGGACTAGTTAATAGGTAATACTCTCTGCTACACGACAAAACCAGAACTCCAGACCTGTGCCACTGTCTGCAGAACATGATCTCAAATCCAGAACACAGTCAAGTAAAAAGCCAGGGTGAGCAACCATGGATTTCCATTAGACTAAAACCAAACGCAAGCCTTCTATTGTAAACAAACTGGACTACCTCAATTTACTGTAAAACTATAAAAGCTAAAAACCGATCAGAAAGGAAAAAGCACATCATGCTGAAAGGATAGCAACACTATCTATAAAGACTTAGAAACAATTACAATGTGTTTGTTACAGTGTTAGAACTATGTTACAAACGGGCTTTGAGTGGCCCGACAAATCAGACAAAGATGCTGAAACTATGGCCAAAAAAATCTGAACCGGAGAGTCTGAATCCTGGGTTATGGTGCTTCACCCTCAGCACCTGGATCCAGAGAGAGAGAGAGAGAGAGAGAGAGAGAGAGAGAGAGAGAGAGAGAGCACATATGGCCACAATGGGCGGGCAGATGGCACTCTCTCCCCTCTTCGCTCCCTTTGTGAAGCTGGCTGGCATTGTTGGATCATGTATCAAAGCTGGGGATCTGGTGCTTTCCTCCAACGATTAGTCGATATAATCAACAATGTCAATTATAAACCTTTGTCAACTCTAAATGTTTTTTTTCGACTGGTTGTTAATTTGCTTGCGTTTCCAAAAGTGTGCAAACACAACAGATTATAAATTCCCTCCCTAAATATCAATACTTTCCAGATTTAAAGGCCACTTTTCTGTACATTTGAAGGGAATTAAAATCAGCATATTCAGCTGTTTCTATTGTTTTGAAGCGACAGAGAAAGCTAGAAACAGCAAGCAGAGATAGATGGCATGGAGAGTTAATCATTTACTAATCAGAAAAATAATCACCAGATTAGTTGAATACGAAAATAATCTTTAATTATTATTATTTAATTCTAGTTGGTTGTGTAGTGAAAGAGGCAGTTTGAAAAAACAACTGGCAGCGGCTGACTTCAAATGTATTGGAGAAGGTATGTTCTTGATAGAGGGAATTCTAGTGAGTGTGTGGGTTACTTGGCTAGGCTATACTGAAAAGAAGAAAAAAGTAATAAATATGCACAATTTCACTGGCGCTGTAAACTAACCAATAAAAGCAGAGCTTATGAATTTTTCTACAAGCTCTCTGTAAAAATAAAAATTTGTTTTTCATTTTGAGGTAAGATAAGAGAGTTGTAAGCAGGTTTATTAAATGAAATCTAAGCCTTTTTCACGCTAAACATGTATTTACTCACTATTTTTATATATATATATATATATCAATTCAAAATGTAAAATACTCAGTAAATGCATTCTCTAGCATTTTTAACAAGATCCTGAACAAGATCTTAGGAGAGACTGAAGAATAAGAACCAGGGTTTTTTTGACTGTGTGAGAACACACACACACACACACACACACACACACACACACACACACACACACAGAAAAACACTCTCGCAGAAAAGGCTCCTCAGCTTAGGACAGTGCACTATGATCACAGTCAGCAGCAGATAGGAGGAAGACAGTAAGCTAAGCCTAAAGTGAGGGAACATGTACTCTTCTCTCTAAAACCTGCTCTCTCTCAGAATCACACCATCAGTTTTCCTTGTATTTTACCTGATACCTTCAGCGAAATAATATCTAAATAAACAAATAAACATCAGCGGCTCTTTCACATAAACAACATCTGTGAGCTGAGAGTGTATGAATAGGACGAGAGGACCAGCTGCCCTGAGCCTGTGCTCGCTCACACACACACACACACACACACACACACAAACAATGATTTAGCAGCGCTCATGTGCCAAAATGCTCAATGGATAATGGCTGTCGGCAAAGAGAATTATTCACCTGTATTATTCAGTCGCATTCTAATGTAACAAAGAAAAGTAGAATACATAAGCTTAATAAATTACAGCAAATACGGCGTAAACAACAAACAAATGAGAAATAATAGGTTTATAAGCAAAAAACAAAGGAAGAAAGAAAAATAACGCACAAATATGACATATAATATTAGTCTATTCCAACAAATCACCTGCAGTACCTCCATCTCATTCTCTTTACAACACACAGTACCTGCGCTACCTCCATCTGTTTCTCCACGACATTAATACTGCTTATGAATCCACATCATAAAAGAAGAATATTACCTATGATGAGTTCATTAAGCACTGGCCACATCTGTCCTGCTAAAGCAACACTGCTTGACAGTCTGGACTGCAAAGGTCTCAGGAGGTCATGAGTCGAGACAAACCGAAGAGCTCATCTGCCCCCTGCTGACCGAGCAGTGGCAGTGCAGCAGTCTGGGCTGAGAGCTGCTGCTCGTCATGCTAATGAATGACCTCTACAAATGACACTTTTGAGAATGAAAAATGATGTCAACGTCAAGAGAGAGCCGTTTGAAAACAGATCTGTAGCAGTAAAATGCTTCTGCCTGCAAGGTCAAGTATTGATTCTCTCATATTATGCCCTCGCTGTGTTTTTCCAAGGTCATCAGATCAGCACACATACCTTGCTATAGATCGCTTCATTAAGGTTTAAGAAAGAAAGAATTCAGGAAAAAAATATTTATTCATATTATGCATGAATCAGTTGCTAAGTAGGACTGCCTTATACAATATATAAATATATACATATATAATATCGTAATATCACACCTGCTACATAAGTTGCCATTGGTTTGTGTTTTAAGTTCTAGCAAGAACAAGAATGAGTGTTTCTTTGTAAGGCAATGGTTTGGTTTCTAAATTGATGACAGTACTCAAAATTATGCACAATATGCTGCAGAATCTAGCAGTAGTATTCCTGAGTGGAGAGGGGACAAAGTATTCTAATAAAATGTCATCAAATGTGCTTCTGCTACCATTTCTGCAAAGCCACATACTGTATTTTTATACATACTATAAGGCACACTAAATGTACTTTAATTTTCCCAAAAATCGCCAGTGCGCCTTCTGTATGAATTTTACCAGTCAGGTTGTAAGGAGCAGTACAGCATTATAAAGGAGTTTCAGTTTAGTTTCTTCAGCAGCATTGGCATTACACGCTAACAGCGCTAAGCGCTAGCGGTTAGCCGCTAATGCTAATGCTCCAGCTTTAGTGGAAACCTGGAAATCTAAGCTGTTAATAAATCTGTTAATAAATGGAAACACATTACCCACGTAAATAAACCGTTTTTTAGCAAAGAAATCTGTGTAGATTAACATCCAGCACTCATCTGACTTTTTAAAAAAATACAGTTTTGTTTACTTAAATTAGCTTAGCTTTACAGGTTTACAGACCTGCTGAATTAGAAGAAAAACATGGCTAAAACTCCTCCTGTTCCTTATCCAACGTCACATAATGTTTTCCTGGAAAATCTTACAGCACTTCATGCTTCCCTCTGCTGAGAACTTTTATGGAGATGTGAATTTCATTTTCCAGCAGGACACACTGCCCACACTGCCAAAAGTACCAATTGATCTTGTATAATATTCTACATTTCTAAGACACTGATTTTTGGGTTTTCATTAGCTTTAAGCCATAATCATCATCATAAAATTAATTAATACTTAAAATAGATCACTGTGTGTAATACATATATATAATGTGAGTTCTGCATTTTGAACTGAATTACTGAGATAAAGTAATTTTTCCATAATATTTTATGTTTTAATGCACTAGTATTTGGACACAGGAATCAGAATAACTTGACTGATAGTTGTTTATGCTTATTTTGTGTTCGAATTAATTAAAATAAGGTGATATAAAAGACTGATTATGATCATTATTTCTAAAATAAGCAAATAGGACTGGGACAAAATGTGTATTAGAGAAAAACAATACAATTTCTTGCATTGCAATTAGACAAATATATTAGCTACGTTTTTTTGCAGTACACACATTTTTATAGACACTGATGAGATATGTACTAATTAGATATACAGATATTTTAATAGTATACTTTAAGATTTGAATCATACCATACTGTATAATTTATACACAGATAAAATAGTCGTTCTTGAGCATATTGAGGTATGACTGGCCAGTCACTGCAGGTAAAGAGGCTTTGTGTGCAAAGACAGTGAGAAAGGGAACTGAATAGAAAGGGAGAGGAAACAGGAGATGGCTTTAGAGGTGCTGAAGGTGACTGTCCTCAGATGGCACAGTCTCCCTCGTGCTATCCTGTATCTATGCTTGATGTACACATGAGACAGGTGAGAGAAAAAGGGTCAGGAGAGGGTCAGAAGACCACAGCACCAACCACTGTCTGCCCTGCAGAGAATCTCAATACCGAGATACGGCCATCAAATGCCCCACAAGAACAACTGAGTTTGGTGGAGGTTTAATAACAGAGCTGAATGATGATGGGCTGCATCCAGTGTATATGAAGGAAGAAAGCAATAAATCATGTCTTATCATAAAAATGGTGGTGTCTGATCTGCTATATGAAATGAAATGGGCTTATTCCACAGATATAGCTCTGGTTGTTCAGGGGACATTGAAGATGATGGAGTAATCAAACCAGTCTACACATATGCATACTGCCTCCCTTTGTTTTTTTATTGTTTTTTTTATTATTTTGTTTTTTACTTAGTTCTACTCAAATTTCCTCAAATTCACCTGAGACACTTAACCCATCAAATCATTAGCACACCCCCAAGCAAAGCTCCCAACACTAGGAGTGTGAGGACAAGCACACTCCTCCTCCTATACATTTAAAGTCAGTGCTTAAAAGAAACCTGCTGGATCCCCAGCTCTATTACAGCAGCCAGCAGACACATGTGCCAGCCATCGTGTAGCACAATGGAGGTAATTGAGAAGGAGGGCACCATCTACCTACACTGGAAGAGCAGGCTCTGGTTGCTGGTGGCCAGGCAGAATGCCCCAAAAGTTCAAACTCATGATCCTTGGTTCATGGTGTCAGCATTTTATCCTGCTAACCCACTCAGAGTCCCTTGTACATTTTAAGTGGAAAGACATTCATGCACACTAGTGATGCACAGTGAAATCAAGATTATATTATCAATATTGGCAGGTAATATCAGCAAGAATATCAATATTAAACAGATTTATATTACTGTTGCATTAATTGATTGTTTCGAAAATTGTAGGCCAATATCCAATATTTTCCATGCACATATCTGCCGCAATCGAAACATTTACATCTATAAAATAAACACATAAGAAAAAGACCACATCTGTCTGAATTCATGTTTCTGTAGTGTTACAAATGTAAATGTTGTTGCTGTCCAAAGAAAATCAAGTATTTCCAAAACAGCAACTTTACAGGAAAGAGAAAAAACCTTTAAATTTTCAATGGAAGTAATTTCAGGTTATTTTCAAGTATTTCTTTTGGCCTGTTTATCAAGGAATTTTGGCACAGTGTAAGGGACAATTACTCTGTTCAAATCATGTAGTAAACTAAAAATCCACAAAAATGGAGATCCTTGTTTTTCATTGGATCACGACGATATTCACCCCTATCTTATCCATTTCTTTCCAGTCAGTGTCATAAGATGCTTTCTAGGATCATTGCTTGCAAAGCAAGAAACATACAGTGACAGTCCATCAGAGGGTAGGTGAAAAATGCAGTAAATTTAACAATTTCTGGTGCAGTCCCCTTCCCCTAAATATTCTGCTCTGTAATAGAAATTAGCTATTTTCTTTACTATTGTTAACTATTGTTATATTAAGTGCCTTAAGAAATGAACAAAAAAAACTATGAAAAAAAAGAAACCTAAATAAAATACATTAGTTTCTAATTTTAAAAAGGATGTCCAAATAATAAAAAGAAAGAATAAAGGTTAAATAAAAATGAATGCTTATTTATTGGCTCAAATAATTCCAAAATAATTACATTTATTTTATTGTTTTTTATTTAAGTTCTTATGCGACCTTATGTACAAATTTTGGGTAGCAGAATAGTCAGACAGGATATCAAATCTTAGCATTGGCCAAAAATTGCCTTTTTCCTGATACACATTTTGGTGCTGGATGATATTCTCTCAAATCTATATTACAATGTATTAAATAATTATGTAAAATAAAAAGAACAATTACATAAGCTGCTTAAGGTGCTCAGGAGGGTCAATGTTTGCTTTTTCTAAATAAAAAAAAAATATTAAAAACAAAATCTAGTAGCTTGTAGCATTTGGCTAAAATAAGAAATAACCAGTATATGGCAATAATAGTTCTAGTTATAGTGTGCCACTGGTTGAAAGTTAATTTTTGCTGCGTCCGTAACTAAATCCAAAATGTTGATGAGGATTTTTTTATTTATTTTTTTTTAACAAAAAATTGGTGTTCAGCGACTTTTCCCAATGCAAACTCTCCCACTGGTCTTAATTGCAACGTCTGAAGCAGAAAAGCCTCTGATGAGCACTTTTCAAATTTGCTCGCTCCTCAATAAGCCCCGCCTCCACTCACTCATTCTTGACCTCATACTGTGCACTTGCTGACACTGATGGCGAATGTGCACACATACACATACACACACACACACGCACACATACACATACACACACTAGATAAAGTGACAACAAAACAGGGAAAAAAAAAATCAACAAAAGAAAAATTAGTTAGAATGTAGTTTTCGATTTATTTTCTGGGATTGACTGCACAGACCAATCCCAGAAAATAAACACACACTGTAATTTTCTACACACAAGCTTAGGAATCTCTCACTGCAATATAACTGACCTTACTATGACCCTGAATTTGGACTAACTGATTTAGAGAATGACTATGTTGATGATATAATTGATCCTCATATAATTTGTTAGAGTGGCACTATACCACTGCCACAAACAGCTACAGAAAAAGGAGAAAAAAAAGAGGCTGTGGTCTCAGCTGACGACACATGCCAGCCATTACTTTTTTTTAAAAAGTGTCACTTAATTACAATTCCAATTACTCACTCCGGGTGCCACAATCAACTTTTCAGTAGTGCAATTAGAAGTGCATTTCCCAAGAGGTCCCAATCACTGAATACCAAAGCTGGAGCGACTGCAACTGCTGTCAGACCTAACGAGTATCCATGGGTATCTATCCCACCCAAACAATCTGCAGCTTTCCACTCTCTTTCTCTCTCTTTTTCTTGGTTTCTCCATGCTAATGCTAATTGACTGACTGGAGTCGATTGCGGAGCGCAGGAAGCGTTTTCTCAGAGCCCTCTGGAGAAACTTAGAAAGCCATCACACATCATCCATGTCAATTATGCCACAACATTACAATGGTGTGGTGATTACGCGGCTTTTAGCTTTATGACACAAGCTCTAAATATAACTCTGGGCCATACAGTAATCAATTTGTATCATGCAGGAGGAGATTTTTTTAAGTGTACTCCAGCAGGGTTCTTGTTTCTGTTACAATTCAGCCATTTATCACAGCAGAGTACACCTTGGACTAAAAAAAATAAATAAAAAAAAACACTTTCTTTCTAGGTGAAAGTCTGCATGTGTGAAAGTCTGTGTGTGTGCACGTGTGTGCCTGGTTTAGTTTCAATATAGATGGCCCTTCAGCTACACACCTTCTCTTAATTTCCTTCCATCTGTGTCACTTCCTCTTCATTTGTTTCTACTGACAGTCTCTCCAGCTCCTAAATGGAGTAGGGCACTGAGAGCTGGAGCTCTCTTGTCAATTTTTGGGGCTGGAGGTGGAAGGAGAGACGGAGGGCTGATAAGAGTCCGGCCCAGCAGATCTCACAGTCAGTTAGGCTGAGAGCAAGGAGCAGCCTAGCATGCAAATGGCTGTGTTTAAGTGCAGCGCCCTGTTACCTAAGCGGCCGCATTAAACCCCATTTGTCTTTGTCTGCTGTCAGGGCCCAGAGACATTAGGCTCTCCTGAATGCTCCAGTTGACAGTGCATTCGTTCTGCATGAGTGATATATTTTCCAGCTCCTGCCTCCTACTTGATTGCATTTGTTCACAGCCTACACACACACACACACACACGTATATATATGTGGCCTGCGAAAGCTACAGAATCACACAAAGTAAGGCATGACAAAACTCCACCAGTCTGGGCTTGTCACTGCTTATAATGGGGAGCACAGCCGAAAGGTCAAAAACGTCCACAGAATAGAAAAAAAAAACTCACAAATGAGTTTCCCCATGCCTGTACAGGCCCTTATACAGCCTCATGTAACCAGTCATGATCTGTTACTGCAGAGGAGTGAAGTTCACATACAGCTCTGAGAAAAAAAGAGACCACTTAAAAATGATGAGTTTCTTTGATTTTACCAAATTGAAAACGTCTGGAATATAATCAAGAGGAAGATGGATGATCACAAGCCATAGAACCAAGCTGAACTGCTTGAATTTTTGCACCAGAAGTGCCATAAAGTTATCCAAAAGCAGTGTGTAAGACTGGTGGAGGAGAACATGCCAAGGTGCATTACATAAAAATGTGATTAAAATCCAACGTTATTCCACAAGAGAGTTCAGAAATCAATATTAAAACTTTATGAATATGAACTTGTTTTCTTTGCATTATTTGAAGTCTGAAAGCTCTGTATATATTTTTTATTTCAGCCATTTCTAATTTTCTTCAAATAAATGCTCTAAATTTGGAATTTGGGAGAAATGTTGTCCGTAGTTTTGCAGAATAAAACAAAAATCTTAATTTTACTTAAACATTTACCTATAAATAGCAAAATCAGAGAAACTGATTCAGAAACTGAAGTGGTCTCCTAGTTTTTTTCCCAGAGTTGTATCTGAAGCACAGTTATTCACAAAAGTATCACAAGCAAAACAGCAATTACAGCCTATTAATGAGAATCATTTCATCTGTGAAGTGGCCCAAATATCACAGACATTCCATTAACCATAACAACATACATACATGCTTTTGTAGCTTTATAGTGTTTTTTATTGGTAGCACTTTAATAAAGGCAGTGTTTGTGAAGGTAGGATATACTCATTTTGTCGCTGCCACACGCAAAAAAAAGATTTTGCCAGTAGAGCAAATATGCAGAAGGAAAATCATATTTTAACTCTCAGTGAAAGTCAATGTAAAAACATGTTTTTTCAAGTACTCCTGCAGCATTCCTAGCAGGCCATTCATTATGAAATTCTTACACAGAAGGCGTATTCCAAAAAACAAACAGTTCTAAAGACTGCTTTTGTCAATTTTGACATAATGTCAATGTCATGTCACTCGAAGCTGGTTGAAAAAAGCCTTAAAAACACTTAAAAATGATGAGATTCTTTGATTTTACCAAATTGAAAACCTCTGGAATATAATCAAGAGGAAGATGGATTATCACAAGCCATCAAACCAAGCTGAGCTGCTTTAGTTTTTGCACCAGGAGCGGCATAAAGTTATCCAAAAGCAGTGTGTAAGACTGGTGGAGGAGAATATTCCAAGATGCATGAAAACTGATTAACAGCGATTAAAACCAGGGTTTTTACTTTTTTTTTTACATATTTGAACGTGTATTTTTTTGCTGTGACTGATAAATATCCACTGAATTTCTACATTAAAGGCTTATGTGGACATTACATAAACTTACATAAACTTATATTAAACTTTACATTAGTAAAGTGTTTCATTTTAGTCTTGCACCAATTGTAAATAAAGCCACAAACCTTTGGAGTTTCTGTTCATCACTATAAAAACAGATGAGCAATTCACAGTATCAGTTTGTTTCATGTAAGGGCATCAACTATATGTCCAATCGTTTGTGAACACCCCTCCTCATGAAGGCATTCTGCTACACAATGCTAAAACAGATGTGCAAACGTACACCCACAGATTGTCTGGTACCTGTAGATAAGTACTGCATTATAGAATAGGACTATACATGCTCTAGCAGTGAGCTAGATCAGTGCTTATTAAGCACTGGATTATACTTCTTTAATGGGCTATACTCATTGAGTACTTTTGGGATGAGTGTCACACTTCAGTTGCCATTTGTTGTCATTTTAATTAACAAAAACTTTCCAATATCAAATATTATCTCTGTATCTCTATAAGTATCTCTGTCTCTACAGCAGTACAGCTCTCACGCCCCTTCCACAGCCATTTCACTGCGCCCTCTGCTGTCAGCGATTAATCCCGTACACAGCAGGAGTCGCCTCAGTTAGAAGGCTAAATAACGTAGAAGTAAACTCTGCTCAGACTCAGAACTTCAGACAGAGCGCTTAATATTTTTTCCACTGTGGGTAGAACTATTTTAGTCCTTAAGTACAGAGCTAAATTTACAGCAGCAACCTTTCACTGTTGCCAGGCATTAAAAAAAAAAAAACATGTTCCCTCAATTTTAGACACGATAATCAGAGACAAGGTCTGTACTAAAATTAGTCTATTGTCAAGTAAAACACATGCAATGTTCTAATCTCCTTCACTACTCTGAATAAAACTGCTTTTCTAAACCACAAACAAAACAATTCATGTCTTTAGACTCTTTTAAAAGTTTGTTTTTCAAGTAGATGAGAATGTACTGTATGTATGTACATTGTTCTGAAAAGAAATGTCTGTTTAATCAAATAAAAATCCAATTTTAGTGTCTGAAAAAACAGCAATTTTAACGTCAATGAAAAAGTAATTTTGGAAATGTCTTTTACTTCATTTATCATGCAATTCTGACATTTCCTATTAAAATGTTATGTTAAAAAGACACAAATGTCAAAAATGGAAAAACTAGATGAAATGAGAGCTAACTAGAGCTAGATGTATATACATCTAAAATGTATATACAGCGCTGAAAAAAATAGGTATTCGTAGGTATATGTTTGAGTAAAATGAACATTGTTGTTTTATTCTACAAACTACGGACAACATTTCTTTAAAAATTTTAATTTAAAAAAATTGTCATTTGTTATTTGTTATTTACAGAAAATGAGAAATGGCTGAAATAACAAAAAAGATGCAGAGCTTTCAGACCTAAATAATGCAAAGAAAGCTCATATTCATAAAGTTTTAAGAGTTCAGAAATCAATATTTGGTGGAATAAACCTGGTTTTAATCAAAGTTTTCATGCATTTTGGCATGTTCTCCTCCACCAGTCTTACACACTGCTTTTGGATAACTTTATGCCACTCCTGGTGCAAACTGTTTTCCAGAGCTGTATGTATATAATAATCTAATAATACTCTCAATGTACTGAAAATTTGAGTCAAATAAATCTAATTGTTTTATATAATCTGCTATAATCTGGGAGTATCTAGTAATCTGAAGCATGGCTTCTGTTCTTTCATTTGTCTGTCATGACTCTGAACATCTTGCAGGGTTTTTTTAATATTGCATATGCTAACATTACATTGACGATACTGAAAGTATTTATTGTGAAGCTTTAGACACATTCAACTTTAATGCACCCAGTTAAACCTTTTGGAAAACATGCTTCTAACTTTTAATTAATCAATCAATCAACCACAAAATGGTGGTTAACATGGTAAATCAACCAATGGGTGACCCAAAGATCCCATAGGACGGTGACATGAGGTGTGCTCATTACTCATTGATTTTTCTGTAGCGATCATTAGCTTGATTACTTTGCACTAATGGAAAATAACAAGAAAATGCACTTAATGAATGATTAAAACTGCCTCTGATAAAAGGTTGTGATTAATTTGTTTACAGCAAGCGCTTCAAACAAAGAAGTGAAAGTAATGTGAATATGAATTTATCAAGACAGAATTCAACCAGGTCGCCTGTCTGCATTCAGGAAAGGAAAACAACAGTATAAAAGCATTGTGTCTGATGTCTTAAAGGAATAAAGCACAGCATAAACAGGACATAATTGTTAAAAGAGCAGAATCTACAGACTAAAAGGATTCTGCTTCTATAGCTGGAGTGTTTAATCCTGACAGAAACAGCAGCAATCAGAAGTGAGGCACTACACTGGCCTGGCTCTCATGAATGTCAGCAGTGTTTAGTCAATACAGGGTCCACTTTGATGATGATAATGGCTGAGAGGAATGTCTGATGAGAATGGAATACCTTTTTGGCTCTTTGGCTTATATTTGGTCCTTTACAAAGCAGCTTCTCAACCAGGTACTCTCTGTTCTGCAGAGGCAAAAAAGAGAAAAAGAGATCAAAACAAATCAGCGGCGGGCGGCTCTAAAGCGTAAAGGCAGGGATCTGAAGTAGCGAGGGGAAAAGGAAATAAATAAATAAAGCTTTACCTTGGCCTTTTGGAAAAATTTACATTTCAAAAGTTCTGACGCAGTCGGCCTGTGGAGATGTGGAAAAGGGGAGGCGTAAGTGAAGATGCCATGTGGACACTCTTAAAATAGATTTCTCTAACATACAGCAGCCACAACACTTAATCCTGGTCTGATGCACTACAATATAATAGCTGATATTAAGAGTAATTATTACTGCACGGATCCTGTTTGGAAAAAGCCATTATGTGCCATAGGCACATCTGTATCTATTTGACCCTAATTGTGTTTCTGCACTGAGCTCTACAGCACCGCATCTCTCTATTGATAGTGGCTGAACATATGGGCCAAATGGAAGCATAAAGAAAGATTTTCATTGGTCATCACACAGTAGCCCACTCCAAACAAGAGCAAGTGAATCAATGAACTAACTAATGAATTCACTATCGTACATTATAATGCATATCGATATGTTCACAAATGTAGACTACGGTACTAAGCAGTGGCTCATTGTTAACTTCATTATCTCCATATCAACAGTAAAGAAAGCAGAGTACCTCTTAGCAGGGTCCTTCTGAAGGCACAGAGTTATTAGTTTCCTAAAAGATTTTCCATATTTCTTTAACATCTCCTTATCCTCCACTCCCGTCTCTAGCATTGGGGGATCGTTCTGCAGGGTTAGCATTAAGACCTGCACAGCAAGTAGGGAAAGATGGCTGTATTACAAAACTGTATTGCAAAGTCTGTTCCTGGTACAGTGATATCAATTATGTTTAAAGTCAGAAAGGTTTGCATAAAAAGCTCAAGTCAAGATTTGAATTTTACACTTTCACAAATTTCTATTTTCATTTGTTTTAGATTATAAAAAAAAAAACACAAATAATAACAAGACCAGTCACCTTCATCGGTGGGTATCGGTGGTAGGGAGCAGATCCAGTGGCCAGCTCTATGGCAGTGATTCCAAAACTCCAAATATCAGCTTTGAAGTCATAACCTCGTACCTGAGGTCAACGCAGTATGAATATAGATTACTCATAAGCATTTACGGTACAGTAGGAGCGGCCAATATGGCCTTAAAATGAAATCACAAAATGTCAGGGTATTTTTGCAATAATATCCTTACGATAAGAAAAAACACTAAGAACATACTACTGTAACCTACAACTTTAAAAATGATAAGGGTTTTTAATTTAACTTAAGTATAATAGTTCAATAAAAATAATTTTAAATAAAAAAAAATCTGTTAACCACAGTACCTTATTTTTTGCATTATAAAGCCCACCGTATTATAAGGTGCACTATCAATAAACATCTGTGTTCTGGTCTATTTGCATACATAAGGTGCACCGGATTATACTATAAGGAACTTCTAATTCAGTAGGTCTCGCTGCAGGATGGGGTATCTTACTAAATTAAGTAAAGATAAGTTAAATAAACAAAACTGTTTTAAAAAAGACTTTCTTTTAAGTCAAATGAGCAATGGACGTTAATCTACACATTTCTCTCCTGAAAACAGATTATTTAGGTGAGTAAACATGATTTTTGGGAAAATTTAAGCATTTTAAGGGCACCTCATAGTGTGAAAAATACGATGACTTACTAAGACTGGCATAGTAATAAATTATAATAGTAGCAATAATATTAATGATGTTAGTAAAAAATCTTCGCAGTAAATTATAGATTGCTTCCTTACAGGACCCTGCTATTATAAAGATTTGGATTTTTTTTACATCACGTTACTGTTTCGTGTTATACTGTGCACTATACGACAATCCTAATTCACAAGGAGCAAATTTTAAGACTCTGTCAAACCTTGACAAACTTCGACATGTTGAGCAATGTCAAGTTTTGCTCAGTTTTCAAGGAATGCTGGTAAACTGGTACTCCCAGTAACATTGTGAAACAGTTCATCACATTGTGCAAGAGGTTCACAAACAGCTTTACCTGTTCCATCACCTCTGGAGCCATCCAGCACGGAGTTCCCACAAACGTTTTCCTAACTTTATGTCTGGTTACGTCCCCTCCAGTCGCCAGGAACGCACTCACACCAAAGTCTGTAGGGAGAATTATTCAAATGATCAGCAAGGAAAGAGAGATTTTAGCACTTTCCTAAAAGTAACCTAAACCCCTGCACCTGATAACCCAAGAAAAATACAGATTCACTTGTTTAAATCAGCCACAAAATGATGCGGTATGTATGTCCACATAAGAGCTTTTACACAGTGTGTGAGAGCCATTCAGATGTCAAAATCCTCATTAATCATCTTTCAAAGCAATGTATTAAAGTGCAGCTGATAGATGAACAACAGTAAGTTATCTTTCTAAATAAACAAACAATAAACATAAAATAGTTTTAAAAAATCATAGAATTTCAATCTTCTATATCACATTAAATATATACCAAAATAATTAGATTTTACAAAATAAGAATGTCAGAATTATGACACTGTGAAATCAGTTTAATTATGAAAAACAGACGTAATGGCAGACGCTCAGGCTGGGCAGTTAATCAAAATGATGCTTCGTGGTTTATTAAGAAACATTATATGATTACACTACACCACCTCACCCACTGTGATACACACAAGCAACATGGAGGAAAAGTATAAGTTAAATATAATAATTGTTAATTAATCACATTCTAGTGGTGCACAGTCATTTTTTTATTAAACATGATACTTACAGCTCTGGAATAAACTAAGAGATCACATTGTTGTTTTATTCTATAAATTACGGACACCACTTCTCCCAAATTCAAAATAAAAAATATTTATTTGCAAAAAAATGAGAAATTGGTGAAATAACAAAAAAGATGCAGAGCTTTCAAACCTAAAACAATGCAAAGAAAACAAGTTCATATTCATAAAGTTTCAAGAGTTCAGAAATCATTGTTTGTGGAATAACCCTAGTTTTTAATTACAGTTTGGTAAAATCAAAGAATCTTATCATTTTTAAGTGAGCTCTTTTTTACCAGAGCTGTATTTGGGATCAAAATCGCCCACTAAGTTTTTATATTGGACCCAACAGGTTAAACTGATCTCTGCAGCAAGAAAGAATTATATGGCTTAGAACAAGATGACCTAAAATGTTGCAGTTTTTTTAATGGGGTTCACAGCCCCTGTAAACCTTTAAAAGTGGTTCCTGAGTGCAATCAGAGCCAATAAGTGGAAAACTCAGTGGAACTTTTCTTTCACACGTTAAACTATTACAGCCCATTTTGAGAGCATGCTCCCTTGTTTGAACTCCACACAAATCAATGGCGGCCAAGGTCAGCAGTGCTTGTTATAAAGCTTGTTACATAAATCAAATCAATATGCCTGCTCTAGATCTGCCACTTTACCCGCGGGGAGAGAAACCACCCATATCCGGAGCATATCACACATAAGCAACATAGGAGTATTCCTGTTCTACGCCTGTTTTTCAGTAAACAATTTCTTTGTTGTATCCTTATGTGTCATCAATCTTATTTCCACCATTTCCTCCTTTATCCCTGAGGTGCAGATCAGGCTAAAAAAATAGTTATAAAATGTAGGATTTATGTAGACAACAGAGTACATTAAATGAAAGAACAACAAGTTGGAAAATATAATTTAATATAATATAAAAATGTCTCTGTGAGAGAGAACTGCATCATAGTTTCACACCAAAGGTTTTATTACAGTAATTAAGACCCAAAAAAGAGAAGAAAAAACAATGGTTCAATAACCCTTGCTCTTTAGTTTAAATTAATTGGCGTGGCCTTGGTGGTTTCAAGGTAAAGCAACATAAATCTCATTCATAACGCCTATAAATAGGGTGCTGGCTAGACGCAGAACAACTCCCCAAACTAATTACTGCAGCATTTTCACAGCTAAGGAAGCTTAATTAACGTAGAGCTATAAATAACCTTCATAGTTCCTGGAATTCTTTAATCCCATCTTAATTGTGCTGTGCACAGTATACACAGACTTCATGCTGGATTAGGTTCGCTACTTGACCATTCAGCATAACACAAGATTAAGAGAATCCATTAAAGCATATTTAATGAGTGTGTACTCAGAACATGCGTCCTCCTCTATGAAAGAACTCATCTTATAACATGAGGTTTGTTGCCCTTCTACACAGTCACAAGTAAGGTGGGGAAGGGGTGTGAAAAAATATTGATATTGTATCGTATTGGCGTATTTTGTTTTGCAATATCGTACCGGTTTTTTAAATCTTAGTTTACATGTAGACAGTAGTTAATTATATGCAGCTCTGAGAAAATTAAAAGACCACTTCAGTTTCTGAATCAGTTTCTCATCTATTTGCAGAAAATGAGAAATGTCTGAAATAACAAAAAAGATGCAGAGCTTTCAGACCTCAAATAATGTAAAGAAAACAAGTTCATATTCATAAAATTTTAGGAGTTCAGAAATCAATATTTGGTGGAATAACCCTGGTTTTTAATCACAGTTTTCATGCATCTTGGCATGTTCTCCTCCACCAGTCTTACACACTGCTTTTGGATAACTTTATGCCACTCCTGGTGCAAAAATTCAAGCAGTTCAATTTGGTTTGATGGCTTGTGATCATCCATTTTCCTCTTGATTTTATTCCAGAGGTTTTCAATTTTACTTGGCAGAGTAAACATGTTCATGTTTTTCACTGCTATACTATTATATACTAATACTGATTTTACTATACATTTAGTAGAATACAAAGAAGCAGAGCTGTGTAATATGCTAAAAATATTATACCACAATATTTAAAGATGTTTTTATAATATATAATATTTATTGCAATGTTTTGACACAAAAATATGCATTAATTGTGGCAGATTCTTAAAAACTGCTACTCAAATACTGAGGCACAGAGATATTTTTTTTTACATTTTTCGTGCACATAATCCAATTAAGCAGGATTATTCACACTGTTATAGTAAGATCAGTGCCATTTAAGCACTGATTATATACTTATATATTTTAAATTGCAATAAAATAATTCATCATGATAAAAGTTCATCATACTGCCCAGCTCTTCAAAGAAGTCAAAGAAGTCTAATTTTGTTACAAGTCTCCACTAACTAAGCCAGAGAAAGGAGGAATGCTTCCAGGGGAAGCGCATTGAGATCTACACAAACCTGCTATCTGCACTGAGCCGTCCTCTCCCAAAAGGATGTTCCCAGCTTTCACGTCCCTAAGGTCAAACATGGAGAAAACATATCTGGGTCATTCTTCTGAACGTCCAGCAGCAAAAACAAAACAAATCAATCAGCACATCTGATCAAATTACATGTGTTTTTCACTTTGAGTAAAAATAAGCAATAAGCTCACATAGGAACATGGGTGAACTCAGATGGACATTTGCTGTTAATTTGTTTAACACATTTGGGGGGAATAAAACATAAAATAAACTGATCAGAGAAATCGTGCTCAAAGTCAAATGTTTCCTGTAGAGAATTAGATCACCTATTTTCACTTGGAGGAACAACAAAATGTGTAAATTGGTGCCCAAACCTTTCCAGGAGGCATATGCATGTATCTGAAATCAAGTGCATTTATTACAGATTTTTTTGTTTCCTTTGCAACAGTAACAGTATTTGCATTCTGTCGCGTGGCGCTTTTTAACTGTACTGTGGCGCTCAGCTACTGTACCGTGGAGCTCAGCTACTGTACCGTGGAGCTCAGCTACTGTACAGTGAAGCTCAGCTACTGTACAGTGAAGCTCAGCTACTGTTCCGTCGAGCTTAGCTACTGTACCGTCGAGCTCAGCTACTGTACCGCCGCGCGCCGCTTTGTAACTGTTGCGCGCCGCTTTGTAACTGTCGCGCGCCGCTTTGTAACATAGCGTTGTTCCACATGCTCCCGAGAGCTTACTGGCGGAGTGCTGAATTTGGAACACCACCACCATGTTTATTTACAAGAACATCGCTTTAGTGATTTCATCTTGTTCAGTGCTTTGAGAGGCCCGGGCATGGCACAGATTGCCTAGTTTGAATACACTCTTAGTTTCAACCCAAAGGCAACTGATTGTGCTCTGTTATTTCAGACAATGCATCTGTAATTCTTTTCTACTTATACAAGCAGAGACTGAACACCTGTGTTAGGAATGAGTACATCTAAATGGCAGGTTGTGGTCGTGTGGATTGGCTGGTTAAAAGGTGCTTTGTTAAAGTAGTGAGATGTTAAGAGAAAGATACAAGTCTCCACATCAGTTATGAAATTTCTCAGTCTTTGCTTTTTTATTCCACATACAAAACAACAAACTGAAAAAATGTATATACACAAGAATGTACACTTTAGCTAGGAGTAGGCTGAAAAAAAGTGGAGCATGGTTACCACTTAGTTGGATTAGAAGGTTTTTCCTGTCCTACCTGTGAATTTGTCCATTTTTGTGCAGGTAATCAAGGCCCTCTAAAACTTCTTTTAAAATGCTAGCTATCGTAGGTTCATCCAAAACGCCATTTTTATGCTCTCCTCTGCTACATGTGTGCTTTATAATATCCAACACTGATCCTGAAAACAGACAGCAACAGGATATCTATTCAGAAACCACAGTTCAAAGAGAAAAGATGATGTTCAATGATCAGAATGATGGGAATCAAAGGACATCTCATGATATGATATTATCAAGATATGTTGCCCACAATAACTATGATATCACAATACTGTGATTCTGTGATCCTCTATATACAGCTCTGGAAAAAATAAGGGACCAGTTAAAATGATGAGTTTCTTTGATTTTACCAATTGAAAACCTCTGGAATATAATCAAGAGGAAGATGGATGATCACATCCATGAAACTAAGCTGAACTGCATGATTTTTTGCACCAGGAGTGGCATAAATGTATCCATAAGCAGTGTGTAAGACTGTTGGAGGAGAACATGCTAAGACGCATGAAAACTGTGATTAAAAACCAGGGTTATTCCACCAAATATTGATTTTTATACTCTTAGAACTTGTTTTCTTATTTTTATTTGGAATTTGGGAGAAATGTTGTCTGTAGTTTACAGAATAAAACAGCAATGTTTATTTTACTCAAACACATACCTAGAAATAGCAAAATCCGAGAAACTGATTCAAAAACTGAAGTGGTCTCTAAATTTTTTCCAGAGCTGTAGATCACATAGCAATTCTCTGCGATACTTTACGACATCTGTGTTACAAGTCTTAGAGAGTTTAGAGTGCTTAAATAAATTGTTTTTTTTTATTATTAAAAAAAATAATCAATATTGGACGCCGTGTATCAATAATGTGAGGCAAACAAAACAATAAAATGTATTGCAATATCAATATTTTGTGCCTTCCCTAATATCACAGTAAAAATTTTAAACAAGTATGTTAAAATATTCTAAAACGAAACCAGTTAAATGAAAAAAGATTTAAAACAAAGATATATAACAAAAATAAAACCATCAAACTAAACAAACAGGATTAAAAATCTAAAAGCTAGTTAAATGCTGAATAAATAAAAGTCAATCAGAAAAGCCATGACTGCAAATGTCCTCATTCAGTTTAGAATGAAAAATGCTAGGCTAATAATGCTAAAACTGGACATTGGACATCTAATAAGTCCTTTAAAACACATCCACATCATCTGTTTCATGTTAAAAAACACATTCTGGTTTACAGCCCATTAGAGGTTCAATACACAAAGTCATGGTTCAGTTCAGACCATACATATATCTATACATTTTTAAGCATATAAGTTAGGATTTTGGGATGCATTTACCAAGATAAGAATGTGACAAAGCGAAGTTACAAATTACATTAATTTAATGTTAAATTTAACACTATATTTACTGCACGATTTGAAGTGTATTATGTCAGGCATTCTGAGACTTAGATAAGTAAAGGTGCTTACAGTAGTAAAAAAAGCAATGCTAGCTTTACAGTAAATAGATTAAAATGGTCAGACCTTCTTAGGATGAAAAGGATAGCATTCACATTGCTGATATGGCCATTACTAGAAGTGTGTAGGTCACACAGAGTCAAGGGAGCACTTAGTACTCTTCTTGAAGTGTGCCGAGCTGCTTTAAGATGCTGTGTGTGGTGTGTGGTGGTTAGCTTCAAAAGTGCTGGGTTAAGGCACATTTTAACCCACATCATGCTAGACTGGGAGATTTGCGGAATTAGCAGAGTCTCTTTTCAAAAGATCTTTAAGCTCCTTTACGTGTTTTCTTCTAAGCAAGGAGTTTCCTGTGGGACTCGTAGTTTAAAGAGATGGTAAAGATTGGAGTAGAAGAAGATAACTGGTGCAACTTACAGTGACAATATGAAAATGAATAAACTGTTTAAAAAGTTTTCTTACCTCCACTGAGGAGCTTCATAACCAGCCAAAGCTCATCCTTCACTACAAATGAGGTATAGTATGTGACTACATTCGGGTGGTTGCACTGGCTCATTGCTTGGATTTCTTTCTGTATTGAGACAGGAGAAAAGGTGCAAATCAGATCAGTTATAGTAGTGTACATTTGCTTAGAAACAATTAATCAATAAAAAATGAAAATGAGTAGCCTGAAATAAAAATTAAGGACACTCCTCTCACATGCAGCTTTCTTATTTTATTTATTTATTGTCAAAAAGGAGATCCACTTATTTATAGTAAGCTTAGATTTCCAATGTTTTCAACAGCATGGTTAGCAGCAGCGCTAGCCACGGTTATAAGCACTTAGTGCCAGTAAAATGCCACCAGACAGTGCTACACTGAGGAACCCGAGTGTTCCAGTTAGCCAGGGTGATATTAAATAGCAGTTCTTCCAATGTAGCTTGTTTTAACACGGTAACCGCACAAACTACAGCCTGATATACTCACCTCTGAACAGTGAAAAAAGCTATTCTAGTGGCTCATGCTAATACTGCTTCAGCCTTAGTGCTGAAGAAACTTTTAAACAGTTTCAAGATTTCATTATTGCAAAGCTTTTGTGAAACCAAAAAAACATGTTTTTATCCCTATGAAGAAGAACAACAAGAAGAACAACAAGAAGAACAACAAGAAGAACAACAAGAAGAACAACAACAAGAACAACAACAAGAACAACAACAAGAACAACAACAAGAACAACAAGAACAAGAACAACAACAGACCGGAAGAACAATAACTGCATTAGGAAGAATTGTACAATATTGTAATATATAAATGTTGTTTTTTTTATCATAAAACTGAAACCCTATCTGAGATACACAGAAACACTGGTATTATTAGTATTGTGCAATAGTGACGCAAAAATAAGCTTTAAACAATATACAGTTTAGCCTATATTCAGTCTAGGATTAATTTTAATGTATCCTTTTCACCTGCTAATGTTCTTTACATCTGTCACTGTACACTGTTAAGAAGTTTAAGTAAACAAAATCTTTCATCATTTAATATCCACCACCAGGCCTTTAACAGGCTGTTTAAACTGGATCAGAATAAATGAAAACCCATATTTCTGCATCTGCATTTCTGCAGTTTACTTCACAAAGAGAACACTCATTAATCAGAGCATCCCTCTCCAGGCTCACAGCTCCAATCCAAAAAAAGATCAATGGAAAACAACTCAATCACCGCAGTGACAGTGTAAGTGGCCTGACGTGTGCGAGAAAGAGAATACTTATTCCCACCCTGTTACAATTAGTCTTTCAGACTATAAACATTAACACCGAAATGTAGATTTACAATGGATTAGTAATCATCAATCACAAACCACACGCAGAGCATCATTCAGAATGTACACTTTTTCCAGTGCCTGACTGTTACCTTATTCCTACACAAACTTTCCAAAATAGTGCTCGTAAGTGTATTGGTATGTACACTAGGGGTATATATATACACATTATAGCTGTAATATTAGCAGTATACTGTCTTTTAAGCAGTCTATTTTGAATTTTGGCCATACTGCTTACCCCTAATGTACAATCTTACACTCTTAATACAGCTTTATTCTCAATTTATTACGTTATTTAACCACCTTACTGCAGTTTATAAACCAAAATACCAAAATATAAACCAAATACAGTAGTTATAATGATTAATTCTCATTTTTTCACAGAAGAAACAAGAAAGAATGCATGAAAAACTGACAAAAATGTCAGAAGGTAATCAAAAGTGTAAAATTAACTACAGGAGATGCTTAAATTCAGACACTACGAAAAAAAAAGAAAAAGAAAGGTGAGGTGCTGGGACACTAAGTGGCTCTGTGTGTGCCTGAACTCACAGTTAATATTGTTTTCATGCCTTATTTTGCATAATTCTTTTGTTTGCCTTGGATGATTTAATTTGAGCTTACTGCTAGTATTTGTTTGAATGTCACAAAAGTGTACAAAGAAAACCTAATTTAAATAAATGTATGAATAAAAAAAAACAAATAATTTCTTATTACCTCAACTCTCATTTTTACTCTGACAGAGTGGTTTAGGCTATCCAAATATTCTATTAATATACCCAACCTGCTGTTATATTTAAGCAGCTATACCTATAAATATACACTATTGCTTGCTTTGACAAGAAAGCACAACTGGCAAATCAGCTGACTGCATTGAACTCTATGCACTCGGTGACTGCAACGCTTGAGGAAATGTGTGCATCGTCAGCAGCCACCTCTGATTTGGGTTGTGGACATCTTTTGATGGAATGCCCTCATCCACCTTTTGTAACCATTGGGCTCTGAAACTAGTGGAAACACAGGTCAGTTCTTAAAAGATTCACTAGTCTGCAGGAACTGGCACCCAGCTCTGGTACGAGCACCAGCACCTTGTTGGTGGAAAAGGTGGTAAAGGAAACCTTGTGTAGGTCTAAAGATGATGCAGATATTTGATATTTACATGTCAGTTCTGATGCACACATTTATTAACTGAACTGTTATACATTGGTTACACTGTTATATCTGAATACTAGGGGTGTCACGATCTCGATATTTTATCGAAATCGAATCGAAATGAGGTCATGGTCTCGAGTATCGAAGTCAAAATGAGGATCGACGATCCCTCCCGCGCGCGCTACGCAAATAGCGCAGCGCGCTACGCAAATGGCGCGGCACCAACACAGCGCATCCTATTCATTTAAATAGAGAGCCGCTGCATGAGCGCAGCCCCGCCCTCAGTTCTGCTGTGTGAGAGACAGCTGCCTTTCAACCACGGAGGAGAAACTGAAAACGGATTTATAGAAATATAGACAGGGCTCTCAAGTTTTGAGTGTCGGCGGGAGTGTGATCACTGTTTTTTATCTGTCCAACGGGGGAGGGGGGGAGGGGGTTGGGCGCGCAGGTTTTGTATCTGTATCTGACGCAGGGGTGGGTGCGCGCAGGTGAGAGCGTGTGAACTCGCTGAAATGCGTGTGTCAGTGTGACTTGAGAACACTGACTATAGATCACAGTGAGGTGGATTAAAAATCTTAAACTTATAATTGACTACACCTGTTGCTTTCCATTGAATTAAAAAAACATCTTTCTCTCAGATAAAGTAAACACAAGCGTGTTTCTGACTAAAATAAAAGCTTTTCAGGAGAGATATAAGTTGTGTAAATATTTATAAGACAATACCTGACAAAATCTGTTTTAATGACGTTAATAAACATCACTGTGACAGCGCTAGTCACAGTTTCACCACATCACTTATCTAACCAGCCTGTACTGATTTCTGCCCCCCAATAATGCTTTCAATAACCTCTAATAGCCTTTAATAGTCTTCAGTAGCCTTTAAAAGACTTACCTGGCGGCCGTGGTGTGTCCACTAAACTCCGTAGTTATAAACATCCTGAGGTTAGCAGCGCGCTAACTGACCTGTTTATAATGTAATCCCAGCAGTGACTCCGTGTCGGCTGTTCTAACCTGCTGCTGTTAGCTGCTTGGGCTGAAAGATGAACTGTAGTGAGCTGTATTATCCGGTTAGTGGGGTTAAAACCTTTATTTTACAGAAACAGTAAAAACGGACTGGCTGAGCCCTGTAGCCCGTGGCTGGGCTGTACTGAAGTAGTGACTGAGTGAAGAGAGCGGGGCTTGTGCTGCTGCAGCTCCGACTAGTGGTTTGATGAAGAACTGCAGCTTCATGTAAGTGAGCAGTTTCACCAGCCATCCACACACAGCTCTGATAAACTGCTTGTTTTAATAGTGCACACTGTTGCTACCAAAAAAAGTCACTAGATGGCATTACCATATATATCTTAATAAATAATAATAATATTTATAATATTTATAATAATAATAATAATAATAATAATAATAATAATAATAATAATAATAATAAATATATTATTTAAATTTTATGAGGCATAAAATAATAACAAGAAAAAAAAACAAGAAAATCGAGAATCGAATCGAATCGTGACCCTCAAATCGAAAATGAAATCGAATCGAGGATTTAGAGAATCGTGACACCCCTACTGAATACCATCAGCTAATTCTGCGCAATGCACATCAGAGAATTCTATATATGGGCAGAGGAAAAGTGCAAGCTGGACAAAATGATTACGAGCATCTGTTTGTACATAAATGGCAGAGGCAGAGATTAAAGGACTTTTATTTGAGATTTATCTAGCCTTACCAGTAGTTCTTCCATGCTGGTCTGGCATTTCTCCAAGTTGATTCTTTTGACGGCCACACGCTCTTGTCGAGGGGTGCAGAGAGCAGCCTGGACTACTGCTGTGGCTCCACTGCCTAGAGAAAAACAGTTAAAAAGGTATTACACATCTCACACATGTGGGAGTGATAATTAATACTATTATAAATGAATATACAAATCAGAAAACAGAAATTCCAGGCAAAGTAAATTAGTAAAATGACAGTAAATAAGATTAAATTAATGAAATGTGTGATTCCAGAAAGTAACAATAAACAGAAAGTAGAATTGGAGGGTGATATGGCAAAAATTGGTTAATCACAATAATAATAGATTAACACTTCAATGACAAACGCATGGATTGTGTGTCTGAAATAGTTCTGAAAGGATATAAAATGTGTCTAACTTTTCTTAACACTTTACAATTTACAATTTAATAAACAACACTTTGAAATTTCATAGAACTGTTTCAATAATGTTTGATGCTTGCATTTGTCCAGTGTTGTATATGTGCCAGTAATAGGCATAGCATACTTTGAAACATGAATTCCGATGTAACATATCAACATAATTACAATGAAATGAAGTGTAATAAAGTGTAAAGCCTTATAAGCCAATACAGAACTGTCAAAGCGATCAGTAACTAGCTCAGGTGTTGTACTAGCTCAGTGTTCACAAGTTTTAAAACTCTGCCATGTTCAATAATAGTGTAATTTTTGCCTGTACTGAAACATTCTACATGCTCCGCTTCTATCAAATGACTGCAGATAACACTGCACATGTACCCGTCCCATTAAACAGCATCAATACTGAGGGCCTGCTCAATCACCATACAGCAACGCAGTGCTGCTGTTCACACGCAGAGTGTGTGTGACCCACCACACACACCATGCCAACTGCTGCTGACAGATAAGAAGGAGGGGGTCCTGAATGTACAGCAGTGCTGATTAGGAACACAGCACAAATGAACAGAACAGGACCTCTTCAGTAGAGAACATCGCTTATCAGCCGATATGATAAGGCCCCACCACAGTTCATCTATAGTGACCCGCACTATCTGTGACTCTGAGACATGGAAGGGTCTTTGAGGGGTTATGTTTGTTTTAAGCACAGAGCCTAGGGTCAAGTGTATTAACTAAAATAACAAGGTTTATAGAGCAGAAAACAGAATTACAATTGAACAGATAAAAGTTATCAATGAACTGATAAGAAGGGGAGGATTGTACAAGCATTCTCTTTAAAAGCCTCTATAAATATTAAGCAGAAGTAGCAAGAAAGGTGGGATAAGTAGGTAACACTTGAGAATTTGACAACAATGCCCACATCATAGGTTTTCTGACCATATCAGATAATAGTCATAGCTGCAGCTGATCAACCACTGACTTGGCAGATATAAAATTGTATGTGGTTACTATATACAATTATGGACCTTTTACATTTACAGTAGAATTTATGAAAATTAGGGCTGGGTGATACTGTAAACATATGAGTAATTCTCAATTGAGTTGTAACAGCACAATTTAAAGTATCCTATGTAAAGTTTCCTTTACATGTAACTGCATTTTTTAACAAATAGTAAGCAGCCACCTTCAATCTTACATGCAGCTTTTATAATAAACACAATGCAAACATAATGTGCTTAAATTTCAGGTAAGGAAAAGTGCTAAATATGAAAATTCACTGCCACATAAAAGTTTTTACAGGAAGCTGACAGATTTTGTTTATAAAGTTATACAATCTTGATTACCCCATATTGTTTTTCTAATTTGATGAATCAAACTAATATGATTAACCTCCCAGTCAGGCTTGCCTTGCTTGGCACTATGTTAGCTCTCTAATAGCTTGATGACAGTATAATAACAACAAAACCAATTATCATAATTCTATACCTAAATCTATTCTAGTCTTTCTAAGCTGTTTAAAAGTCTGTAGAGAGAATAAGGAAGGTGTGAGACAGTCTCTCAGGAGGCCTGGGGCAGACTTCACCTGAGATTTACTCTCCTGGAACCAGACAGTCTACATGCCACTAATGCCTGACATCTTCCTGGACACGTGCCATTAGAAAGCATCGTTTATTAGCAATCTGACAGTCTGCCACACTATCTAATAACTGTACCGTATAAGCAAGGGCGCGATCTCCACGCAGGCTGATTTACAGCAGAATGCGCTGCGTTTTAAGACAGTTAACCGGTCAAATACAGCAGTCACTGTCTATCTGTCACATCCGCATTGCATTAGTGAGCCCCGGCTGCTCCGCTGGAGCTACACACAGCAGCGCATGAAAAAGCCGGTAGGCCCGCTTCGCCATTCACCAGAACAAACAGTATAAGTACCGGAACCGCAATCAGCCGCTGCCGAGAACCAGCCCAAACTCCCCGCTACTAACCGATAACCTCCTGGAGCTCGTACGCCTCCTTGACAATCGGCCAGCTGGTCGTGAGCACTGGTTGCGGATTCTGGACGGGAGCCGGAGACTCGCCTTGCTCCGCCATGATGCTGCTGCGGCTGGGCTGCTATGCTAGGCTAACGGTGCGGAGCTCAGCTTATGGACACACTTTCACCTCCTCCTCCTCCTCCTGTTCCCACAGCAGCAGCTTCAGCCCCAGCTTCTGGTTCCTGCCCACTACAGAAACAGCAGGAGAACCACCCACTCACTACAATTACCCCGAAAACTAGGAGTAAACACCAGTTTTCTCCTAAAGCTTCCACTTCAGCTCTCTCTTCATTTACTAAAGTCACTCAGAGTCAGGCTGGCAGAGGAGATAATGTTTTAAAGAGGAAGTTAGCTAACAGTTCTTAGCTAAGCTAAAGGTTAGGCTTCTTCCTCTCTGACTCAATAGATATAATAAGTTAAATTAATGATAAAATAACATTATAATAATCAAATATTACAATAGAAATTCCCACTGGTGAAATCCTGCATAGCTAATTTAATGAAGGAATATTTTGTGGCCACGACTTAGTAAGCTGTGTAAACAAGATAATTAGCTACCTAGTTAATTAGGTTAACTCGCTAACATATGCTAACCATACACTAGAAGACTATGAAAAGACTTTTAAAAGACTAATGCTGTCCTTACACCTAACGATTTTCAAATGATTTCACAGTCACAGATTAATTTCCAGAGTCCAGATAAAATCAAGTCTGGCTAGAGACCAGCTGCAGTGGAGTCGTGGTCGCGTCTGGATCGTTCAGTCCTGAGACTTGGCTGCTCATAGTCACGAGAACAATGTTAACAACCAATAGGAAGAAGTAAGAATATATTTCACCTGACAGTTTTTTTTGTTGCAGTATTTGTCTTATTGTGCAGAGTTATTTTTAATTATTTATTATATTTAATTATTACTGTATTAATTCTATCTAAAGCAAAGGCAAATGTATAGTAGTGAAACGGTGATTCTTTACTATACCATGTTGTAGTAAAAAAAGGGGGCAATGAAGCTTATAGGCAGAGTTGAACACAAAATGCATTCTATTAAAAAATATCAAGAATTAGAAAAATAAACTGTTGATGGGGACAAAAGCTGTGAGTCTTCGATAAATCACAGTATTGATATACAAATTTGTAACTTAATATGTAATATGTATTGTATGTAAACTCCACTAGAAGCAGGATGGGAAATAACCTTAGAAAGAATCTAGTTGCAGTCTTGCAAATTGTGATCCCCAGTCTTTCCTAAATCTTAGTCTGTGACTATTCTGTGACTAAAAAGTCTGTGAGAGGGTGTCAGACTTCAGTCTGTTAAAAGTCTTTTCAGAGTTTTTTCAAAGTCGTGTAGTGTTTGGACAGCTTAAAGTCTGACACCCTCTCACATTTAAAGACAAATCACATACTAAGATTTGCAAAGATTGGGGATTTTGCAGGTTCACTATTCTAAAAGACAGCAATTAGATTCTTCCTGATATTATTTATAAATAAAATTTTATTTATCTTATTTATTTCATTAATTTATAACATTTTATATTTTCCACTCTGTCTTGGTACAAATGGGAAGACACATTAAAGAGACACTCTTTGCTCACTTCACAGCTCTATTAATTTCTCCTCCTTTGTACACTACAGGAGAACCGCGGTTTCCGAGCCACCATCAGAGTCTAATCCACGCCCAGTTCTGCAAACGTTCCCACATTTGCCTTGCTGCTTCCCTGTAGATCTCCTATTGGTTGTTTAAATTGTTCATGTCACTATTTGCGTCAGCCAAGTTTCAAGAGCTACGATAATATTAAAGATGTTAAACTAGATGATTTTATTTGAACACCAGGACAAGAAAAATCTGGCTAAAGCCTTATCCAGACGGGATTAGTTTCTCAGGGGGTCCTGGGGTAATTTTTTCTTTTATGGGGAGTCCTCTGTCATTTTAATTCTATCTGGGATGGCCATGTATGTGTTTTCTTAGACGTCACCTGATAAAATTATAGGCTGAATTACCTACTGTTTTTCGCTGAACCCCGTGGTCCTTCGGTATTTTAAGTCTTGTCCAGATCCATGTTCAATCCTAACCACCTTACAGTGAATGATAGAGATGACGCGACCACAACTCGACTCACTCGAAATCACTTGAAAATCGATTGGTGTAAGGTCAGCATAAGACGTGGCTCTATGTCTTGCTCAATTGTGGCCATGACTTATTTTTATTTATGTGTAGGACTGGATGATATGGTTTAAGTCTATATTCCAAAATGTTTCTTAATAACATTCTAACATCAGTTAAAACAAATAAAAAAAAAATGTCAGCTGTTGTCATTGTTTTTGTCAAGATGACATTAGCATTAGACATTGTCCTGACATTAAGTTTTGGCCAGCCGACTTCACAATCTAAAATCAAACATTTCTATCGACGTTAGTGGCCAAATAATATTGTTATTTTAAAATATTTACTACTCAATCCTGCTGGTGAAATTCAACATAGATAGTTAAATAAAAGTTGTTGTCATGTCTTACAAAATTATGGCCACAATTTATTCTTTGTATCTCGTTCCCATGCCTTTCGAAGTTGTGGCCATTGAATTATTTGTATTAGGACTGGATATGGCATAAGCCGTTATTAGAGTTGAGGTAAAGTTTCCAGTTAGCGTTAGCTAGCACAGAGCTGGCTGTATGAGTACGTTAGCTGAGTTATCGTAAGCTGAGCTGAGCTAAAGTAGCCAGCTAGCCTTAGCTAGCACAGAACTGGATGTGTAAGTACCTCAGTTAGCGTTAGCTGACCTGAGCTAAAGTAGCCGGCTAGCATTAGCTATCACAGAACTAGATGTGTAAGTACCTCAGTTAGCGTTAGCTGAGCTAAAGTAGCCAGTTAGCATTAGCTAGCACAGAACTAGATGTGTAAGTACCTCACTTAGCGTTAGCTGAGCTGAGCTAAAGTAGTCGGCTAGCGTTAGCTAGCACAGAACTGGATGTGTAAGTACCAGAGTTAGCGTTAGCTGACCTGAGCTAAAGTAGCCATTAGCATTAGCTAGCACAGAGCTAGATGTGTAAGTACCTGAGTTAGCGTTAGCTTAGCTGAGCTGAGCTAAAGTAGCCGGTTAGAGTTAACTAGCACAGAGGCTACTAGTCAGTAAACCTGCATCTAGCACAGAAGAAACACGGCTCATTATTAAACCCGGTCAGATGAGTTCACTTACCCGTCCTGTTTGGAATCCAGCTGAGGCTGAAGTGAAGCATTTCTCTGAAGTCTGATGAGTTAATTTGCTGCAGCTGCGTCTGAAGCTCCATCAGTTCTGGGAGTGTTCGAGTTCCTCAGCTCTTTACTGTGTGTCAGTAGGATGGTGGAATGGACACTAGAGGGAGCTCTAACGGCTCCACTGCAGCACAACACACAGGGCTGCTTGCAGCAGCTACTGAAAAATCGGCTGTGTGCGCAAATACCGACCAATACCGGTTATCAAAAACATGGCAAAAATCGTCCCGATTAATCAAATTATTGAAAAATCACCACTCTCTGTAATAAGAGATGGGTCAGTGTCAGTCACGGTCAGTTTTACTGATATCCTCAATATGCTTACTGTCGTTATGATAAGAACATTTATCACAACACAATAAAATTTTGATATATTTACAGTGGCATGAAAAAGTATTTGCCTCTTACAATTTTTTTTTGTTTTTTGCATTTTTCATATTATCATTACATTACATTACATTACATTACATTTGGCAGACGCTTTTGTCCAAAGCGACTTACAATAGTCAAGTACAATGTAAAATAAGTTTAAAGGAAAAACATCTTTGGATAGGGATAAGAGGAGGACAAAGGGGAATAATAGGATAGAGGAGTGAAGGAGAGGAAGAAGGAAATGAGGTTAGAAGTAGTTAGTGTGTTAGAGGTGTTAAGAGAGTAAGTGCTCTTTGAAGAGCTCTGTCTTCAGGAGTTTCTTAAAGATAGCGAGAGATTCTCCTGATCTGGTAGTGGAAGGTAGTTTGTTCCACCATTGGGGAACTCTGTATGAGAACAGTCTGGATTGCTTTGTGTGAATGTTTGTTTGGTAAAGCGAGGCGACGTTCATTGGAGGAGCGCAGCGGCCGGGAGGTAGCATAAGCCTTCAGGAGCGAGTGCAGGTAGGAAGGAGCCTGTTCTGACATCACCTTGTAGGCGATTATAAGAGTTTTGAATTTGATGCGAGCATCAACTGGTAGTCAATGGAGCTCAATGAGCAGCGGGGTGACATGTGCCCGTTTTGGCTGGTTGAAGACCAGACGTGCTGCTGCGTTCTGGATCATCTGGAGTGGTTTTACTACACAGGCCGGGAGGCCAGTTAGCAGGGCATTGCAGTAGTCGAGGCGTGAGATGACGACCGCTTGCACCAGGAGTTGGGTGGCCTGATGCGTCAGGAAAGGTCTAATTTTTCGGATGTTATAGAGCGCAAAGCGGCAGGACCGAGCAACTGAGGCCACATGGTGCGTGAAGGAGAGTTGGTCATCAACCAGAACACCCAGGTTCCTAGCAACCTTTGTCGGTGAGAGAGAGAGAGAGAGTCGATACTTATAGAGAATTTGTGTTGAAAAGATGGTTTTGCTGGTATAACCAGAAGTTCAGTCTTTGAGAGATTTAATTGAAGGTGATGCTCCCTCATCCATGAGGATATGTCAGAGAGACACTGCGAAATCCGTGCAGAGATTGAGTGATCTTCAGGTGAGAACGACAGGTATAGCTGGGTGTCATCAGCAAAGCAATGGTAGGAAAATCTGTGTGAGCGGATAACCTGACCAAGAGAGGTGGTGTATATGGAGAAGAGAAGGGGTCCCAGTACCGAACCTTGGGGAACACCAGTGGATAAGGAGCGGGCTGAGGACAGCTGTCCTTGCCACGACACCTTGAACGAGCGCCCAGTGAGGTATGATCTGAACCATGACAGCACATTATCTGCGATCCCCATGTTTGAGAGTATAGTTAGGAGGAAGTCATGGTTGACTGTGTCAAATGCGGCCCAGAGGTCCAGCAGAATGAGCACTGAGGACTGACCTGCAGCTCTGGCAGTTTTCAACGCTTCAGTCACAGACAACAGAGCCGTCTCGGTAGAATGTCCTTTTTTGAACCCAGATTGGTTCTGGTCCAGAAGGTCATTCTGGGAGAGGAAGCCAGAGACCTGATTTAAAACTGCTCTTTCTAGTGTTTTAGAGAGAAAGGGTAGTAGTGAGACCGGTCTGTAGTTGTCAACCTGGGCGGGGTTGAGAGAAGTTGTTATCAAACAAACTTTAATATCAAAATGAATAAATAAAAAGCAATTTAGTCAAAGTCTAAATTAGATGCTGTGGATGATTTTAACAGGATGTTCAAACTGGAAAACCCTCTAATGTGTCTGTATTAAAACAAATCTGTAAAGAAGAGTGGATCAAAATTCCTCCACAGAGATGAGAAAGACTCATTGCCAGTTATTGGTTAAGCTTGATTGCAGTTGTTGCCGCCAAGGGAGGCTCCACCAAGGTTGATTAGGTTTATGGGGCAAACACTTTTTAACATAGGGCTAGATTGGTTTGGATAGTTTTTTCCAAAAAAACCAAAAGAAATCCGTAGGGGGCCAATACTTTTTACACCACTGTATATCAGTGTTCAAACACAGAAACATTGTTTACATTCTTCTCATGTTTCTACCATGTTGTCAAGGTTAAATGTTTATGTTTTACATTTATGTTACTGTTTTCACAGCCTCATACATAAAACTATTTTTTGTCATCTTTACAAAATTCCAAGCATTGTTACAACATTGTTGTCTGCATATTGTTGTCTGAATATAACAGTGTTTGTTTGGGTTATTGGCCATATGGCTATATTCCCAAAGGTCTCACATGGTCTTATAACTGGATTTAAACCAATCCACCTTTTATTCACTAACACAGATTTCAGATTTACAGGGAGTTTTATAACAGTTTACTCTTTCCAACTTACTTTTCATTGAAAAAAAAAAAAAAAAACAAGTTAATTTAAAAAACCTAAAAAAAAAAAAGGTCTAAATATTTTCTTAGCACTATGACCTAAAACCATCAGCGTATAAATCTCTAACACTGTTAAAATTTTACATTGTATGGACAGTAACCTCTTATGATGCATGACATTTGTTACAACCTAAGAATTATTATTTTGTTACTAATGCAAAGCAACATGGAAAGCAATGCAAACTGCCCAGTTATACAAAATAGGTTCTAACATTGACATGTAACATTTAGAAGAACATTCTGGTTACTTAACATCAGTTAAAACCAACAAAATATCAATGTCACAGTTCTGTGTCACACTGACATTGGCAGTAGATATTGACCTGACATTGGGTTTTGGTCACCCAACTTTACCATCTCAACCAGATCATTTCTACTGATGTTTGTGGCCAGCTGTGTATATTTACATACACATATACAGCTACGTTTTGAGGTATGGTACATTTTATTTGACATATGGTTTATTACTTTTACATCATTTGTTTGGTGCTTTTATACAGAGCAGCTTACAGTTGAATCGTGTTACTCAGGTAGAAATATGTAGTTTGATGTCTTGCTAAGGACTCTTATTAGTGTTTTGTGTTTTTTTTTCTAGCTAGAGAATCTTACCCTGCCATGTGGAAGGATGGTGCTGTTATCCACAACGCTACAGCAAAGGCAGTTTCCATTGACTGGAAATGGCATAACTTGTGATATATTTTCTAAAAGTTTTACTGGCTTATTTGAAAATGTAAGTTTATTTCAGTGTCAGCCTTTTCCTGAGAATCAATTACACCAGGTTTTCACAGTCCCGGTCCTGCTCAACAGGTTTTAGGGTTACCCCTAATTATAATGCACATAATCTCACTAAGGAGCCAATTAACTGATGTGCTGATAGGAACTGGGTTTTACAGCAGGAGGACATAAAAACAAGCTGGGCTCAGGTGTTCAGGGCCTGAACTAATAATAATGAATAATAATAACAATAATAATAATAACCCCTTAAAAATTACAAGTTTCTTTGATTTTAGCTAATTGAAAACCTCTGGAATATAATTAAGAGGAACATGGATGATCACAGCCATCAAACCAAGCTGAATTTTTTGCACCAGGAGTGGCATAAAGTTATCCAAAAGCAGTGTGTAAGACTGGTGGAGGAGAACATGCCAAGATGCCTGAAAACTGTGATAAAAAAACAGGGTTATTCCACCAAATATTGATTTTTGAATTCTCTTTATGAATATTAGGTTATTTTCTGCATTTCTCCATTTCTCATTTTCTGTAAATAAATGCTCTAAATGACAATATTTGTATTTGGAATTTGGGCGAAATGTTGTCCGTAGTTTATAGAATAAAACAACAATCGATCATTTTACTCAAACATATACCTATAAATTGCAAAATCAGAGAAACTGAAACAGAAACTGAAGTGGTTTCTTATTTTTTTTTTTTTTAGTTTATAGAATAGGTTATTAATATTTATTAATATTTGGTTCGGCCTGCACTGTTGTTGTTTACAGCAAATCCTGCTAATTTTCCCTGCCTTAAAACAGTCCATAAGGTTGAATCCAGTATTCCAGATTTATTTGAGGAAAAATAATGTGAACGGCCTTGGTGAAGGACATCCTTTTATTCTGAAATGACCTGAACGCTGCATGAACTACATGAAAAACCTTTATTCGCCCAGCAGATGGAGATATTTAGCATACTTTGGAGGATGTCTTGTTTAGTCTCAGTCCTTGTCTCAGTCCTCTTTTTTTTCTGTCATCCAGCCTGTGAGGAGTTTAGATTGCTAGATGGATTCTAAATATACAATGTTTTGTTTAATTTTAAAATATCTTAGATGTTTACTAGAATTTAGAAAACTGCTATAAAACGCGTATGCCTATGTGGTATTCCTGATTGGACAGCTTTTTTGGCAAATAGGTTAATGCCAAGCATGTCCTGTAGGTGGCGCCATTTACCAAGCCGAAAATACTCGTGGCTCAAAAATAAAATTGAATGTGTTGTTATTCGTGGCAGGATGTTATAAATTACAATTATACAATTATAAACACAATGTAATGTTATGTAGGTAATTTGTTTTACGTATACTTCATTATTTTTCCTTCACAGCCTATTTTCATGTTTTTTTCCCCATTTTCTCCCATATTCACGCGGCCAATTACCCAACCCACACATTAGGACTCCCCCTATTTACTAGTGATGCCTCAACACCAGGAAGGTGAAGACCAGCACATGCCTCTTCCGACACATCTTCAAGACGCCTTGTGCTCATCCACTCACCCTTTTGGAGTTTTGTGGGGAGAGAGCGTCTTCCCTCCCTCCAGAGAGAGCAAGGCCAATTGTGCTGTTTTGGGACTCTGGTAGCCGATGGCAAGCTACATGAACAGAATTCGACCTGGTGTTCTGTCGAGTTATGCTATCCTAGTGTATATTTAAACGTAAAAATGGCAAATGACAATTTTTTAAAAAATATTTAAAAATGCTTTTGGTAGGATATTTGGAAACGCTAAATTAATATATCAGGATACAGTTTAGAATTATTAGAAGTGATTATAACGCATATTTTTTTAATTACTTTTTCAATGCTTATTTACTATTACTTTTATTACATTTGTAACACTCAGGCAAATTATGTCAGGGAGATCTAGTTGTTTAATGCACCCAAGAAGAACAGAATTACCATTTGAAATCAAATTAAAAATTAAAAATAAAATGAGGCTCCGCGCATGCGCACTGGTGTTGAGAAGCACATTTCGATAGGTAGCACAACTCGACAGAACAACGCACTGGCGATCTCCTGATCATAGTGGCAGCGCTTAGCCCGCTGCACCAGTCAGAGCCCCTTTATTTTTATGTAAAAAAAAAAAAACCACACATTATCTGGTTGTCTATTCGGTCCCTTTAAATACATATAACAATAAATAGGTTTATTAAACGTTACTTTTAACTTCTTTTTTCAGTCATAAAAGTCAAAATGAACAGTTTTTCTTTTTTTTTTTTTTAGCTTTTTCAGGCTACACTTCAATAAATAATAATCATTATACCGTTTATTTTTATCGAGACTCAAAAAAACAAAACTAAATACGCGTAAGACAACACGTAGGCATATTAGACAGCAATGCAATAAAATAAAGTTACATATACGTTTAAAGAAAATTAATTTAAAATAAAATATTTGCACACAAAAAAATAACAATATAACCGCATTCATCCGGCAGTGACAGGCTAAATACAGATATGGAAACTGTAGCACATTTCCACATTTCCATCCGTGTGTGTTTTGAGGGGATGATAGAGCGACAGGTGAATCCACCAATCAGCAGCGCCGGCTCGAATTGCGTCACTCCACGTTGGAGGATTCGAGAGAGCGAAAACTACGAAGGGGGCGGGGCGGAAAAAAAAACTGATGCCATCATCATCACCATCATCCTCCTCCTCCTCCAGGAGCTGCAAAGATCAATCGTGAAAGGCGATTGTACCGAGCCTCGGCCATTCAGTGCAGCTGATCCAAGACCCGAGGAGCGGCGTGAAGAGATCCAGGTTCCGGGAGTTCTGCGGCGATGGCGGGGATACTGGCGTGGTTCTGGAACGAGAGATTCTGGCTTCCTCACAATGTAACCTGGGCTGACTTAAAAAACACGGATGAGTCAACCTTCCCGCAAGCGGAGGATCTGTACATGGCATGTCCTTTAGCCTTCTGCGTCTTCATGGTCCGGATCGTGTTCGAGAGGTAGGTCGGGTCTGTGCGGGTTAGCCAGGCTGGGGCTTTCTTCTGTGCAGAGTTTCATTCAGAGCGCAGTGCTGTAGCCTGGACTAGCGGTGGGACAGGACAGGTCTCACTGTGTGTATTTGGAGACACACACACACACACACACTGTGCCACATAGCCACGCATCCAGACAATGACAGCACAGCGATCTGGCCCACTTTCCCCTCTATGCAACAGCGAATCAGGCTTATCCAGGTCGCTCTGTGCTGCTGTGTGGGAGCTGTCGGGTTTAATGTATAAAACTTTGTGCTCGTGTCCCTCTGTCTGAATCAGCTGTATAATAAATAATAACAACGTGGAGCTAGCAGGCTAGCCTAAACCTGCCAGAGGGGGCATGAGGGGTCCGGTAGACTCTGGTAGACTCTGGTTCACAGCTGCAGTTTCCTCGCTGGCTAGCAGACTGCAGCAGTACCAGAGAACATGCCCATGTGGGGCCTGTATGAGTATACCAACTGACTGACACCTGGAAAGTTTTGCCTATGGGTTCTATATTGGCCCCATATACAGCTCTGGAAAAAAGTACTGCAAAGACCACTTAAAAAATAATCAGTTTCTCTGATTTCTCTGATCTATAGGTATATGTTTGAGTAAAATGAACATTTGTTGTTTTGTTCTATAAACCACTGAAGACATTTCTCCCAAATTCCTAGAAATAGAAATATTGTCATTTAGATAATTTATTTGCAGAAAATGAGAAATGGTCAAATAAACTAAAAATAAAAAGATGCAGAGCTTTCAGACCTCAAACAATGCCAAGAAAACAAGTTCATACTCATTTAGAAACAACAACAGTACTAAAGTTTTATCTAAGGAGAATAAGAAGTTCAGAATCAATAATTGGTAGAATAATCCAGATTGTTAATAACACATCTTTCATGTGTCTCGCCATGCTCTCCACCAGTCTTTCACACTGCTTTTGGTTGACCTTATGCCACTCCTGGCTCAAAAATGTTAGCAGGTCAGCTTGGTTTGATGGCTTGTGACCATCTATCTTCCTCTTGATTACTTTCCATAGGTTTTCAATGGCGCTTAGGTCTAGTGATTGGGCTGGCTATGACACTCGACACGTGTGGAATTGTGCATTGTCCTACTGGGGAAAAAACAGTCCCCATAGTTGGTGAATATTGCCAGAGCAAAATAAAGGATAACCTTGTATGCGGCTTGATTCATGCATCATTCTCAAAGATCAAACTAAACAATTCCAGCCTCGCTGAAGCATCCCCAGATCATCACCGATCCTCCAGCAAATTTTACAGTGGGTGCACTTAGGCTTGTACACCTCTGCAGGTCTCCACCTAAACATTTGATGGCCAGGTGTTAAGCAAAGCTGAAAATTGGAATCAGAGAGGATGACCTTATTCCAGTCCTTCATAGTCCAATTCTTATGATCTTTTGCAGACTTCAGCCTGGCACTTCTTTGCTTCGTTGCTGACTGACATTCAAATAAGTTGACGGTCAATCTCCAGACCTGAACCCAATTGAAAAAAAACTCTAAATGTAATCATGTAAGCCATCAAACAAAGCTGAACCTTGAGTAGTTGTGCCAGCAGTGGAATACGGGCACACAAAAGCAGTGTGAAAGACTTTGTAGGGAGCATGCCAAGATGAATGAAAGCTGTGATTAAAAATCAGGGTAATTCCAGCAAATACTGATTTCTGAACTCTTTAAACATTACCATTGTTGTTTCTAAATGAATATGAACTTGTTTTCTGAAGTCTCTAAATGTAACTTATGAGAAATGTCAGTGGTTTATAGAATAAAGCCACAATGTTCATTTACTCAAATATATACCTATATGTAAAATCAGTAAAATTGGTCATTTTGAAGTGGTCTCTTATTTTTTTCAGAGCTCTATGAATGTTAGTGATGTTAGTGAATGGAATGCCCTTTAAATTTTAACTTATTAATAAATTTTCTAGATTAAGCATGTTAATGTTGACAGCCCTAGTTTTATGTTTGTTCACATATATAACAATGAACAGTATAATGTTAGTGGCATAAAAATGATTATGGGCCCCATCAGGGTCAGTGATGGGACTAAGAGGGGTTAAACATGGGCCCTCTCTGGTTTCTAGATGAGACTATTGTGAGAATAAGGTGAGCTGTAATTATGAGGCTAAAAGCACATGTACAATCCCAGTCAGAGCCCCCCGGCCCCCCCAATAATCACCTTCCCATCATCTTACTCCCAGCATGTCACTCATTTAACCACAGTAGCTGTTATCTAACCTTCCTCTGTGGCCGCTGACTGACCTGAGACCCTCTCTTTAGCTCGTTAGTAAGCTAGCAGTCTTCACTCTCACTGTCTTTTCTTTTTTTTTCTTAAAACGAAAAAGGAAGGCTAGGCTTTTTGCAGACCCAAATATATACTAATTTATATGCATATCAGATAAAGTATTTTACTAACATTCTTTTAAAAATACAACTCAGAAGAGAAGTGCCAGTAAATAGAAAAGAGGACAATATATAGTCAGGTTCTGCACAATAGAAACAAAAATGCTCAACATATTTAAAGAAACAAATAAATGACAGTTAAACAAAATGAAATGATCATGAATTAATGGGATATGTCATGCAACTTCTGTGTGCTTGATGAAGCAGTCATTTTATTCATTAAGTTATGCTATCACAATAATAGGAGTAAAATAGGAGATTGTTAGACTAGTTTAGAATCTAGGTCAGAGGTTCTCTGCTTCAGGGGAGCTTGAGGACCACCTGTACAGTAAGGTGGAGGGTCTGACCAAAATGTATTATTTTAAGGGCTGGACAAGATAATATAAATCTAAAATATCAGTATTAAAAAGTATTGCAATATTATATTTTGCAATATTGTATTCTCACTTCTAATATGACTGTACATATTAAACCAGTTCTTTAATAAATTTTCTTTCCAATTTTTCTCATTTTCTCTCCAATTTACATGGCCAATTACCCAACCCACTCATTAGGACTACCCCTATCACTAGTGTTTACCCCAACACAAGAAGGGTGAAGACTAGCGCATGCCTCCTCCAATAAATGTGAGGTCAGCCACCGCTTCTTTTCAAACTGCGGCTGATGCAGCATTAATGATTAGCATCACAGTGCGCTCGGAGGAAAGCGCAGCGACAGCTCACAGACGCCTCGTGCTGTGGACATCACCCTTTGGAGTGATGTGGGTTAAGAGCGCCATCTACCCACCCAGAGGGAGCAAGGCCAATTCTGCACTCTCAGGGCTCCGGTAGCTGATGGCAAGCTACATGAACAGGATTCGAATTGCCAATCTCCTGATCATAGTGGCAGCGCTTAGCCTGCTGGACCACTCGGAGCCCCAGGAAAATAAAAATGTACCATATAAAAAGATACTATCAAAATACTATAAGAACATTATTATTTAAGAATGTTTAATACTACACTAAATCATTTGGTGGAATCGAAAAATTTCAACTTAGCAAGCCTGCAGGCTTCTAGAAAGAGATCTAGATGAGTTTTCTCCTTTGTTTTGAGCTTTCACTACTCTCAGTGCCCTCATATTTCAGCACCTGACTGGCCTAATATATGCAAATGAATGCTATTATAAGCTTAGCTGATGGAGCCATGTGGGAGAGTAATGAGCACTTACTCTCAGAAACTATAGGGCATTTAGCATCACTGCACTTATATCATGCAATATCATGGATATTTGTAAATAGTTGTCAGAATAAAAAAATAATAATTATAACGCAAAGTATGTGTTTTAGCATTTTGATATTTTTACACTTTACACTGAAATTTCTTTCAGCATGCTATGTTAGAGGCTCCAATAATATGACCAATAAAAGACTCCCAAAGCCTGTAGCCTACCCAGTACCCCAACCCCAGCCCTATTGGCTCTTCACAATGTGCCTTGTGAAGTAATGAAGTGTGAGATGAGAATTGAAAATCGAGATGATAGACTGGAAAGGTTTAATAAGGTGACTTTGAAACCATTTTTTTATAAATGTAAATTATTCATAAATAAATAAGAGTACCTTGATGTCACCTGTCAGCAGGACTATGTTGTTTTAATGCAAAAGAATGCATTAAGCATGCATTGTGTTAGACCATCTGCTCCAAAGTTCTGCAATGTCCTGCATAGTTTGACCAAGACTGTTTTCTGAACCCCAATGCAAGGGGGAACACACACAAACACAGTGGTGTGCCATATCGTATTATACGCGGCCAGTATAATGTTTAGCAGTTTAATTTTCTGACCGTATCAAGCTAAATTTGAAAAGAGAAAATGCGGTATAAAACTCAATAATTTTTTTTTAGAATTTCGTATATTAAAGAAGAAATGGGTTTTTATCCTAATTTTTAGGTATCTAGTTTTTTCATTTCAGCCTTTTGCAAACAGAATTAAAAGTTGGATCTTCTTTTGATTTTCAGATTTGTCCATTGTTGAATCTTGTTAGGTCAGTGTAACATTTATTAATTACATTTTCTGACAATAGAGGCTAAATGCAAAAATAGAAAATTGGATTTAATAACTGATAATTTTATTTATTTGTTTATTTTTTAATTTAGTGCAGTGTACAAGTAATACAAGAAATAAGTTTTAAAACATTTTCCAATTTAATTTTTTTCCTCTCTGCCCCTCACAATCGGAAATTTCAGTAAAAAAAATAAATATATATTTATATATATATATATATATATTTTTTTTTTTCCATTTTTGCATTTTGAAAGTTGGATTGTACCATCAGATTGTGTTACAAGAGGACAAATCTGAAAATCCAGAGATGATTTAAGTTTTAAGTTTTCTTGAAATTCAATTTGCGAAATGCTGAAATGGAAAAAACTAGATAACTTAAAATTTGATGAAAACCCATTTCTTCTTTAATGTACTGAATTGAGAAAATAATGATTGTTGATGTTTTGTATTAAGTTTTATACCCATTTTTTATTTTTGAATTTAGCTTGACAGAAATGATACCCTCAAATATTATGCCATATTACCCACCTCCAATTATCATATCAGGGTACAACTTTTTACTGTTTTTAGCAAAAGAAAAATTTACACCGTTCTCATTTACCATTACATATCTACTAGAGACAGATTTTATCTGTCCAGTATCATTTATTTTACTTTAATCCTGGATGTATAGATATATAATGTCTCAGTTAGTGGTGTGCCATATCATATTGTACGTTATATTAAAATAAAATTCATTTTGTTGTAGTAGTGTATTCTTGAAATTTTTTTTTTAATTCACTGTTGTCATATCGCAAGAGTATCGTTGTCCTGAAAATACCATGAAGTATTGTGATATTATTTTAGGGTCATATTACCCACCCCTAGTTATTTCACAACCATTTTTGCTCATTATTTTATTTGTTGTTTATTTATTATTTTGTTTTCATAAAACGTTCTATAAAAAGGTAAATATCTGTATCTTTAATTAAATTTCCTATCAGATTGTTTTGATCTTCTCAGCTTTCTCTGTTCCTCCAGGCTTTGCATTGATTTTGTTTTTAAATGCATATTTAAAAAAATTAAAATAAAACAGATTTAATTCTACATATAAATTAGTTATGGTTGATTTATGAATTATAACCCCAGTTGCAACACCAGTTTTAATTGATGTTTAATAAAACTTGAGCAACATCTTTGTTTATGATACACTCATGTCAGTACAACAGATTCTACCATGCTGGTGTTTATAGCATGCTGAGAACAACCCAACACCCACATTTTATCTGATCAGTCATGTTCCTAGTGGTTTTGAAGTAACGATAGTGGATCTATAATAAACAAGTACAAGTCAAAGAACTAATCTAAATCTAAATGCAGCTGATTCTTTTTTTTTTCTCACTTGTTAAAGCGTTCTTCATATACAAGTGCAGGAATGTCAGCTGTAGTGTTATTCTGAAGTTGTTTACCCACTTGTTAGTTTTTTTTTTTCCCCCTCTTCTTCACTTCGACCATAAGCTAAAATTAACTGTAATTGACTGTTAAGCTTTTTCTTGTGTGGTTTTGATCATGATAGTTGTGGTTTATTCTATCTTAAACATTTTGGGACGTCAGTGGTCTGCACTCTTGAATGGCTGTGTATGGTAACAGTGCTGCAGAGTAGATCCTGTAATACTCAGCTGTCATCAAAATGTGTTTTGTCTGCACTAAGGTTTTTACAGACAAAAGTCTTGAAACGTCATTTGTGGCACACTGACAGTCTAACATGCTTCTTACAGTGGATACACAGAAAAAACTGGAGAGTTAAAATTTCAGTGTTAAAAAAGCTGAGTTTATTTTCATTCTCAAATGTGTAATTTTATCAAATTTAGATTTAAGTGGTGTTCAGTGTTAAAGTTATTTGACAGAGTTGAATATTTCCTAAAGGGTGATGTCTGCAGCACAGGGCGTCTGTGAGCTGATGTATCAGAACCGAGCCGCTGTGTTGGGGCATTACTAGTGATAGGGGGAGTCCTAATGAGTGAATTGGGTAATTGGCCGTGTATATTGGGGAGAAAATGGGAAAAAATAGAAATAATAATAATAAAAAAAAAACTCAAATAAACCCAATAAATACTGCTCAACTCCACAGAGATTTAATTAAACTCCGCTCAGTTAAACTTATTTTTTAAATAAAGGTCGTACCCCCTTAATCCTAATTTACCACCAGAGTGTAGTCTTGCCCACCACGGCTTTCTTCCATTGGGTATTCCATTATATTTTAATTGCTTTATGTGTAATTGTTTTAATTGTTGTTTGCCTAGCAAATGTGTTGTAAGCTAAAAGAACAAGTTACTGTGTCTGTACTGTAATTTGTGATAAAGTATTGGCAATGCACTGAGAAGTGCAATGCAGGTTCCTATGCAATAGAAAGATGCACTGGTAGGATCTAAGCAGGTTTTATCCTGTATTAGGAACCAGAAACACAAGCTAACCTTATAGAATAATTATTTAATAATAAGTAGTCATATCAATGGAATGATCTTCTTCTAATTTATTATTTAACTTTTTTGAAAGTGTAGATTTAACTCTGAAGAGTGTGCAGTTCAGCTTGGTTTGGTGGCTTGTGATTTTTTTTCCAGAGCTGTATGTATTAATGTTTCACAGTAGTTTTAGCATTGTGTGCTTTTAAAATATATTTTTTTTAAATAATGTAAGTATAACTCAGAAAATGATTATGTTTATGAAGTTTATGTAATACTACTGACAGTGTGCACATTGAGATCTAATAAATATGCTGCAGGATATACATTCTGAGTGAATGTATTGTTTTGGGTTATTCAGCTGATAATTCCTTATTTTAATTATTTTATTATTTATTTATTTTCTTTACATAGTGCTTATAAAATAATTTCATCTCACTTATTGATGACAGTTAATGATGTTTCTTTTCAGTTCTGCTTTGGGTATTACAGACATCTTTCATCTCTCATTCAGCATCCTCGAGTTGTTGTTCTCTTATCTACACAACTAATTACATTTCTGTAGATATGATCATGTCTTTGGAGCTGCTTTGTTATAATAGTGAGGTTAATATCGTGGTCTACCCTCTTGCTTGTATAATAAAAAGAAGTGTCACGCAGATCTCTATCTGACAGGTGATTGGAGGAGTGCTGCTATAAGTGGCAGTGATGTTTATTTTTTATAAACCTCTCTGCTCCTCTGTATTTTTACAGGTTCATTGCAAGACCTTGTGCTCTGGCACTGAAAATACAAGCGAATGGGCCTCAGAAGGCTCAACACAATGCCATCCTGGAGAAGGTCTTCACTGCTATCACCAAGGTATGAAACCTTGCTTTTTCATCACTCAACAGCACACCAGGACTGCATGAGGAAGGAACAGTTTAATAATTGATCTACAGCCCCAATACCAAAAAACTTTGGGATGCTGTGTAAAATGTAAATAAAACATTCCTTTTAAACAGAATTATTTTTTTTTAATTTTCTATGGAAAATGAAACATACAGCTCTGGAAAAAATGTATAGACCACTTCAGTTTCTGAATCAGTTTCTCTGATTTTGCTATTTATAGGTATATGTTTGAGTAAAATGAACATTGTTGTTTTATTCTATAAACTACAGACAACATTTCTCCCAAATTCCAAATAAAAACATTGTCATTTTGAACATTTATTTGCAGAAAATTAAAAAATGGCTGAAATAACAAACACAACGTAGAGCTTTCAAGTTCATGTTCATAGAGGTTTAAGAGTTCAGAAATCAATATTTGGTGGAATAACCCTGGTGTTTAATCACAGTTTTCAAGCATCTTGGCATGTTCTGCTCCACCAGTCTTACACACTGCTTTTGGATAACTTTATGCCACTCCTGGTGCAAAAATCCAAGCAGTTCAGCTTGGTTTGATGGCTTGTGATCATCCATCTTCCTTATGATTTATATTCCAGAGGTTTTCAATTTGGTAAAATCAAAGAAACACGTTATTATATTTTAAGTGGTCTCTTTTTTCCAGAGCTGCATATTGATTATGACTTTGAAAAACATTACCTTATTAGAACTTGATGGTGACAGCATCTCAAAAAATGGGGCAGAAAAAAGGCTAGAAAAGTAAGTGGTAAGTCGGCTGCAGTAAGAACAATTTGGAACTATCTCACAGGACTGGGTATAAAAAGCACTGCATTAATAACAGGCATGATTCTGTATCCGCACAAAGTTGTTGATTTGGTTTGGAGATGCACGTTTATCTGTTGGACAGTTCCGATACATATATAAACTGAATATCAGTCTTTTATTGTTCAATAAAAGTTTTTTTAACTGTATTAAGGCAAAAATGATCACACTCTCAAAAAGTGGACTTTAATGCCCAAAAAAAAAACATTTATTTTTGATTATTATAGTTATTTAGTACTATTAGTATTTGTATAATTAGTTACTAGAGAAACAAATGGGAAAATAAATTAAAGGTTCATGGGGTCTCCAAGTTAATTTATATTATTTGCGCAAAGGCTAAGCCTGAGCATACAAGCTTAAATATTTTCTGTGGTTTTGTTTTGCTCCACAATTGCAGGTGACGCTTTACATTTTGTGATGTCAGATATCCAGGACACAGCTGTGTCTAACCCTTCATGTGTTTTTTTGCAATTACAATTTGTCACACAGGTTTTTTCAATTTTGACAACTAAATTTGAATCTCATTGTAATCTCTCAGTGACTAATAATACATGTGATGAAATTTCCATACCTTTTCTTAGGGCATTTTCACACCAGTACTATTTTGGCCCAGTAAAAACGGACTCTGGTTTGTTTGTACTCGTGGTGCAAGTGTGAAATCAGTAATTGTAATCAGGTGCGGACCAAAACATTCTCACAGAGACCAACACTGGTTCCAAATTAACTCTGAACCAGTTCGCTTGTGGTAAGAATGTCTCGAGCCGACTCAACTGTCATATATACTGTTTTAATTTAAACTAAATTGCTTTTCAGACACAGCAATAACCTGATTCCTCAAAAGATAATTTCCATAGCTATGAACAAACACACACTGAACGTGGTGTGTGCAGCGTTCACTGCTCGCTGTTGCACTGTGCAACTAATCCCATTGAAAACACTGTGTTCAGAAAGCACTGCAGCAATTTCTGGTTCATCTTTAAACTGCAGAAATGTACTGTGCTGGGACACAGAACCTTCTTGCTGTATTTACGTTCTTGCTCCTGTGATCAATCAAAAGAGACATCATGCTTGCATGGTTTGTTGGGGTGCATTTTGGTGCATTTAGATTTGTGCCTGTGTGAAAACAAACCAAACCGAGGGGGAAAATACTTCAAGTAAACAAACTGATCAACTAATGCATCAACTAATATTCCTGTGTTATTTGTGCAAATAACACATCAGTGTTATAAACTTCGCCCAGTAATACAAAGCTAAGAAACAAATGATTAGAATTTGTCTATGGAACTCCACCAGCAAAGTACAATTGAGGTTGGTGTTTTTTTTAACAGTTCTATTTACAGTAGTTAAAAATAAAAATAAACCATGGGGTGATTTTTTTTTACTTTCTGGACCTGGACTACCCACCTCTGTGTATTTACGTTGGTTTATATAGGATCTCCAGTGGATTTCGTTTTTGTTTTACAGAGACTCTAAGATTAGGCCAGCAGCTAAACTGGTATTTGCAAGGCCCTACACATGGTGTAAAGTAACATATGACATTGCAAAGACTAAGACAAAGTTATTAGTGTAAAAATGTCTTTATTTTAAAACGTTTTTAAGTTTAGTTTGTCTTGCTGGGGTCGCAGTGCTGTTTGCCCATCAGAGGCGATATGTTTATGTTGTTATGATGAATGTTCATGAGCAAGAGCCGGAAACCTGTCGTTCTCCCCCCTTTCCACTCCTCCACCAAAAGCAACAGTATAACGGACCACTGGAGCACTTTATTTATTTATTTTTTACAAAAAACAGCTCACATGGCATTCATTTATACTGGAGACCACGACTAGACATTTTAAAATGAATGGAAAAAATGATGGAATAAGACTTTTTAAATTACTAAATACGAGATTGGAAGAATTGATTTGGAAAGATTGGGAAAATGTGTTCATATCACACACTGTAAATTGTAAGTCAGTCACTGTATAAAGAAAGAGATGCTTCTCTTCAGTGTCTTTCCTCATTGTCCTTCCTAAGCCTTGCTCTTGACCTTGTCAGTAATGGACATTATCATTGAGAATGACCTGATTGTATCAGCTGAATGAAGAAAGGTAGCGAGGCTCCTCGGTACGCTCAGCTCTATCAGAGCCGGCTCCTGCTGACGCACTGGCGCTATTTTTAGCACAGCAAAGGAATAAGTTTCCTTAATAAATGTTCACATTCATAAGCGCACACTGAGTCGGCCCTCGGAGTGATCAGACAGCTCATTGAGGAAGAGTACATGAAGAGCGGCCTGAGGGCTACTCACACTAACAGATGAGGCACTAGCTAATTTGCTACATGATTAGGTTGGAATTGAGCTTGTTGCTAATGGGAATCTGGGCTAATACTGTCGTATGAATATGTAATAGTGATATCTGCTCAGTGAATGGAAATCATTTCTCATACCAGCTGTCTGTTTTTACTCAGATATCTTGCTAGCATGTTTTAGCGTGTTTTACCATGACTCTGTAATGTAAAATTCTTATAAGAATATAGTGGAATATTATTTTAAAGAACCCCCATCCCAAACACTCTTACACACACACACACACACACAAAATGCTATTTATGTTAATGATGTCAATCACTTTTAAAAAAATGGAACAGTCAGAAGAATATTCGGTGATTAATCATAATTCATCACGATAATTCATCATGATTTATCATGATTTATTTTTTTTGGCGCTCGTGATAGGGCTGCACGATGTTGGAAACAGTATGCAGGGCCCGTGACGTCAACAGCTCCGCCCCCACCCATGCGCTGTCTCGCATCCGAACCAATCGAGAGCTGAGTTATCGCTGAGCACTCAAAACCCGAGGAAAACAGCTAAACAGGCTTTAATGAGGCATTTAAATTGCTTTTTAAAAGGTAAAGAGCATTTTTCTGGAATTAAAAGCGTGAATTCAGCTGTAACTGGGAAAATATATGCAAAACCGTGCTGGACTGAGGTGCACAGCTTTCGACACGTGCGTTTACAAGTGGTTACCATGTGGTTACCTTTTGTTTACTCCTGCCCCCCTCGCGCTCCCCTCCCCCTCGCACTTCTCAGGCAGCAGCAGCTTGTCACTTACACAGACACAGAGACAACGATGTGTATCTACTTCTTGTGTCAAAAAATTAAACATTGCAACATTACATGTTTGATTTCATTGCCTTAAGTGACATTGCACGTCCTGCGATGTGACTATTGCGAATGCGTACATCTCGATGACTATGCTTAAACGATATATCTTGCAGCCCTAGTGTGCGAGTGTGTGTGGAGTGTCTGCGAGGGACAGAGACAGTGAGCATCTGAGAGTCTTCAGCTCAGTGACGTAGGTCCATAGGTAGCTTGCTGGAAAAACAGTGTAACAGCACCAGTGACCATGAGCACACTCACACAGACAAACTCATCATTTCCATCATTAATAAGCTCTCAGACTGAAGCGTGAAGCTAGGCGAGGCTGGACAGGGAGGGGTGGTCGGGTTAAAGTTAATTAATTTAAAAAAAGTGGCCAATCAGTGGCTCCTAATCATTGTATGGGCCCCAAGGCTACAGCCTAAAGTAGGCTGTGCGTTAATCTGCCCCTGGTGACAGTACAAACTAGTAGTTTTTTATATTATCATTCAATTTATAGTAGTTTATTTTTTAAGTGCAGCTCATGTATAGCTCACAAAGCTTTGTCCTGTCAGTAATTTTCACAGTATGTTTAGTTTAGAGTTTTTTAAATCAGAACTATAGGTCCTGGCTGATTGTGGTTAATATACACCACTGTTCGGAATAGCTCTACATCAGTGGCATTCATTTTCTGTTGTGTGATCTATTTCTCAGCATCCTGATGAGAAGAGGTTAGAGGGCCTGTCTAAGCAGCTGGATTGGGACGTGAGGACGATCCAGCGCTGGTTTCGACAGAGACGCAACCAGGAGAAACCCAGCACACTGACCCGGTTCTGCGAGAGCATGTAAGCCACGTCACCCCATTTACTCTGATATGAACTTGGGCTGACAAAAATACCAAAGGATATATTTATTTAATATTTTATATTGTTGAATATAGAGTAACTACAACAAGTACAAATCTGATCACTCAAACCACTTAAGGAGGTGATCTGAGATGTGTTTCACGAGTCACGTGTTCTAACAGTGTAAACACATCAGTCTGTGAGGAAACGTTCAGAAACCAAAACTTCTCCCAGTAAAGCCAAAACTCCAGTAATAATTGCCACACCTTACAAATTTGTGTAGGGCTAAGGCTAATGCTGCTGCACCTAAGTGGAAATCTGGAAATCTACACTCAGGAGAGAAATCTGTATAGATTAACATCTAGCACTCGTTTGACTTTAAAATAAAATGTTAATATAAATATACATATATATATATTTTAAATTACAGTTTTGTTTACTTAGCTTAGCTTTACTTAACTTTGTTAGCTACCAACACCAACCAGCGGTGAGACCTGTTGAGTTATAAAGAAAAACATGGTGACACCCCTGTTCCTTACTAGTGTTGCATAGTGCACCTTCTATTATAATCCAGTGCGCCTTATGTATGTAAATAGACCAGAAAATAAAAATTCATTAATAGTGCACCTTCTAATACACTGTGCCTTATAGTTCAAAAAATATGTTTTAATATATATATATATATATATATATATATATATATATATATATATATATATATATATATATATATATATATATATATTATAATTTTTTTTTTCCCCCCAAAGATTTTTTTTACCCAATGCCTAAATACAACCTTGTTAATTGGTCTCAGAATGAAGTGCTGATTTATGCAGTTTCCTGCAGCTCACAAAACACTTCCCCTGAAGGGGAAAATGAAGAAAAGTCTTAGGCTAGCGTTAGCTTATAGCCTTGTGTATATACCCAGCCCATCAGCGCAAGCTGTTTTGAGGGCTGAGTTTTGCAAATTGCCCTGTTTTACAACTCTGATTGTACAACCAGATAGATTGTACAACTACTCTATACAACAAAGAAACAACACTATTTGATTTTCTCTGTATTTTACCATTATGTACTGTGTTAAAATTAAATGAAAAATACAGACCTACTGAAGTCAATCACAGAACACTTCCTACATATAAGAACACAAGAATGGGAGATTCTTAGACTTCCCTAGGAAAAAACACAGAGGCTACTGCGGCAAAACTGCAGGAGGTGAGCAGACAAGGAAATATGCGTGCAGCAGATGTATTACGATCAGTTTAAACTTTCAGTTTTGCCTGGAGTGTCAAAATATGTGAGTTACTTATCCGACTCTCTCTGGGAGTGCTAGCAAAATAGAGTAGGGATTCCTGCAGTTCCAAAAAGCTTTGCCTTCTTTATATACATGAAGCAGAATCACAGCAGTGGAGATGTGTATGTCTTGTAACATAATCGTGTTTGTGTGCGAGTGTGAAACTGAATGAGAGACAGCATTTATCCTCACTCTACCTCACTCTCTCCTTCCACCTTAACCATCCATTACTGCTGCTTCTCTCTTTCTCTCAGTGCTCCTCATCTCCTCTCTCACCACCACTCTCCCACTCTCTTCTCTCAGGTACCTCAAGCACTCGTGCCTATCCAGTGTGTTTATCCAGTGCGTCATCTCTCCTTCTCCATCACCTCCTGCTCTCTCAGCTCCCTCTCTGCCACAGCATTGAGTAAAATACACAGGGAGACAGGCTCAAGTGTAGTGCCCATTACATTTTCACAACACGAATAGCGACTGGACAACAGGTGCTGTCCAAATGTCAGCAGTCGCTCTGCCACACCAGCTTCTAGCGTGAACTTTAAAAACAGGCGCGAGCACAAAGGATGCTAAAGGTCTCGCACAAAACTTCATGAAGCTGTGCCTGGAATACTTTCCCAATTATACTTCACGAGGGCATGACAGAGACACATACAGTGATGTGCCAAAAGTCTTATTATACCAGAGTTAGTTCGGACGCTGGGTGAGAGGCGTTCTGTGAGTGCCGTTCTCAGCCTGTAATGCACTGTAACCGAAGCTCTCCATGTATTACTCCACCACATACAGGTAACCTAGCAACGATGCAGCACTTACAAGCCAAACAGAGCAGCTACAAACAGCGCAGCTACAAACAGCGCAGCTACAAACAGCACAGCTACAAACAGCGCAGCTACAAACAGCGCAGCTACAATAAGCGCAGCTACAAACAAAGCAGCAATGGAACTATTTTATAGTTTTTATAACCACACAGATCGTATAAACAGTGATAATGGAACTGTGGTATAAGCTCAATAATACACTTAAGGTTCGTGCTATATCATGTAATATTGGCACTGCTGGGCTGCGATCGTAGGCATGTAACACTCCCTCTTGTGTATTATTGCCTAGTTATAGCAGTATGTAAACTGAAACCATAGGGAACACCCATATTTGTATAAGTTAATAATAATAGTAATAAAACATTTTATTTATATAGCGCTTTTCCACATTATCAAAGGCACTTTACATACAAATCAAAACAAGCATAAGTTATGTGGTGTTATCTTTTGAGTGAGGCAAGGCAAGGTGACATGAATTATCTATATGTTGATAATTGAATGATTCAGAATGTCATGATACTAATAATAAACTCCAAATATCTCCATATATCCAGGACTGAAGAAAAATGAATGATACTTTAGATAAAATTTAGATCAATCACATTGAGACAAGTATTTTTTGCTGCCGTAGGACATAGCAAAAGTGATGACACAATACTAGACCCATGTCCCATGACCTGTGATATGTCTGTGTATTTCCTTGTTTGAAAGCTACCGTTGAGTGGTGGAGCTTTGCTATGTTGCCAAATTGCATTTCCTCTTTTCATAACAGCTACCAAAAAGCAAAGTGGTAGACACATTGAGGCCAGAGACGGTTGTTTAGAGAGACTCTGCACACAGTCATTCATTTCCCAGCCTGTCACAGCAGTCCTCTCTCTCTCTCTTTCCCTCTCTCTCTCTCTCTTTCCCTCTCTTTCCCTCTCTCTGTCTCTCTCTCTCTCTCTCTCTCGCCTCTGTATACTGAGAGTCTGCATGGGCATGCCTCTGTTCTGCCTCTGTGATTCAGTTACATTTAAAACCCCCTAAAGGCAGAAGACTTATAATCCGCTCAGCTCTAACAGTGAAGATACTGTGATTCCTTTTAAAAAGATAATTAAGAGAAAGTCTTTGAAGATGCAAAAAACTAAATATTCAAACATGAGAAAACAGGGCTGCTTTTGAGTAATCCAAAAAGAATAGCCCAATAAAGAAAACTGTCTCTCAAGGAGAAACAAGCCAATCAGAACTGTCCCTGCAGTCTTTAAAATGACCACATCATGTAGTTCACACAGGTCTTTAATTACTCCTCATCAAAGTAATATAAATCTGTGCGTGACCAATACAATTTGGGTCAGAATCATCATGAGGCATTAAAAGACTAGGTTTTTTTTTAAATAATTTTATTTATTTATTTTCCATTTTCTCCCCAAGTTACAAGGCCAATTACCCAACCCACTCATTAGGATTCCCCCTATCACTAGTGATGCCCCAATACACCAGAGAGTGAAGACTAGCACACACCTCCTCTGATACATGTGAAGTCAGCTACCGCTTCTTTTCAAACTGCTGCTGATGCTGCATTGCTGAGTAGTATCACAGTGCGCTTGGAGGAAAACGCAGCGACTCGGTTCCAATACATCAGCTCACAGACAACCTTGTGCTGCTGACATCACCCTTTGGAGTGATGTGAGGAGAGAGCACCATCTACCCACCCAGAAAGAGCAAGGCCAATTGTGCTCTCTCAGGGCGCTGGTAGCTGATGGCAAGCTACATGAACAGGATTCGAACCAGTGATCTCCTGATCATAGTGGCTGCGCTTTAGTCTGCTGGACCACTCAGAGCCCCCTCATTTCTAAGAATGCATCTTAATCTCTAATTCAGTTTGCTTTAAATCCCTATGTGTGATGTGTAGGCTGTTGTTTCAGACAATTGCTTTTGTTGCAGACAGTGATTGTTTTAAAAATAGCATGAGACTGACTTCATGCACTGTACTAAAATGGTATTAGGTATTACTTCTTTCCAGAGTGTTCCAAGTTGAAACTCCTTTAATAGAAGCTAATGGTCAAGAAATGGTCCAGTTATGCCAACAAGCTATGACAGACACATCAGAAAGCCTGTATTCATTAGCTTTATTATATAAATTCTATAATCTGTATAGTGTATTAGACATCAGTACTACATTGTGTAGATTTTTTTCCTCCCAGTCTTACAACTCTGGTTTCTGCTTCTATCACTGTTAGGAGGGATGTGTTAGACATAGCAAAAATATATATAGATGGGATTTTCTTATTAAAATTGCACTGCCCCCCTCCCCCTAGTGTTTCTCACACCTTCTGGGCCTTTTGCAAGAGGAGCTTTATACAACCGAGAGAACACTGCAGAGAGATTGGATTTCACAACGCCTACAGAGCGCAGGGAATATTTGAAGTAGTCTTGGAAACACTATATGACTTTAATGTATTACAGAGTGTGTGGTCAGTTTTTTTTCCTCGATTTAGAGAATCGTGGCACCCCTAATAGTAATATAATATTCATTATAATGCCCTTTTAACGAGCAATTAATAACATGTAAAAACATGTTTAAGTCCTTACCCTACATTTTTATCCTAAATAATTATAATAATAATAATAAAAGAAAACATTTGTAAACACAGTTATATATATAACATATCAGCTTAATCACATCTTGCAATGTTATTTTATTTTGTATTCTGTTTATTGTGGATGTAAAAGATGGATTTGCACGTGAACATTTAACTGCTTAAACTAGAAATATTTTCTTACTAAGCATATTACTAGATGCATTTCTGTGTTTGAGTTGTTTTTAAGAAATATCAGCATTAGATTGTCAAAATTAAATTATATTAGTGGTGTCAATCACTTAAAAATGAAAATACATTAATTATATGAGAACGAGACAAAGAGAAAATTAGAGTGAGAGAAAGATAGAAAATGAGAGAGAGAGAGAAAATGAGAAAGAGAGACAGTACGAGCGCCTAACCCTGCGTTCACACTGGAAAGCAACAGGCGATCATTCATTTTCTATGGCAGGGCCTGTTTTCAGGGCAGTGCACATTATATGTGTTTCTGCATGCACTCTCTGCTTGTGTACTCAAGGCTGCACACTCCGGTGCACTGTTTCCAGCCCAAGTGCTCAGAGCTAAACTTCTCCGGGCAGGCTATGGGCTAGCAACTGTGCTACGGCTACACTTTCTGGGTGCAACACTCTTGTGAACATTAGTTTTGCATTACGTTCATTGGTTCCACAAGTCCCCTGTAGACTGCCTGCCCCCGTACCGTTATGGTTTGTAAATAATATGCGTTCCGTTACACCCCTACTATTGACTGTTGAAAGGGTTTAAATCGGTCAGTGGTGCACGTGTTTTCTGTTGCCAAGATAGAAATACACCTGATTTTTACCTTTCAGACCCCCACGCCCATCAGTGTAGATTTATTCCTAAACTCTGACGTTATTTTGACAGTGGGTGCACAAGGTCTAAAAATACACTATTGACAGGGTGTAAGATTGCAAAGAACATTGCAATGCAACTAGTGCAGGGTATACAATAGGGCCCATGATGTTATGTCCATAATATATTCTACGATAATTTGCGAACATGATTATTGTGAGCAGCCGAATATTCACAAACTCTCAGATATTCCAGAGGCAGGTCATTAGTGTATCATTCTGTTCTTCTACACCACTTCACCTCTGTCTCTCTGTTGTTACTATTTTTATTTTTTACTATGGTTATTATTTTTTAATGTTCATTTCCATGCTCAGCACTGTCAGCACTGAGCATTTTGCCTGTGCTCAGTTGTTCAGCTCGGCGCTGGACCTGACTAAGAACAGTCAGTTTGTTGTGAGTCATAGCCCAGTAATCATATATTAATAGCTCTGATTGGATGGCACTCCAAACACACACATTCACTCTCTCATTCTCTTTCTCTCTCCCTCTGTCTTTCATTCTGCACATGCTCTCAGTCTCTCGCTTACTGTTTGACTAACCTGTTGCCAAGCAACTGCCTTGACCTATCATTAGGTAAATAAGTCCTGCTCATTTGTTTTTACAATTAATCAAGTTTGAGCTTCACAATGGGCTCTTTCTAATCAGCTTGTTTTTCAAATGGAAAACTGTCCTTTTCATTTTGAAATGCCAGAATTGATTGCACACCCCCCTTATTTGACAAGGGCAGATGGAACTTAAAACCCTTCACACACTGCCTTTCTCAGTGATCGATCAACATCCTGAGTCTTCAGTGCTCCAGTCAGAAGACTTATTTTGCAGTGTATTGGCAAGGCACCCAAGGCTGTGGAGTACAGACAGCATCTTAAATAAGAATGGGAGTTTTCTGGGCTCTGCTTACAGTAACAGTCATACACAATCACCTGGAAGCTACTGAGCTGCTGCAGCCCGCTCTGCAGGGGAACAGGGTAGACCCCTGCTCGGCTTCAGTCAGTAGAAATTAGGTTCATAGCAGCATCCTTTCACTCCCTCTATGCTGCTGTCAGATCACACAAGGTCAAACTTGACACAAATGAAAGAAGACTCTGATTTGCTGCTGTGGAGTGTTCTAATTGAAGGGGAAAACAAACTTTCTAAAAAACATCTGCTGAAATTTTTGAGCTTGAGTTGATTTCAGGACAACTGAAAGCTTCAGTCGTGTTGAAATCAACTAAAATCAACATTTGTGGTTTCTTGGTTGAAGAGTAGTTGAGTTTAATTACGTGTGGTGGTATAACTGAACATACAGCTCTGGAAAACAATTAAGGGACCACTTCAATTTTTTAAACATTTTCTCTGATTTTGCCATTTATAGGTATTTGTTTGTGTAAAAAGAACATTGTTGTTCTACGGACAACATTTCTCCCAAATTCAGAGTTCAGAAATCAATATTCCGTGGAATAAACCTGGTTTTTGATTACAGTTTTCATGCGTCTTGGCTTCTTCTCCTCAACCAGTCTTACACATTGCTTTTGGATAACTTTATGCCACTCCTGGTGCAAAAATTCAAGCAGTTCAGTTTGGTTTGATGGCTTGTGATCATCCATCTTCCTCTTGATTATATTCCAGAGGTTTTCAATTTGGTAAAATCAAAGCAACTAATCATTTTTAGGTGGTATCTTGTTTTTTTTCCCCAGAGCTGTATTTATTTAATTGCAGACAGTAGGCCTAGGAACCTAAAATATTTAATGTTATCTGGTCAACCTAATTTAATTTGTTAATATACATCCATTCCTGCATTCCAGGTCTGCAACACATTCCAAAAAAAAGTTGGGACTTTAAAGCATTAACCACTTTCGAATGTTGCCATTCCTTCTTACAACACTTAAGGCAATTAAGCAATTAAGTGTGTCCGAATGTTGTCCCTTTCTTCCTGCTAACAAGTTTTAAGGGGTGCAACAGTGCAGGGTTGCTGTTGCATTTTTTGTTATATGTTTATATGTTATAGAACTGGAGATATAGGGCTGAAGATTAACCAGCAGAGATGTAGAAATCGCTTCTCTTTCTCACCCTCATGTCTTACTTGTTCTCTCTCTCTCCCACTCTTATATGCTTCCTTACTTTGTCTTTTTTTCACAATCCCCAGCCAGTGTGTTTACAGCATGCGCATAAAGACATGGAGACGTTAACAGCATCAGTACCATTAGCTTTTGTCATTTTTGTCTTCGCTGATGGAATCCTGGAAGGCCATTATAAATTCTGAATTGCACAATAGGCTTTCTATCCTTTTACCAATCCAGTCAGCATTAGGCTCTGAAGGCACTGTCTTTACTGTGTTATTTTTAAACGCTCCAGGCTGTGATCATAAGCGTTGCCTGAGTCAAAGGGATGTGTTCCAGAATGTTGTCTTGGTAACGCTTGAACCGTTGAGGGACTACACCTTGCAGTTGAAATTCATAACCCAAGCTGGAGAGCTTCACAGTGTGAATGTGGAACATACACCGTGTCCCCGCGTCAAATTTAGAACTAGTGCATCTGAAATTAAACATCTTTTGATTTTTCCGAACTGAGCTTTCCAGCAGGTTGCGCAGCATAAACATTACAAACATACAGATTATTATTGCATCAACTTACGTGACCTGTTTTTGTGTCTTTCTCTAGGTGGAGGTTTACCTTCTATCTGTACATATTTACCTATGGGGTGCGGTATCTTAAAAAGGTAAGAGTGCTTATAAGGTCAAAAAGAAAAGAATGTCTCCTTCCTTCTTTTGTGTTTGTAAAAGTAAGAAAATGCTGAATATTAGTTAGAATGGCTGGGGCTTCTTAACAGGCTGCAGGCAGGCAGAAGAACTTCCCTAGCTTCCCTAGCTTTGAAAACATCTGGAATATAATCAGGAGGAAGCTGGATGATCACAGCCATCAAACCAAGCTGAACTGCTTGAATTTTTGCAACAGGAGTGGCATAAAGTTATCCAAAAGCAGTGTGTAAGACTGGTGGAGGAGAACATACCATGATGCCTGAAAACTGTGATTAAAAACCAGGGTTATTCCACCAAACATTGATTTCTGAACTCTAAAACTTTGAGGTCTGAAAGATCTGCCTATTTTTTATTTCAGCCATTTCTCATTTTCTGCACATAAATGCTCTAAATTACAAAAAAAATGGAATTTGGGAGAAATGTTGCCAGTAGTTTATAGACTAAAACAACAATGTTAATTTTACTCAAACATAAACCTATAAATAGAACAATCAGAGAAACTGATTCAGCTGTATATACTAGTTCATCTTAAAACATTAAAACATCATTGAAAAGTTACTTTATTTCAGTAATTCTGTTCAAAATGTGAATCTCATATTCATCTGGTATTAAACCAGTATGCATTTTTAACATAACGCAATTATTCACTCAAAAAAGAAACAGTTGATTAGGCAATCAATCCACAGTTCAGAAAAAAAGTTATTTCGTCCCCTAGACAAGCCTAGAATCAGTCCTGGTTACAGAATCAATTATTCAGCACAAGTGATCATCTTACATCACTTCATGCTTCTCTCTGCTGACAACTTTTATGGAGACGCAGATTTCATTTTCCAGCAGGTCTTGGCACACTGCCAAAAGTACCAATTGGTCTTATATAATATTCTAATTTTTTGCAAGCCATAATCATTAACAATTAAAGAAATAAACGCTTAATTTGTGGGAAAATATGGCATGACATTGCTTTGTGTTTACTTTTTGTGTACAGTGTGTATGTGTGTATGAAATTGCCATGAACTCACAGATACAGTTTTCTGTCGTTATACCCTCCTATATGGTCTTTAATAAAACACTTTATTAAGAACACATCTTTATATCCCAATAGCAAACAAAATATTCTAACAATGAAAGAAAATGAATCCTTATCTGTGGAGGCCACTGGACTATAAAGCCTGATCTAATAATTTAATTTGGAATAATTTGAGCATTCAGAACAAGTGAAATAAGAGAATGAGCTAGGATGAGCTAGGACTGAGAAAGATACACTGCTATACAGAGGTTGGATAAAGCAACAGAAACCACTTCCTGACTTCTATAACTCATCTACACCAACTTTAGAAGTCTGTTTTTTTTAGCTGCCTAAAAACTAACTAACTAAACTTTCCCTGACGTATCTCATCAATCAGCTTAACATTTTCATTATGTCATTATTACATGACAAAACAAGTTCCCTTTCATTAGTTTTCCAACAGTTGTACATGCATGAAGCCACATTTAATATGTTATGTTTTACATGATTTAAATTCAGGTAGTACATAGAGCTTTTATAAAGTTAGTAGAAAAATAGCATATGTAAGATTTTTTTCTGTAAAGGACTTGTGTTATTAATTTAATTTGGAAACACAATACATCTCATATGAATGAGTTGTCTAAACTTATCTAAAAATGACTGACAGCTCTTGTCCCTATGATTCCTTAATTTACTTTTTCGCACTATAATTCGCACCGTATTATAAGGCTCACCATATATTTTCTTTCAAAATCAAACAAGTGCAAACAAGATGTTAATCTACACAGATTTCTCTTCTGAAAACTGTTTATTTGGGTGAATAAAGAGCTTCCAGTTATTTACAGTTAGCATAGATTTCCAATATTTTCATCAGTGCAGTTAGCAGCAGCGCTAACAGCAGTAAGCAGCAGCGCTAGCCACGATTAGCAGCAGCACTTAGCACTAGTAAACACTGCCTGACAGCACTACGCTGAGTGTTCCAGTAAGTCAGGACGCTATCAGTTAGCTGTTGGTAAATGCTTAGACTACAGTCCGATATACTCACCTCTGGTCAGTGAAAGAGCTAGCACTGCGGCTAATGCTAATACTGCTACAGCCTCAGTGCTGAGAAACACTGAAATTCCTGTGTTATGCTGGACTTCAGCAGAGTGGCTTTACTGCTCCTTACAACCTGAGTGGTAAAATTAATTTATTTTGGGAAAATTTAAAGATTTAGGTGCACCTTAAAGTGCAAAAAATACAGTATTTCAGGTGAATATAACCCCTGACGTTCATCACATTTTTAATGTTGTCTGTGTAGCACCATGTAATCATTTGTATTATTTATATAAAATAAAGAGAGTTTCTTACTCCAGTACTAAAATCTACTATTAGACTGCCTAAGAATTTTGTGAACAGTACATTTCAGCACATAATGACTAAATACAGTTAAGTAACTTTTCAGTTGCTGTTTTGTTTTATTTTCCCTATAAGGCAGTATCAAAAATGTATTTATATGATATACAGTCTTATGCAAAAGCTTGAGCGCTCCAGGCCAAGTTATGTATTGTTAATAAGTTTGCATTCTCTACACGGTATGCCATAACTATATAAATATATAATATATTTGGTTATATAACTCTGCTGTGCACAGTGAGGTGAAGTCGAAGGTATGAGTGTGTAAAAATGAATGTGTGTCTCTGAATGGAACAAAAGACATTTATATGCAAAGAACATCTTTCTGCTGAATGCACTCAACAATAACTGTGAACCAAGGACTGTTTGTGTTATCAGTGTGCTCTAATAATATGTATTGTCGCAGTCACACAGAGACCTCTAAAATGACATTTACAGTAGAAGAAAAAAAATCTTACATTTGAGTGGAAGTCAAATTAAAAAGATTTCATTGAAATGAAATTTGACTTCTTGCTGTGCTGTGATCACACACATACACTCCAGTAAAGCACACACAGTAATACAGTGAGCACATATGGGGTTGAGAGAGGGTTAAGGGATTTGCTTAACAATAACAGCTTAGCAAACCTAGGTATCAAACCCACAACCCTGCCATCAGTAACCCAGTGTTTGAACCACTAAACCATATTGCCCCAAAACTGACCCAACAGTTATTGCCCACAAAAGATTCCTGACTTAAAGGCATACAAATTAAGTCCAGATATACCCCAAATGATCAATTGTTTCCAGCTGCAGAGGTAAGGAGGCATTAGAACAGTTTGTCATAGTCAAAGTCAACCGTATCATTTCTTCTGATCACTTCCATGGAACAAAATACGTAGAGTTAATTTGCAAAAACAGATAAGTAAGGTCCTTTAACCGTACCTTTATCTGTTTTTGCAAATGAACTCTTCAAATAGTTCATCCTGAAGATGGTGTTACATGTATACATGTGTTTGACCACACATTCAATTCAGATTAAATGTATTTATAAAGCGATTCACACAATGAATGTTGCAGGGTTCGTACGGTCATGAAAAATCTGGAAAAGTCATGGAATTTGAAAATAGCAATTTCCAGGTCTTGATAAGTTTTGGAAAAATAAAAATACCCAGAAAGTTTTGGTAAAGTCATGGAAATTTGGTCTAAAAATCTTTTCAGTTTATCCCTGGAGAAAATCTATTTTGAGCTAACAAATACATCAGCTTAGAGTTAGTTCAGTAATTGAGCCCTACACATTTTACAGTTATTACATTTTATAATTAAAGATTGCCAGTCAACATTTTATTTGATTCATTTTATTCTTACTATAATCAATTCTGGTTATAGTTTTAGTTGATTTTTAGTTTTATTGTCCATGTTTGCACTGATGTTTTAAAAATTGTATGGTCATGAAAAAGTCATGAAAAAAAATTATTAAAATAAAAGTTTTTATGGTTAAAACGTGTATGAACACTGATGTTGTCACAAAGCTTTACAGAGACCCTGATTCAAGCCTCTAATGAGTAAGTGACAGTGACAGTGGCAAAAAAAAATCATTAGGGCAATAGGAATAAACCTTAGGAGGAATCAAGTCACCAAGACTCATCAAATCAAACCAAAGTTTTTTATATGGCACTTTTTACAATTAATGTTGTCACAAAGCAGCTTTACAGAACAAAGAATCAGACAGAACAAAGAATCAGACAAAACACTGAACCCCCAGTGAGCGCGGAAGCAAGAAAAAACTCCCTCAGATCTGGTGGAGAAAGAAACCTCAGGAGGAACCAAGACTACATATAAGGGGGACAATCTTACCATAGCTTTTAAATAAATGTGGTCTGTAAAGGCCAATTTAAACTTCTGCGAGTAGGTTATGCAGGAGAGCACGTTTATAGTTCTGCATGTGCTCATCAGCTGCTCTGCATCACTTTGCAGTTTAAACTATGAAGGCAGGAATGCGAGGCCTGGCGGACCAATCACAGCGGTGCCTGTCCGCATTGTGCAACGTGTAGTTGCAATTCCAGGGAGGTGCACATCAAACTACAGCGTAGGGTATGCGGCAAGGCGTAGGGTATGCGGCAAGGCGTAGGGTATGCAGCCAGGTGTTGGGTGCGCGGCCAGGCGTAGGGTACGTGGCCAGGCGTAGGGTACTCCATTCGTGTAAAGAACCACTGTCCAATTAAAATTCAAAATGGAAAGGCGATAAAAGGTTTTTGTGTGATTGCATTTGTTGTTAAGGACTAACAACCTTACTGTCTGTTTTCTACTGTCTATGGTCATGTACTTAATGTTGTGTCTGTGCTAAATTTAAAACCATCTTCAAAAAAAAAAAAAAAATTTATTCCATGTATGTGATAAAAAGGAAAGATGATGAAGTTGACTTTGACAACCTGTTCTAATGCCTCCTTAGCTCTGCAGCAGGACTCAATTGCCCAGGTATTAGGGGTAGATTTTGATTACCTCTAAAGCCCACAGTGGAAAGAGACTGAGCCAGGAATCCTTGGCGAGCAATACTGTCTCTGTCAGAGGCACCAAGAAGTCCTCTGGCAGCTGGCTTCATGATCCATCCTGCACGTGCACCAGTATGGTATGGGTGCTACTGAATGAAGCAGCTGGCAGCATCAAGTTCTTCATGACTTTGTTTTCCTGAAGAGCCCCTCAGTTTATGTTTTAGCTGTATTTCTGCCTAATGCATGTACCGGTATAAGCAATTGCAACTGCATTAATATACTATTTTAAAAACTAACTAGCATGTGCTCATTTACCATTATGGATATATTAGTATACATGGTTTTAGAGTTTGTTCCACCTTGCATTCCAGTCCTCCTTGCTCTTGTAATCTTTGCTGTTTGGATTTAATTGCATTCAGCCACAAGGCCATTAGTGAGGTCAGGTACGGATGAGACTGATAAGCCTAGTTCTCGATCACATCTTAAAGCTAAGGCTAAATTAAAAAGACTGTAGTGAAGGAACTCAGAGGGATCCAACCGAGGATTGCCGATTCGAATCCCTAATCACGTTGCTTGTCATCAGCAGCCGGAGTCTGAGAGAGCACAATGTGTGTGGAAATGTTTTTAAATTTTATAAAATTATCTGTATGTTTACCTGGAATTCATTCTAAGGTAAATGGAATGCAGCATAACACCAGTGGTTCCCAACTCTCTCTGTGGTTTTACTACTCTATTAGCTTACACAAACTTCAGCTCAGAAAATGCTTGTTTATGAGCTAATTAGCTGGATCAGTTGTTTTAGGAACAGAAAAAGAGCACAAATGTCGCTCAGCAGAGTTTCCTCCAGAATCTGGGATCAGAACCACAGTCTTAAACATTCTGTTCTATTAGGAGCTGTTCCTGTGAAGAAAGAACTGTCTGCCATAAACTCTCTCTAACCAGACTCACTCTCTGAAAGCTGTTATTTATTATTCATCACTGTATCCATAATGCAGAGATTATTCCCTGTAAGCAAATACAGTATATTGCACTGGATCTCTGCAGCTGTTCAATGTCACAGTAAGGCTGTGATAATGAAAGTGGCATTTACGTATTATAATCACATGCAATAAATTACGCAATAATGTATAAGGTTGGAACCCTGCCTATTAATTAGGTCCTGGATGATATGAATATTGAACACCATATGTCAATATGGATTTTTTTCTGCATAATTCAATATCCTGCCAGTAAACTGGATGTTGCATAACTCTCACATCTCTGACTGATCAGTGGTAGGAATCACTAGAGTTGGGTTGAGTAATAAAACACTTTAGTTTTATCAACTCGCATGACCAAGCGCTTTAGAGAACGAGTTCATTCGCTGCTGCTGGGCTGGGGCTGTTGAGCTGTGTTATTAATAGTAGCAGAACTGAAACAGAACAGACATAAGCCACTGAAGCTCTCTTGGAGACTGCACAGAGCCAACAGCACCACAGTTCAGTCAAAACCTAGCCCATAACATCTCAATTCATTCCGAATCTTGCCCATAGCATCTCAGTTCATTCCGAATCTAGCCCATAGCATCTCAATTCATTAAGAATCTAGCCCATAACATCTCAATTCCTTCTGAATCTAGCCTATAGCATCTCAATTCCTTCTGAATCTAGCCCATAGCATCTCAATTCCTTCTGAATCTAGCCCATAGCATCTCAATTCATTCCGAATCTAGCCCATAGCATCTCAATTCTTTCTGAATCTAGCCCATAGCGTCTCGATTCATTCAGAATCTAGCCCATAGCATCTCAATTCCTTCTGAATCTAGCCCATAGCATCTCAATTCTTTCTGAATCTAGCCCATAGCATCTCAATTCCTTCTGAATCTAGCCCACAGCATCTCAATTCATTCCGAATCTAGCCCATAGCATCTCAATTCTTTCTGAATCCAGCCCATAGCATCTCAATTCTTTCTGAATCTAGCCCATAACATCTCAATTCCTTCTGAATCTAGCCCATAACATCTCAATTCCTTCTGAATCTAGCCCATAACATCTCAATTCCTTCTGAATCTAGCCCATAGCATCTCAATTCCTTCTGAATCTAGCCCATAGCATCTCAATTCCTTCTGAATCTAGCCCATAGCGTCTCAATTCTTTCTGAATCTAGCCCATAGCGTCTCGATTCATTCAGAATCTAGCCCATAGCATCTCGATTCATTCAGAATCTAGCCCATAGCGTCTCGATTCATTCAGAATCTAGCCCATAGCATTTCAATTCATTCAAAATCTAGCCCATAGCATTTCAGTTCATTCAGAATCTAGCCAATATCATCTCAATTCATTCAGAATCTAGCCCATAGCATTTCAATTCATTCAAAATCTAGCCCATAACATCATAATTTATTCAATATCTAGCACATAGCATCTCAGTCAGAAGTCAGCCCATAGCACCTCAATTCAGTCAGAATCTAGCCCATAGTTCTTCAGTATAGACAAAATTAAGCATATAACACCTTAAATAAATCAGAACCCAGCCCATCTTAGGTTATAGCACCTCAACTCAGCAATAGCTCAGTCTATAGCACCTCAACTCAGCCATAGCTCAGTCTAAAGCACCTCAACTCAGCCATAGCTCAGTCTGTAGCACCTCAACTCAGCCATAGCTCAGTCTATAGCACCTCAACTCAGCCATAGCTCAGTCTATAGCACCTCAACTCAGCCATAGCTCAGTCTATAGCACCTCAACTCAGCCATAGCTCAGTCTATAGCACCTCAACTCAGCCATAGCTCAGTCTATAGCACCTCAACTCAGCCATAGCTCAGTCTATAGCACCTCAACTCAGCCATAGCTCAGTCTGTAGCACCTCAACTCAGCCATAGCTCAGTCTGTAGCACCTCAACTCATCCATAGCTCAGTCTATAGCACCTCAACTCAGCCATAGCTCAGTCTATAGCACCTCAACTCAGCCATAGCTCAGGCTATAGCACCTCAACTCAGCAATAGCTCAGTATACAGCACCTCAACTCAGCAATAGCTCAGTCTATAGCACCTCAACTCAGCAATAGCTCAGTCTATAGCACCTCAACTCAGCAATAGCTCAGTATACAGCACCTCAACTCAGCAATAGCTCAGTCTACAGCACCACAGCTCAAACATAGCTTAGTCTACAGCACCTCAACTTAAACATAGCTCGATCTATAGCACCTCAACTCAGCCATATCCCAGTGTATAGCACCTTAACATCACCTCGGTTGGGTCTTATCTCAGCCTATGGCTCAGTCTATAGCATGACAGTAAGCACTCAATCCATTCCACCACACATTATTCAAAGGTGTTCCATCAGGCAGTAGAAAGCATTACCACTGATACACATCCCTGTGCTGGAGGGCTCTATACCCAATAGCTGAGCTAGTGACGTGGTGACCTTGTGCAGTTACTCAGGTGTGTCTCATTCTGGTGGCATTGATTTTCTACAGAGATTATACAAGCTGTGTGTGTGTGTGTGTGTGTGTGTGTGTGTGTTTAACACCTGTCAGCAATGGGTGCACCAAAGCACTGAATTAACTAGGGGTGCTAAATGCAAACCAGCAAATAAAACTTATTTTTTTAGTGACGTGCTAGTCATGCAGGGTTGCCAGGTACAACAAAATTATCCAGCCCAAAGACAGCCCTTCAGAAGCTAAAACAAGCCCAGTAGCCTATATGTCTGTCACACCTTTGAAGCAAATGCAAAACAACTATGAGTATACGACTTAGTATTGTGTTAATAAGGGATTTATTATCCGTATTAATATTCATCTTTGTCATTAATAATATTGTAACATTAGTAGTTTATTAGTTATTTTATCCCAGTCAACATTTAATAGAAACGTAATTAGAACAAAAACGACTTTTACTTAACTCCTTTCTGTTCTTGCCCCTCCTGAACTCTTCTCTCTCTCACTTTTGCTCTCTCTCCCTCTCTCTTACTCTCTCTCCAGCTCTCCTTTTCATGCAGTCCTTTATGCCTCCTGGTTCATTAATTTTAGATAGATTTAAGGGTCTTTTTGTTTTGTTTTATTTTTTTGGCGGCCGCGGTAATTTTTAAAAGTAACCCAAAAAAAAAAACGCGCCCCGCCACCCCTTAATTTTTACACGCGATGGATTTTTAAACAAGCCCAATTTAGGCGGTAAAACCGCGAACCTGGCAACTCTGTAGTCATGTAAATTTTCAGCCCTGATGAGGGAAGTTACAGCTTAGTTCCCCCTGGTGGTCAAAACCACACTTACACACACTGAGCCAGTGATTATCTTGTTTTACACAAGTGTTTAGGACGGTTCTTGCTAATGTATTTCTGAGTAATTAAATCATGTTTGTCTCTGTGAAGATGTCTCTGTGGCATGGTTATGTCCTTACACAGCAGCTTAGTGGGAAAAAAAATATCTTAATGGTGTCTAATTGGAAAATCACATTTTTATCATCATTCAATTAGCAGTACAGAATCCTGGCAGTTTAGTTACTAAGATTGTGATATATTGTGGGTCAGTCTGACATTGAAAAAAAATAACATTTCAATACTGATTGTTATTACTTATATATTATCTTTATGTTAATATTGCACACTTTTCTTGTGCTTCTTTTTTAGACTCAGTGGCTGTGGAACACTAGAGAATGCTGGTACAACTACCCATATCAGGTATTTGTATTTCCTTTTATAGTTCTAATACTCTTATTCAGAGTTTTCTCTATTTGTCTTTCTTTTTTTTTTCAGCAGCAGCGGCAGGTCCATAATCTCTCTAACCCCAACCTCCTGCCAGCAGCGAGCATTAAAATTTTGTAATGATTTTTATGTCCTACTTGTATAAATAAAATAAAATAAAATAAAGCATTTGGTATCACTTCAGTATCACATTGGTACAAGTTTATTCTGTTTACTACCTATTCACAAACTGTTTTTGAGGTGAAAAATTTATAGATAGAGCTCCACAGCACTAGAATAGCTGCTACTGCAAAAACAAATTGTAGTGGAAACATGTATGTATATATTTACATTATGAATTAGTTCCCAAATTAATAAAATAAAGCATTTAGGCCCAAAGCATTTTGGACAACCCTTCAGTTACCCGATACCTCATCAGTATTGCTAAAGTTAACATTTTATGTCTTTAGAAAGGGGAGGGGGAGGTGCTGCAGAACTTAATTATTACTGTCCATTCCTTAATTCCTTTGTGATTGGAACCTAATATTAACTTTGACTAGTTTTTATTTTATTTTATTTTTCCGTTCCACCTTAAAAGCAGCCGCCTCGCCATCTGTTGCACAATTTAAGGTGGAATTGGAAAGTTAACTAGCTAGCTACTTAGATTAGCAATCTTTTTTATGCTTGTTATGAAGATCTCATCTATAAAACATTGAAACTACACATTAAACTATGGTAATATAGTCCAAATTGTCACTTTTAGCAAGGAAAATACTTACATTTGTGGGTTTCTTTGGTTTCAAGAACGCACAAAACAGAGGGGTAGGGGTACATGGTAGGGCCAAGAGGTGAAATGGGATTGGGCCTTAGTTTTACTTATCATTCTTGATACCAGTTCATTCAGTTTACAAACTCTTTACAAACTGTTTCCATGGTGAAAGGAATGAACTGCATAGGACATGGATAGCTGCTGCTGCAAAATGAACAATAACAACCCTTTTTAATGATGTTTTGTAAATCAGTATGATCTCTGTTGAGTACATTTTGTGATATTCATGACACATTCTTCAAAATGCTGCATTTGCTTTGATTAAACTGATAAATTGTATTGATTTGTTCCAGAAGGACACCACAGTGTGACCCATAGATCTTCTGTGATCTTCAATGTTTATGCTCAGTCTTCTTTTTGTATCTGGATAGGCTCTAACGGTGGACCTGCACTACTACTACATCCTGGAATTATCTTTCTATCTGTCGCTGCTGTTCTCCCAGTTTACAGATATCAGGAGGAAGGTATGAAGATGAATATTCACCTTTATTCACATATTCACAAACCATTGCCTTGCATTTCATGAGCACCAATTCAAGGACATCCGATGTGTCATCATTTTCACAATCCATTGTCTAAAAAAATGGTAGTAATGTATGTGAATGGCAGTTTTGCTTGGGCTAGCTTGTTTAGCCTTAAGCGGATATGCTCAAATGCTCTCTCTCTCCTTTGGGCTATTTGCAGTGACAGGTCAGTTTCAGGCTTTTCTAGTTCCTAGATTTAAATGGTTTGTCTGGTTCTATGGTTCATGTACAGGATCCCAGGAAAAATGCTTAATGCTAAATGATTAATGATCTCAGTAAAGGCTTGAAAAGGCTCAGTAAACAGAAGCAATAAACAAGTGCTGTCATTATTTTAGTTTTGAAACGCTTTATGCATACGCCATATTCTGGCTTCTCCATTATTGTTTGTGCATGATTTGCACAATCATATTTCATTCCAAATGAAAGATCCAGTTTCTGTGTGATGGTTTTGTTGATGCAGTGCCGTCCTACTTACCCTGTCGTCTCTTTCTTCTGTCTCGTTTGCTCACTCTCATGCTGACTGCATGCTTTTATAAGTAGGCTAACTGAGAATCAGGCTTGCAGCCGGTCTTACAACGTCCTAATCCCACAAACTACCATCAAATATTAATCCAAGTAATCCACCTTATATAATACTGTGTAGAGTTATCTGTGCATTGGTATCCACTTTTCCATAAAATCTCAGAATATTGCTGTGGTATACAGTATTATGCGGTGGAGGAATCAGTTATTCGTAGATTGTACTATGTCTTCTTGCGTTATATAATATATAATTACCAAACAATTATTAGTTTTCTTACAGAATTACCAACCAACCACTTTTGGAGGGACTAAATTTGCTAAAACGTCCTCTCTTTAGCTAGCTTGTGTACAGAGCCACTGAGGGCAAAGTATAGCCCGCAAGCATAAAACGTCGGGCCCGTTAGGTTGTTTGAACTATGATGAATGATATATGTTCACATTCCTCCCGTCTCTCAGTCGCACTGGGCGTGACTTTAGTTTCCGCCCATTCACGTTTTTTCACCCATTTTAGGGCTCCTTATCTCCTTATAAGGGCATTTTTTTTCCCGGCCATGTCTCAATTCACTAGCTGGGGTAGAGATAGTGTATTGGATCGCGACCCTGATGACACAAGTACGATCCCGCATGAGGAGCGGTGTGTTTTTTTTTTTTTTTTCTTCCCTCTTTCTTCTTGGGATTACTTACTTTGAGGTCAACTTTGAGATCTGCAATTGGGTTTAACAACCCTTTGGGCTAGAGAGCTACTAGTCTAGTGAAAACTGTTTATTTGGGTGAGTAAAGCGCTTCAGTTTATTTACAGTTAGCTTAGATTTCCCATATTTCAGCACGGTTAGCAGCAGCACTAGCTGCAGTTAGCAGTGCTTAGCACTAGTAAATGCCTCCCAGTGCTCCAGCCATGGTGCAGGAGAAACTTTACTGAAAGTCTGTTATAACGCTGTACTTCAGCAGAGTAACTTTACTGCTCCTTAAAACCTGACTGGTAAATATCATACATATCGCGCAACGAATGTAGGCGTATTATCGATTTTTGAGAAAATTAAAGGATTTTATGTGCGCCTTATAGTTAGAGAAAACAAATTTATATATATATCATAAATTGAACATATGCACACCAAGCACACATTTTATTTTCTTTCTTTTAGAGCTTATATTTAGACTTATCTGATGATGCGTAAGGTGGATTACAAAGCCTTTGACTGACTACATCTTAAGTCATAAATCTTAAATCCATGTTTTAATACAAAAACATCTGGCATAAGCCAATGTTGCACTATATAAATATTTGGCCTTCAGCTGTATCTTAGTGTAGAAGCACTTAATTAGCTTAAGAGGACTTTTATGAGCAAACAGTGATTCTTTTAAGAGACATTACTATTGCCTTATAAAGCTTGATGATGCCAAATCCTTTAAAAAAGTATATAACACAAACACTGATTGCCACTTTTACTCAGACTACTCCATAAATATTTTACTGAGCAAGATTTTCTGTAAACAGTTATTCTTCATGCGTAATTCTGAGGAGTTCACTTTTAAGAAGATTTTGTGTTCTCTGCAGGAGAGCTGCTAGGAGTGAGAAACGAGGGCTAGCAGAGACTTGTAGCAGCCTCTTAATCCAGCAAACTATTGAGTTCTTACCACTCTGGCTAAAATCCACTGTATAATAGCTATTGACTCTGAGGGAACACATTCTGCACTGTTTAGTAGTTGTTGTTTTTCCTAGCTACAGTAATAACAAATCCTTAAGGGAAATCGACCCACTCTAGCTTCAAAGCGCAGCTTTTACTGAAGCAAGCCTGCTGTTGTACACCAAACACTGGTTTAATACCACTTACGCCTGCATGCTGCTCTCGATCAGTGCGCTCCATCAGTAATGGTACAGTGGCACAATCCTGTTGCTTTGACCAAGTGCTCCAACATGCCAGATTGGAGATACAGAAATGACTTTAAAGTGGAAATTGTCAACCTTAAAACCAGGCTTTGGTTTTGTTCTGCATCATCAGTTCATGTTAATATAAAATATAATGGAACACCCAGGGTTGATTTTAGGTGTAGAATTGCACTTCTGAGTCTGTTGCTTATGTCTAAAAGTTGTAACGACTAGTGGGCGTTTGTATCAATGGGTATTCCCATCAGGCTGATTACCAGCAACCTGGAACAGATACTCAGTGTTGTCCAGTACTTTAAGATTTAGATTATACCTGTGCAGTGCAGCTAAGGACCAGTCACTAATCTGTTTAATTCTTATTCACTTTTTTAGTTTTTTACCATTTCTGAACTTCTAAACTAAATGTATTTGTGTCACTTGCGTCTGGTAAATTAATACATTATTAAATGATTAACTCAATAATGATTAAATATATTATTAGCATAAAACTTTATTATTGTGTGACTTTGTGAAAATTTACAGTATAATACATTTTTTTTGTAAATATGTACAAGCTAAAAAAATTCATATACCGTAATTTTCACACTATAAGGGGCACCGGATTATAAGGCTCACTATTTTTAATGTCAAACGAGCACTGAATCGTAATCGTCACAGATTACTCTGGGTGAGTAAAGTGCTTCCATTTATTTACATTAAGCTTAGATTTCTAGATTTTCACTAATGCTAGCCAGACAGAGCTACACTGAGGAACCGCGAGTGCTCCGGTAAGCCAGGGCGATATAAACTAGCGGTTTGTCCCACATAGTTTGTTTTAACACAATAAACATGCAGACTACAGTCTGATATACTCACCTCTGAACGGTAAAAAAGCTAACTAGCGTTTCGCGCCCTAATGCTACTCCAGCAGTGCTAGTCGGGGTTAGCAGCAGACTACAGGCCAATAATACTCACCTCTGAACAGCAAAAGAGCTAGCGCTTAGCACAGTTAGCAGCTGCTACTCCAGTCTTTAGTCTCAATGCTGGAGAACAAAACTATAGAACTAAACTATATTACTGGACTTCAGCAGAGTGGCTTCACTGCTCCTTACAACCTGACTGGTAAAATTCATACATAAGGTACACTGAAAATTTCTGGGAAATTGAAAAGATTATAAGTGTGCCCATAGACTGTGTATAGCTGGACAGAGCATCGTCTCTCAAAAGAGAAGCCACCACAGCTCGGGCGCCCCCTGCTGTTCGGTTTCAGAAAGCTGTGTAACCCTACCCATACCCATAGGTTTCAATGGCAAAACAGACAAATTTCAATCACGTTTTTTCTAATATACTGTAAGTCTACCTCCATTATTTAAATGTATCAGCTAGTGTAACCTCTGCTTATACTGTCAATTTTTTTTTTATATTTTTATATATTTAAAACGTTATTCAGCACTATTCAAAAAAGGTGTGGACGGGACCAATAACAGACCGTCTGTGACCTCGAGGCAGCCCTCAGGGGTGGGGTTATTTAAATGAGTAGGCTGTCTCTCCACCGTCTTTCTCCCTCCTCTGGTCTCTACTGCGCAGACTCGGGTATCAGGATCGCCAACATGGCGGAAGATTTCGGCTTCATTTTCATTGAATAAGTGGGAATCAATGTGCGCATGGCGTTTCTGAGAGAGATTCGTTTACATTACACACAAATACAGCTCACTTACATTTGTGAATGTGAACCGACAAAATGGCCAAATCCGATCTGAGCAAAAAAAATGATTTGAGCAATATGGCTTGTAATGTGAATGTAGACATAGTCACTGTCTGGCTGCTTATTTAAAGCACTGCATTACATTAAGCCATAATCATGTTTGACCCTTTCTTTGTCTTTTTCACTCACTCTTTCTCTCTCTCTTTCTTTATCTCTCTCTGCCTTGCTCTTGATCATCCTCTCATATTCTCTCTGCTGACTGTTGGCATGTTGTCTATGTTTTTGTTTTTCTTTCTCCTTTCAGTTCTTTCCTTGCACAAATTTCACCACGCACTGAGGAGGTCCTGTGCCCCCCTGCCTGCTCCAGTATGTTCCCTGCTGTCTGTATGCCATGCTTCCATTCTGTTTTGCACCACTGCTCTTCCTCATCACCTTCATCTTCATCAGACTCCTGTCCAGCTGGCTGCAGCCCTGCTGTTCCACTGTAGTCCCATGATTCTCCCAGGAGAGCATGAAACACATAATCTCTCAGCAGCTTTGATCAGCAGGATCTCCAGGCTGAGTTTAGCCCAGAGTCACACTGCAGTGCCAGTGTTGGTTTTTATTTGCATTCATTTATATACAGCTCTGGATATAGGTATATATTTGAGTAAAATTGTCATTGTTGTTTTATTCTATAAACTACTAGAGCATTTATTTGCAGAAAAAGAGAAATGGCTGAAATAAAAAAATATGCAGAGCTTTCAGAATTCAAATAATGCAAAGAAATAAGTTCATATTCATAAGGTTTTAAGAAAGTTCAGAAATCAATATTTGGTGGAATAACCCTGGTTTTAATCACAGTTGTCATGCCTCTTGGCTTGTTCTCCTCCACCAGTCTTACACACTGCTTTTGGATAACATTATGCCACTCCTGCTGCAAAAATTCAAGCAGTGCAGCTTGGTTTGATGGCTTGTAATCATCCATCTTCCTCTTGATTATATTCCAGAGGTTTTTAATTTGGTAAAATCAAAGAAACTCATCATTTTTAAGTGGTCTCTTTTTTTTCTCCAGACAAAACGTCTATGTATATACAAAAAGCGTTACAAATTCGTGACAGCAATGACATGTGGACACAGAAGTATTGTCAAATCTTGGAATTTCAACTATTCTTATGTTTCAGTTACAGTAATTCACAGTAATAAATTATTAAATTTGACAAAGTTTGGGTAACAATAACAGTTCTACAGTCCTTTATGTATACTGAATCAGGCAGCTAGAGACAACCCCCTAAACAATCTAATGTTGTTATCGTACAAATACAAATACATAAGCCTACAGCTGGACACTTATTACTGTCATCTCAGTGCTGTGTAAAACTTTACAATAAAGGTGCATAAATTATTATTATTGTTTTTATTTATGCTGGATTGATATATTATTATTTTTTTATTATTTATTTATCTTATTACATTTACGTTTCTCTTTTTGACAGTCTTCAAATGTAGATGTGTGCAAAAAGAATAAAATAAAAATAAAATTCAGAACATAATTTAGTTATATTTAAAATGTATATTTAGCCATCCTGCCCAGCACTAGTGCAAAGTCTATCTAAATATGTAATTTTAATTTGAACAATGTTGTATGAATTTATTTAAACATGCAACTTATTTTTAATGATTTTATCTACTGCTTGTTTCATGCATTATTTCATGACCAAAGCTAAATAATCTGTTATTTCTTGATTGATGCAAAATGATTTGCTACTAATTGAATAAATGTTAATAAATGTGATATTATGGCTACAATAATCACAATATAAGAAAAAAATGATATTTAGATTACATTTAACACTTCACTGAGTGTTGTGTTCTTCCTACAGGACTTTCTGCTGATGTTCATGCACCACCTTGCCACCATCTCCCTGATCACTTTCTCTTATGTAAATAACATGGCTCGAGTGGGAACACTTGTCATGTGTCTTCACGATGCTGCAGATGTGCTGCTGGAGGTAAACATACCCTCTTTTATTTATGTATGTATGTATGTATGTATATATTTATTTATTTATTTATTTATTTATTTAAGTTTTTTGTCTGATTGTAATTTGGGGTCGGTTTTAAAACTTTTTTTTTTTTTTTTATGTGGCCCTGTCCTGATGTTCTGGACTGCGTTCAATCAATAGGAGTTGGAGACCATGTCTTTTTTTAAAGGCTGATGCAAGTTCTCACTATACAGCTCTGGAAAAAAATAAGAGACCACTTAAAAATGATGAGTTTCTTTAATTGTACCAAATTGAAAATTTCTGGAATATAATCAAGAGGAAAATATATGATCACTGCTATCAAACCAAGCTAAACTGCTTGATTTTTCTTTACCTGGAGTGGCATAAAGTTATCCAAAAGCAGTGTGTAAGACTCTTAAAACCTTATGAATATGAACTTGTTTTCTTTGCATTATTTGAGGTCTGGAAGCTCTGCATCTTTTTTGTTATTTTAGCCATGTCTCATTTTCTGCAAATAAATGCTCAAATTGACGATATTTTTATTTAGAATTTGGGAGGAATGTTGTCTGTAGTATATAGAATAAAAAAACAAAGTTCTTTTTACTTGAACATATACCTAGAAATAGCAAAGCTGTATATGTACCATTTGCGGACAGGGTTCAGATCACTATATAATATGTGGTAGGACTATGTGATATTGGAAAAATCTGAAATTGCTATACACAGTATTTTTCCTGTAATATTAGAAAATACAGGAATATTTCCTATTCAATGGTACAGCATTTCATAATATATTTAATGTCCACTTTTCTGTCTCAAAGATTGGAGTAAAATGAATGATATTGCCTCTGTTAGTATACCTCTGTTAGATTTGTTATGAAAATTGAAACAGTATGACGTTTCCTTTTGTATCAGCAGCATGTAGCATGATGTGATTGATATAATGCGACATTGCTCCTAAGTTTGCAATGTGATGTGACTGTATGTGACTGTTGTAATGGCAGTGGCAGCTCTAATAGATGAAGTGACATGCAGCTGTAATATAGTTATTATAACCTGCAGCATACATAAGTGTGTTGTGTGTCAAACTGGAGATGAAAGACTACTTATACTATAACAGTATGTTAACTGTGATGATCTGTGTGATGCTTGCTAATTACGTTTTTGAACATCCTTCACGCCTTAATGACCTTTTGTCTTTAGGCAGCCAAAATGGCAAACTATGCCAAGAGCCAGAGGCTTTGCAACGTCCTGTTCATCATGTTCGCCCTGGTTTTCATCAGCTCCAGGCTGGGCATATATCCTGTATGGTAAGAATAATAAGACGTCTAACTCTCTCTCTAGCTCTCTTCCTCGTTTTCTTTCTTTCTTTCTCTAGCTCTCCCTCTATGTGTGTGTGTGTGGAGAGGATTTTTGAATGAGTGTCTGTCAGGAACAGATGATGTGTTCTGACAGTAGGAGACAGTGTTAATAATGTACATGACACTGTCTGAAACCTATCAAATATAAGGAGCTTCTCCCAGCTGTATAAGATACAGACAGACTGTGTGCAGATGTTCATGTATCCAGCCTGGATTGCATCTGCTGTTTTGTACAGGATGATCCTGATTGCAGATTGACTAACTGTTGTAATTATCTCTCTAGGCCTATATTTCGGCTGGCTAGCTCTCAGTTTCTCAATGACTGCTGCTCAGAGCTGGTTACTGTCATTGGTTTCATTAGTATTTATAAATATTAAGTCGGTCTTGGCAGTTGGCAGTATGCTCTCTAACCAGCAGCACTGAATGTGTGATGCATTTCTTTCCACCTCTCTCACTTTTGATGCATCTTACTTGTTGCCAAGTAATAGTTACTATGGCGACCACAACAGCATAAAGTTTCTAGCCAATTGAGAGCGTGAGCGTGAGGGAGATACAGTGTGTAAGAGAGAGAGAGAGAGAGGGGGGGGAAGCAGGAGAGATGCTTGGGATCATAATTAGTGCATTACGCAATGCAAAGTTTTATTTTTATCTACTTTATCTTTATTATTCCGCCTGTACAGTGTGTACAGTTTTTGGATAAGTGCAGTAGTATATGTAAAGGGAGTTTCTGGAGGAAAAATGTTTGTGGCCATGGCACTCACATAGGAATGCATTGCAATGGGTCTGTCAGCTTTTTACAGATACATATACAAAAAAACTCTCTACAAACCACCATTTTTGGAACTGCAACCACCAATTTTTGCCCATTTACGCCCAAATCCAATAGCATAGTTTTATGCATTATATGTATTAATTACGGCCGTCAACGTTAAAACTTTAACGCATACGATTAATTTGCAATCAGTAATTATTTTGTTATTGTGTTCTGTTTTTTTTTTTTTTAACACAAATTAATCACGCCACCAAATTTGACCCCAATGTCCCCTGTAATCTGCCCTGTCCCCACCCATCCGGAGCGGTTCGCTTTCTGGGAATTGTAGTGTGGGTGCCTAATCACCCAGATGTTGCAGTATGAGCAGCACGTTAAGTTCTCTCTCTTGCTCATTTTTGTTGCTTTAGCTCGGGCCCTCGCTTTATTTTCATGTCATGACCAAGCAGGCTACAAAAATGCCCAGTACTTCACTTTAACACAGTTTCTGTTCATCTTTTCGCTGGAAAAGAACCAAAGTGTGGGTACAGGTGGAAGGGAAAGTTTAGCACGGTCAAAAAGCAGTAATCAGGATAGAAGTAACATTCATTTGCTTCATCTGCACTGCACGTTCTATTGAAACGCCCTTTTATACACAGCAAATTAAGTTCTAATTTAGAAATCCTTACAGTTCCTTTATCCAATGTGTCATCCATTCATTATTCCAGTGTATACTAGTATTTCAATTAATACCACTTATATAAATATAATTCAATTTACATTCATTCTTTTCTTTAGATATCCACTATAAAAACTTGCGTCTCTAACATCGCAGTTAATCACAGAATAATGTTGCGGTTAATCACATTACATTTTTTAATCGATTGACACCACTAATAATGACTCAATCTTACATACAGTTTTAGGAAGATTTTAATACATTTTGCCTATAGGAATAGTGGGGGATTTACAATGGTAAGACTGATCATATCACAGTGTGCAGCTCATCCACACACCAGCTGAGAGAAAAGCAAATTTTAGTCACAATATTTGGCACCCCACATTTTACCTTTGATCACAACACATTCTCAGTTTCTGCATGAATGGCACTTTCTCTAGTTCTTGTTTATATTTCTTAAAAAATTCTAAAAAATTAAGGTTATGTGAGAGATGCCTCTTTTTAATAAGAGGTGTTTGAGGTTTCAAGAAGTGGATTTAGAGGTTATGCCTCTGAAGCACTTAAGTTTCTTGAAATAACTTTTAGTGGCACCAGTGGCACCTTTAACTTTAAAAGTTTATGTAGTGGAAGTGTATTGTATTTTTTGTAACCATAGACCAATTAAAAATCCAAAATAAGAGAACTATTGGTGCATTCTAATTGAATACTAATGAATAATACTAGTTTTCATTGTAATGTATGTAGTCTAGAGCAGGGATGGGCAACTTCCATGATGGAGAGGGCCACATTTTTTTCAGCATGACCATTGGAGGGCCACATGACCTCGCACTTCAAATAATTGAATATGAAAAACGCTACAAATGATTTTCAATAAGAACAAATTTTATATGAATTTATATCTGTATGTTTACAGCACCAACATTTATCAACAACTATTTTCTGCATATTAATGCATTTTAATACGGCAAAAGACAAACCGTTTGCTTAAAAAAAGTGCAAAAAGGAAGTCCTTCATATCAAAGAAAAAAAAGTTTGCTTAAAAAACTGATTGCAAATACAGTAGTTCCTCTGTGTAAAATAAGTTCATTATAACAAGTCCTTCATAAGCAACAAGGACAAAACATTTGCTTATAAAAGTGCAAAAGGCATTTGAACTCATTTATAACAAAGAACAAAAAAGATTTAAAAACTGATTGCAAATAGCTCATTCAATAATAGCAGAAAACTAGACCACAGAGGCCCAACATTTATTGAAGCTAATGAGAGAGCTGTGGTTTGGCCTGCTGGCTCACAATGGACTGGATGTCAATGTCAATTTTCGTGGTTGTTTGGCAAAAGCGGTCAAAAGTAGAATTACGTTTTATTTTTTTTTTTGTTTTTTTTATTTTTTTGTTTTTTATTATGAAATTATGAAATTATTTTTGATCTATTCGCGGGCCGCACTGAGTGATGACGAGGGCCGTGTGCGGCCCCCGGGCCGCCAGTTGCCCATCCCTGGTCTAGAGAAAAACATACTCAAGTGGAGTATATTTAACCAGTTGCTTTTAAAGTGTGGTTACAATGGACACTATTATTCCACAATGGAATGTGGAAAAAAGGGAGGAGCTACTCACCTCTGGAAGACTATTAGACAGAAATGACAGATAATGATTGATGTGGAACGGGAAAGATGGCAGGAGATCTTTTATTATATACTAATATAATTTTTCAAATATTTTTAGAAATGACTTCATCCCTTCAATACAGTTCAATACATTAATATTTTGTGATCTTACCTACAGTTGTGGTCAAAAGTTTACATACACTTGTAAAAAAACAATGTTATGGCTGTCTTGAGTTTTCAATAAGTTCTACAACTCTTATTTTTCTGTGATAGAGTGATCGGAACACATACATGTTTGTCACAAAAAACAGTCATAAAATTTGGTTCTTTCATAAATTTATTATGGGTCTGCTGAAAATGTCACCAAATCTGCTGGGTCAAAAATATACATACAGCAACAAAATTTGTCAATTTTGGTGATGTAGCGAGTTGTGTCAATCAAATTAGCTTCATGTCATGGCCTCTTCACTTCTTGTAAGTGATTCTGATTGACTACAGCTGTTGACTTCTCATGAGCCCATTTAAATAGGGCTCATTTGACCCAGTGATTAGACTCAGCTACAAAAGCTACAATGGGAAAGTCAAAGGAACTCAGTGTGGATCTGAAAAAGCGAATTATTGACTTGAACAAGTCAGGGAAGTCACTTGGAGCCATTTCAAAGCAGCTACAGGTCCCAAGAGCAACTGTGCAGACAATTATACGCAAGTATAAAGTGCATGGAACAGTTGTGTCACTGCCACGATCAGGAAGAAAACGCAAGCTATCACATGCTGCCGAGAGGAGATTGGTCAGGATGGTCAAGAGTCAACCAAGAATCACCAAGAAGCAGGTCTGCAAGGATTTGGAAGCTGATGGAACACAGGTGTCAGTCTCCACAGTCAAGCGTGTTTTACATCGCCATGGACTGAGAGGCTGCCGTGCAAGAAAGAAGCCCTTGCTCCAGAAAAGGCACCTTAAGACTCGGCTGAAGTTTGCTGCTGATCACATGGACAAAGATAAAACCTTCTGGAGGAAAGTTCTCTGGTCAGACGAAACAAAAATTGAGCTGTTTGGCCACAACACCCAGCAATATGTTTGGAGGAGAAAAGGTGAGGCCTTTAATCCCAGGAACACCATGCCTACTGTCAAGCATGGTGGTGGTAGTATTATGCTCTGGGGATGTTTTGCTGCCAGTGGAACTGGTTCTTTGCAGAAAGTAAATGGGATAATGACGAAGGAGGATTACCTCCAAATTCTGCAGGAAAACTTAAAACCATCAGCCCGAAGGTTGGGTCTTGGGCGCAGTTGGGTGTTCCAACAAGACAATGACCCAAAACACACATCAAAAGTGGTAAAGGAATGGCTAAACCAGGCTAGAATTAAGGTTTTAGAATGGCCTTCCCAAAGTCCTGACTTAAACCCCATTGAGAACATGTGGACAGTGCTAAAGAAACGGGTTCATGCAAGAAAACCATCACATTTAGCTGAACTGCACCAATTCTGTCAAGAAGAGTGGTCAAACATTCGACCTGAAGCTTGCCAGGAGCTTGTGGATGGCTACCAAAAGCGCCTAGTTGCCGTGAAAATGGCCAAGGGACATGTAACCAAATACTAATGTTGCTGTATGTATATTTTTGACCCAGCAGATTTGGTGACATTTTCAGCAGACCCATAATAAATTTATGAAAGAACCAAATTTTATGACTGTTTTTTGTGACAAACATGTATGTGTTCCGATCACTCTATCACAGAAAAATAAGAGTTGTAGAACTTATTGAAAACTCAAGACAGCCATAACATTATGTTTTTTTACAAGTGTATGTAAACTTTTGACCACAACTGTACATGCTGTACACAATTGGGATGCATCCTAGGATTTTTCTATCTAGTCAGACTCAAGTGTGTGTCTCAGATTAATGCTTATATAGAACAGTCTGTCTTTATTTACATGGTAAAGTACATTTACTTTTATCCTGAAAAACTGCAATTCAAAGCACACACCAAGAAGCATCAGGCAGCCTGAATACATTTCATTATGTTGTGTCCATTCATCTTAGCTGTTTATGCAGCTTTGAATAGAATGAGACATTACTATGCAGGCTATTTTATCTTACACGGCTGTATTTTAAGGATTGTGAGGACAGAATGTTTATTGATGGGTAAATTTGAGTGGTATTGTGCTGTAATTGGAGTAAGTTGTTTGATTCCTGTCCCGGTTGGCAGGATCCAGGAAAATGAGTCAGCTTTAACGTACTTCAATCACTTGACAGCATCTAAAAAGCATCATTAAATATTTTTTGAGCTTGTGGAGCTTGGAAATGAAGCCTGTCTTGTATTTTGAGAATAAAGACCGTTAGTGTGAAACAGGTAAGGGATGGGCTCGGCTGAATCAGAAAACGTTCCATAACTGTGTTCTGTTGCCATGGATTTTTGTTGCTGTAAGGCTGAGCTGTTTTACAGTGCGGAGACCTCACCGGCTCTGATCTCGCCTTCATCACTCACGCTGCTGACTCACTTAGACATTAAACATAGTCATTTTAGCTACTGTCACTTCAGGTCTGCTGACACTGACAGCTTCTCTAACTCGTTCAGACATTAAGCGGAGACATTTGGGCGACCCTTCTGATGCAGTTTTCTTTTTTTAATCAACCTTTTGCTTTTTTCATTCCAGCAGGTTAGATACTGTTTGGGGTGATGTAGGTTAGAATACATCTTACTGCCAGTTAGATTAGTGTAAAAATATTAATATATTCATATATTAATAATTATATATACAGCTCTGGAAAAAAAAGAGACCACTTAAAAATGATGAGTTTCTTTGATTTTATCAAATTGAAAACCTCTGGATTATAATCAAGAGGAAGATGGATGATCACAAGCAATCAAATTAAGCTGAACTGCTTAAATTTTTGCACCAGGAGTGGCATAAATTTATCCAAAAGCAGTGTGTAAGACTGGTGGAGAAGAACATGCCAAGATGCATGAAAACTGTGATTAAAAGCCAGGGTTATTTCACCAAATATTGATTTCTATGAATATGAACTTGTTTTCTTTGCATTATTTGAGGTCTGAAAACTCTAAATGACAATATTTGGAATTTGAGATAAATGTAATTAGATTATAGAATAAAACAACAATGTTAATTTTACTCAAACATATACCTATAAATAGCACAATCAGAGAAACTGATTCAGAAACGGAATTGGTCTCTTACTTTTTCCCAGAGTTGTATACATTTTTGTCAATGGCAATGTGTTTAGTATAAAATTATATTTTATATAAAATTTTATATAAAAATAAAAAAATGCAATATACTGTCTGTGTGTGTACAGTATCGTAATATATTACAATATAATAAATCATAACTCCTGTATTGTGATTCGCATCATATTGCCAAGTGCTTGCTAATACACAGCCCTACTGATGCTGTAGGCCTCGGTTATGCATCTGGAAGAAGCCTCTGATTGCTTAGGAGGTTTAGGAGGTTATTTCACAGCATGTAGTCTCTGCACACCACCACCCACCCTGATACCCACAAACAGGTTCACTAGTGTATACTCCCTCTACTGTAGGCTGTCTTTACCCAGAGCTGAGAGCATGCTCAGTGTAGTGCATTCAGATCCATTATTTATATTGTTTTATTCAATTTTAGCCTTCAGTGCTACTCAAGCCTGTGCTCTTGAGCACTTTATTTCATTAAGCATTCAAGCTAGTATTTCTGTAGTAGTCTGTATTAAGTATCTGTGCTGAAGTGTCTTTGGTATGCAGAACAGAATTATGTTATTGTTCTTTTACAGGTAATTATTTTGCTCATTTTTGATCCACTGGTAATTTCACTAATAAAGTCTGATATGTATATTATTGATATTCCCTTCACCTTGGATTGCAGTTTATCTAGAATTCATTATTTAGGTCTGGCCTCAGTTTACCAAAAGCGTTGTCAGAGTATAGCAATGTGTTTTTTGTATTACTAAACATTAATACAAACTATTTTTTTGCCATGGAAATACATTAAATATTCAGTTCCTGTTAAAAAAATTTTCTATAAAATAACACAAAATATTTGCACAAAAGTACCAATAGGTCTAATATAAAATTTTTCTGAGATATTAACTTTAGGTTTTTCATAGGCTGTAAGCTGTAATCATCAACAATAAAATAATGCTTAAATGCTAAAAATAGATCCCTCTGTGTACATGTATATAATATGAGTTTCACATTTTAAACTGAACTACTGAACTTTTCAATGATATAATTTTTTTTTAGATGCACCTGTAAGTGACTGATTGGGTGATCTGCAAAGCAGCAGTGAAGAAATGATCTGTGTGTTTTTGTGCCTCTCATTTAAATGTAGGGTTCTGAACAGCACTCTGTTTGAAAGCTGGGAGATTGTGGGGCCGTATCCATCCTGGTGGGTGTTTAATGCGCTGCTGGTGCTGCTTCAGGGACTGCACACTTTCTGGTCCTATCTCATAGTGAAGATAGCCTGCAGAGCCATCTCTAGAGGCAAGGTAAGATTCACCCCCTCTTCTCCTTGTCTTCTGCATGATCAAACAGTCAAAACATGTCTTGGAGTATCTAATCTCTTGCTTGCTCATTACCTGGCTGTGGGCATTGCTTTGTGTGTACTTTTTCAAATTAATAAAACAATCAATGGAAAGCTATAAAGAGAACATTCCAATCTTTGCTCTGGATAGTCTAATAAAATTTTGTCTTTTTATATATATATATATATGCATGTGAGATCAAGCTTCCTAAGCACTATGTTTCTGTTTTCTCTGATTCTTCGCTGCTGCCACAGGCGGGAAAATTGAATCCTTTACATGTAAGTAAAATTCGAAGATTAGATGTGATACAGATGTTGATCTCCAATTATTTGATGAGTGTGCGGGTGTTTTTCATATACAGCTCTGAAAAAAAGAGACCACTTAAAAATGAGTTTCTTTGATTTTACCTCTGGAATATTATCAAGAGGAAGATGGATGATCAAGCCATCAAACCAAGCTGAACTGCTTAAAATTTTGCACTAGGAGTGGCATGAAATTATCCAAAAGCAGTATGTAAGACTGGTGGAGGAGAACATGCCAAGATGCATGAAAACTGTGATTAAAACCAGGGTTATTCCCCCAAATTCTGATTAATTAACTTGTTTGCATTCTTAACACTTTATGAATATGAACTCGTTTTCTTTGCATTATTTGAGATCTGAAAGCTCTGCATTTTTTTGTTATTTCAATCATTTCTCATTTTCTGCAAATAAATGCTTTAAATGACAATATTTAATAGGGAATTTGGGAGAAATGTTGTCTGTAGTTTATATAATAAAACAACAATGTTCATTTTACTCAAACATAAACCTATAATTAGCAAAATCAGAGAAACTGATGCAGAAACTGTAGTGGTCTATTAATTATTTCCAGAGCTGTATGTGTGGTGCATGGACTAGAGAGTTAATCTATTAACCCATTCATGTCCAATAACAGTTTATTACTATATGGAAAAATGTCTATGGACAGCAGTATGTACAGAATGTAAATTGCAAGTTTGGCAGAAATCACATCCATAATTAATGCAGGAGACCCCTCTCACACATCCTGATTTTCTTTGTCAGAACTGTCTTAAGTCCCTCTATGAATAATGAAATATAAATATAATAACCCATTTTATTTGTTAAATGTAAGAATCATCCAAAACAAAACAGATTAACAGTACACATTTTATTTATTTAATTTATTCCCCAGGTACCCATTGTTTTGGTAAATATCTGTATCCACAAAAGACAAATTATTTTACATTTGCTTTTATTTAAATGAAAATTTATATTTGGATTTGTGCACAGGCATGCTCAGTGAATAAATGAACCAAAAAGAAAATGTTTAAAATTTTAGATAAGGAAATTAGTGATATAATTCCTGTACATTAATGAGGACAAAATGTTACATTAGAAACTATTCATAAACACCTTTAGGGCACTGGGTCATTATAAGTCTTATAAAACATCTTCTAGAGTGATGCTTAATGCAGCTATGCCTAATTATCTTTCCCTCCAGGTATCAAAGGATGCGCGAAGTGACATAGAGTCGAGCTCTGATGAAGAGGAAGTCTCGCCTCCGACCCAGAAACACCACACTAACGGGACCAACGGGGCCCACGGCACTAACGGCTACCTGTCCGCCTCCCACTGTCATTACGAACACTAAGCATCCTGCCGCCCTTAGACGCTCCAGAGGAGCCCACTGCAGCCTGGTTCATTGGTCTGTACAATACTTGTGCGTGTCAAAACATGAACAATGTTGCCTGTCTGGTACTGGAAGTTCTTAAATAGAATAATGTGAATGCAGTTCTGTTTTGGTATGATTCTTTCCACACCTTTTATTTCTCACAGCGTTTTTTTTCTCCTCACTATCTTACATTTATAGGCACTCGGTTGAATATCAGAGCTTTCCCCCCCTCCCTTAGCTACAGCTAGCTCTTGTTTTTTGTTGTTTCTTTGTTTTTTTGTGAATGAATGAAAGCATTTCTCTTATCATCATGCTAGCATGCTGCTGTGGTCATGTAGTTTGGTATTATGGGAGCGGCAGTTTTCTCGAGGAAACGTCTTTGTATTTATTTATTTTTTATATCTATATATAGGTTGCAGATTTGTGGATGAGATCTTTCTTTTTTTTCAAAGTCTTAAAGCAATCTACTGTCAATGTTTGGAAATGGCACGACTATTTAAAATTCAGTCACTGTTTCAGGATTCACCAAATATACAACTTTGACCCTGTTTTTACCTGGTAACGTCATGAGATTATAGGATTATATCTGGATAAGAACAAGAGACATATTTGAGCTAGGGCAGCAAAAAAATATATATATTTTTTTTTATTTGTAAAATATACCATATTTTACGGACTGTATTATAAGGCACACTATTAATGAACATCTATGTTCTGGCACAGTAATCTACACAGACTTCTCTGCTGAAAACTGTTTAATTGGGTGAGTAAAGCGCTTTAGTTTATTTCCAGTTTACAGATTAGATTTTCAATATTTTCAACAGCGGGGTTAGCAGCGGCGGTTAGCAGCATTTAGTGCTAGGAAATGCCATCCAACAGCGCTATCAGCTAGCATTTCGTCCCATGTAGCTTGTTTTAACATGGTAAACAAGCAGACTACAGTCCAACATACCCACCTCTGAACGGAGAAAGAGCTAGCACTGCATTTAGCGGCTAATGCTAACACTGCTACAGCCTCAATGCTGGAGAAACTTTACAAAAATTCCTTTATAACACTGCACTTTAAGCAGAGTGGCTTTACTGCTCCTTAATACCTGACTGATAAAATTCATACATAAGGCGCACTGGCGATTTTTGGGAAAATTAAAATATTTTGAAAAATACAGTATATTGCAATATTGAAAAAAAATACATATTTTTTCCATTGAAAATTGAAGTAAAATAAATAATATTTATCAAAATCCCACACTGCAATCAGCAATCAGAATTCAGTCTGACTAACTGGAGACCTGTTTGACTCCCTAGTTTAAACGTATGTGGCTAAAACCTTATCAAGATGTAACCCAGATAACAATCACATGAAGTGAGCAGGTGTAAACAGGGTCTTTGGCATCATTTTTGGCTTTAAGTCATTTACCACAGTCACAGATAAGAGATAATTATCTGATATGCTCACTGTTCAAATGTATAACATACATTACAGAAACAACCAACACACACACATGCTGTATTTGCACTACTGTAACTGTAAATGGGAATTCTGTAACAGTATTATGTGCTCATGTGTTTTGTTAAAAATGCTGCAATTTTGCCATATTGTTCTCCATCACGAATCAAGAATAGGCTGGTACTTAAAGCAGTGGAAATACCAGAGTACATTATGTCAAAGAATCCAATAAGCAGGTTAATTACTGTATAGTTCAGAACTAATTGGATAATTAATTGGCTGTATTGCATTGCCCTTGATTACAGTGTTATCATACATCAGAGTTATCAGCTCTTAAGCTTGAGTTCCAGAGTGTGAATCAGGTTCTGTATTAAATTTACATTCTATTTAAAATTCTACACAGTATTAAACCATGTGTTATATAATCTTGATCTTTAGGCCCTTATAAAAACTTTATTTAATTACATGGCTGAAAACAAAGCTATATAATGTAGATTTGGTTGTGTAGTACACGCTTAGAAAATAATGGTGCTTCAAATGGTTCTTTGAGTGATGCCTTTGAACCTAGGTCATCAAGTCCGGAGTTTCCAGACCTGGATTTTTGTAACTACCAGGAATTAACTCATGAGAGCCCAGATCAAGTTTTAAATATTTATTCAAAATAACTTAATTTGTGCATTAATTGGAAAATTTCCAATTCAGACAATTGTCCAGAACTGCCCTTTCATACATGTAGCAAGTTTCCAAACCTGAAAAAAGAAAAGAATTCTCTGGACAATTCCCTATTACCTATTAACTATTCCCACATGAGCTCATTCTAACATTACCCATGTTTTGTGGAAGAGGGCTGGCTAATGTCCAGCCCAACAGGTATGGACACAGATACAGAACTTTTCCACTAATGTCTGGAGAGGTTCTGGGTTCTGTTGCATGTGTGAAAAGGGCTTATGGCAGTGGCTGATATAATCAATCAACCTATATTTCCACTCTGTAATAAATTGAGGGTAACCCACATTTTAAATGCAGCCGAGCATTTACAAAATTAAAGGGACAGAAAAAAAGGTTTAAATCATAATAACAAGCAAACAATATAAGATTTAATTGAGAAGAAATCAAATAATTCAGAATAAAAGGATATGCAGACAGGCTAAAATGCAAAGCAATAAAATAGAGATAAATAATTAAAATGAATAAAACATAACTGATTGACCATGTAGTGTTCACAGAAAGTCCAGGAACAGAAACTGGATTCAGGGTCCAGATTTGAAGTCTTTTTGCTGACCTCAATATAAATTTTGTTTATGTACAACTTAAATAAAGAACGCCAGTCATGCAATCACCAATATAACACTACTGGTGCCTGCATTTAAATATATGGTGCACATTTTTGACAGGCAGTACAAACTGCAAAAAAGCATAGATAGTTCCCGTGCAATTATTAATGTACAGTTCATTTCAGCATTGTGCTACTGTATTATCAAAATACCATTGGCATAAAATGGACTTAAAGTGAACATAATATCGTTATTGCAGTTATTTCCGGGACAATATATCATCCACAGAATATTAGTTTTCATGATGGGCCTAACCTCAGCTTTTGGTTCTATAAAGAGCCATTTTTATAAAATATGTAAGAGAAGAAGTATGGAAAATAATTTACTGATTAAAATAAGCATTACTTAATGTAAAGATTTTTTTTTTTTTTTTACCAGTTCTTGGGTTCTCCACACTTTTTTACTCTATGCTCTACATATCATCTCTATTACAAACCTGGTTCAAACCAAAAGAGGTTCCTCTATGGCATCCCTCACAGAACCATTTAACGAGCCACCTTTAAATTTAAGAATGTAAATCAGTGTGTCAGAAAGCATATGCACTTCAGGAACATCCTGAGCGTCACACAGCGGTGTTTTCCTCTTCAGCTTTGAATGATCTGA